>NC_044390.1:70084258-70390299 GCF_006542625.1 Nomascus leucogenys
TTTTTATTTACTCATCTTTTTGTCATTCTACTCAAGATATGAGTAATTTATACACTATATTGACAATGTTGTTATATTATATTTTTCTCTGTGCTTAGTATTACCAGTAAGTTTTTCACCTTCAGATTATTTCTTAATGCTCATTAACATCATTTTCTTTCAGATTAACAAACTCCCTTTAGCATTTCATGTAGGATAAGTTTGGTTTTGATAAAATCCCTCAGGTTTTGTTTGCCTGGGGAAACTTTTATTTCTCCTTCATGTTTGAAGAACTTTTTGGCTGGATATACTACTCTAGGATAAACATTTTTTCCAGAGGGGAGGTGCCAAGATGGCTGACTGGAAGCAGCTACTGTGCACCGCTCTCATGGAATGGAGATAAAGTTGTGAGTAAACACGATAAATTTTCCTTAGTACTGCTCTTCAACAAGATTGTCCAGGAAGCCATGTTGGAATTCATCAAGGAAGCAACAGTGAACCACAGAGAGCAGAGAGGAATGAGGCAGGACAGCTGCCCACCAAGGATTGGCATGGAAGCAAGGGAGTCTCCCCACCATGGGGAAGGGGTGAGTGAGCAAGAGGCCCCAGTGACCACACTATTCCCATAGATCTTTGCAATTCTGGGCACAGGATATTCCCTGTGACCCTCCCCACAACTCCTCCCTCCCAGGCCTCCAAAGTGACATGGACAGCTGCCTAGAGTCTGGGCAGAGCTACCACTCAGGCTCACATGGATCCCCAAGGGTCTTGGATCCCTGAGCACCCTGACACCACCTGCTGTAAGTGTGTATTTCACCAATAAGGAATGCCAGGCTCTCTTGCTAACCCCCAGGATAGGGCTTGTGTCCGCAGTGCTGAGGAAGGGACAGATTGCAAGCCTCACCTCTGCTTCATATCTTCAGGCAAAGCCCACTGGCCCAGGACCCTAGAACAGCCACCCTACTCCCACCTAAGCACTTGGGCCAGTAGCAGTTCTGCATTTCTCTGGGACAGAACTCCCAGAGGTAAATGACAGACCCTCAGTTGCTGCTGCATGCTGTCTGCTGTCTTGGCCCTCATCTCTACTTCCCTCAGGCTAGGGAGGTAGTGAAAAGCCCAAATACTGTCTCAAGCCTCCAACATGCCGTAGTAGATGCCATACAGAAAAGGAGCCAGATTATTCTTGACACTGGTCCCTGCCCCTGCGACACTTCACTCAGCAGGGCCTCCCAACCTGGGCTCCAACCACAGCCATCTTCTCACTTCAGTTGGTGGTGGCTGTGCATTTCTGTGAGGTGAAATACCCAGAGACAGCTAACGGGCTCTCTGCCATTGCCACAGCAGCATATCAACTCTTTCTGCCCTTGAGCTGGGGAACGCACAAAGACCCTGATTGCTTTGCTCACATATCCAACATGCCTCAGCCACTATACAGAGAGGAGCCCAGTCTCTCTTCCCTGTGAGCTCCTGACACCCTGCTCTTCATCAGGCAGAAACCCCCACTTGGGCCTGCAGAGTAACTATCCCACCTCCAGCTGAACGTTTCCACTGACAGCCCTGTGTCTCTCTCAAGTAGAGTTCCCCCAAGCAACTGACAGCCTCTCTGCCATTACCACTGCTGTCTTCTGGCTGGGAAAGGAACAACAAAGAGCCTGAGTGCTTTACTCGCATTTCCAGCACACCACAGAAGACCTGTGGAAAAGAGGCCAGACTGTCTTCCCCCAGAGCCTTCTACACACCTTGTTCTTCACCGGGCAGGGCCCCCTGGCTTAGGCCTGCAACACCGCTGTCCCACCTTCAGCTAAATGTTCCCATTGGCAGCAGCTCTGTGTTTCTCTAGGGCAGAGCTCCTAGAAGCAACTGACAACCCCTCTGGCACTACCACTGCCATGGTACCTGCCCTTGCTGCTCTTGGGCTGGGGAGTGAACAAAGACCCTGATCGTTTTGCTCACAGCTTCATTATGCAGCTTCCATATAGACAGGAGCCCAGTCTCTCTTCACTGTGAGACCCTGACTCCCTGCTCTTCTTAACCATGCAGGGCCCCCAGTTTGGGACTACAAAGCAGCCACCCCACCTGTAGGTGATGATTCCAATTGGCAATGGTTGTGCATTTCTCTGGGGTGGAGCTCCCAGGTACAAGTGACAGGCCTTCTGCCATTGCCACTGCCAAGGTCTCTGCCCCTGCAGACCTTAAGCTAGGGAGGAAACAAAAGCCCAAGCTTGCCCCAGGGCTGCAGTGTGCAGCCTGGGAGTGCCAAGCCAAGATCTGTGGCCAGCACTTGATTGGGAGAGGAGCCTGCACTGTCAGAGCACTGAGAAGATGGAGGCAAGCAGGAGGAAATACAGAGGAGCCATGCAACTGAGTGAGAACCTATCTAATGGCCCTTATGTTTAAGTGCCATCTACTGAACTGCAGCTGAAATTACAACAGCAAAAATACTTTGCTAATACACCCCACTGTGAAACCATGAGCAAGAATTCAGCCACAAAGACAGACCCTGCACAAAGCCTGGCCCTCTGAAAACATCTAGAAATGAAGCCAACTGACTGCTGAAATGACACCATAGTTAAAGAACATCATCCCACACAGATGAGAAAGAACCAGCATGACAACTCTGACAATTCTAAAAGCCAAAGCTTCTCATCTCCAAAAGACCACATTAGCTTTCCAGTGATGCTTCTTAAGGAGAATGAAATGACTGAAATGACAGACATAAAATTCAGAATCTAGATGGCAATGAATATCATAGACATTCAGAAGAAAGCTGAAACCCAATCCAAAGAATCTAAGGAATTCAGTAAAAGATTCAAGAGATGAAATTCAAAATTTCCATTTTAAGAAAGAACCAAACTGATCTAATAGAGCTGAATGACTCACTACAAGAATTTCATAACACAATATTAACAGCAGAATCAACTGAGCTGAGGAAATAATTCAGAGCTCAAAGACTGGTTCTTTGAATTAGTTCAGTGAGACAAAAATAAAGAAAAACAAAATTTTTAAAATAAGCAAAACCTCTGAGAAATGTGGGATTATGTAAAGAGACCTAACCTGTGAGTCACTGGCATCCCTGAAAGAGAGGAAGAGAGAGCAAGCAACTTGGGAAACATATTTGAAAATATCGTCCACAAAAATTTTCCCAATCTTGTTAGGTTGACATTCATATTCAGAAAATTCAGAGAACCTCTGATATACTATACAAGATGACCATCCCCAAGACATATAGTCATCAGAATCTCCAAGGTCAGTGAGGAAAAAATATATATTAAAGGCAGCTGGAGAGAAAGGGCAGGTCACTTGCAAAGGAAACCCTATCAGGGTAACAGCTGACCTTTCAGCAGAAGCCCTACAAACCAGAAGAAATTGGGGATCTATATTCAGCATTCCTAAAGAAAATAAATTCCAACCAAGAATTTTATATCCAGACAAACTAAGCTTCAAAAAGTAAAGAAGAAATAAAACTCTTTTCAGATAAGCAAATGCCAATGGAATTCATTACCAACAAACCTGCCTTACAACAGATCTTTAAGGAGTGCTAAACATGGAAACAAAAAACCATTACTGGCCACGACAATAAGTACATAGACCATTGACACTGTAAAGCAACTACACAATTTACATAACAACCAGCTAATAACACAATAATAGGATCAAATCTGAACATTTCCATATTAAACTAGCATGTAAGTAGGCTAAATCCCTCCAATTAAAAGACACAGATAGCAAGCTGGATACAGAAGCAAGACCAAACTATATGCTGTCTTCAAGAGAACCATCTGACATGAATGACATCCATAGGCTAAAAGTAAAAAGATGGAGAAATCAAGCAAATGGAAAACAAAAAAGAGCAGGGATAGATATTGTTACTTCAGGCAAAACAGACTTTAAACCAACAATGATAAAAAATAATGAAGTAGAGGATCACATAATAATAGAGAGTTCGATTCAACCAGAAGACTTAAGTATCCTAACTATATATGCACCCCGCACTGGAACACCCGGATTCATAAATTCTTAGAGGTCTACAAAAAGACTTAGAAAGCCACACAAAAATAGTGGGAAACTATCACAAAGCAAATCCACAGTGATCAAGTAGACTATATTCCTGGGATGCAATGTTGATTCAACATAGGAAAATCAATAAATGTGATTTATCACAAAAACAGAACTAAAAACAAAAACCACATGATCTTCTCAATAGATGCAGAAAAGGCTTTTGATAAAACTCAACATTCCTTCATGTTAAAAACCCTCAACAAACTAGGCATCAAAGGAACACACCTCAAAATAATACGAGCCATCTATGATCAACCCACAGCCAACATCATACTGAATAGCAAAAACTGGAAGCTTGAGAACTGGAACAAGACAAGGAGGCCTACTCTCACCACTCCTATTCAACATAGTACTAGAAGTCCTAGCCAGAGTAATCTGGCAAGAGAAAGAAATAAAAGACATCCAAATAGGAGAGGATGTTATATCCTTCATAGATGTTAGGATCCTCTTGGTATAGGATCCTCTCTCTTCGTAGATGTTATGATCCCACACCAAGAAAAAACCCTATTGTATCTGCTCTAAGGCATCTAGATCTGATAAACAACTTCATCAAAGTTTCAGAATAAAAAAAATAAATGTATAAAAATTAGTAGCATTTCTGTACACAATAACATCCAAGCTGGGAGTCATATTAAGAACACAATCACATTCACAATAGCCACAAAAATAATAAAATACCTGGGAATACAGCCAACCGGGGAGGTGAAAGATCTCTACAATGAGAATTACAAAACACTGCTGAAAGAAATCAGACACAACACAAGCAAATGGAAAAACATTCCATCTCCATGGGTAGGAAGAATTAACATTGGTAAAATGGCCATACTACCCAAAACAGATTCATTGCTATTTCTATGAAACTACCAATGACTTGTTTTTCACAGAATAAGAAGATAAAATTCTAAAATTCAAATGAAACCAAAAAAGAACCTAGGTATTCAAAACAATCCTAAGCAAAAAGAACAAAGTCAGAGGCATCACACTACCCAACTTCAAACCATACCACAAGGCTAAAGTAACCAAAACAGCATGGCACTGTTACAAAAACAGACACATAGACTAATGGAACAGGTTAGAGAACTCAGAAATAAAGTTGCACATCTATAATTACTTGATTTTCAACAAAGCTGACAATAATAAGCAATGGGGAAAGGAATCCCTGTTCAATAAATGGTGCTGGGATAGAGGACTAGCCATATGCTGAAGATTGAAACTGTACTCCTTCCTTTCACCATATACAAAAGTCAACTCAAGATGATTAAAAGACCTAAAACTTTAAAAACCTAAAATTTGTAAAACCTAAAACGTTAAGAACCCTAGAAGAAAATCTAGGAAATACCATTCTGGACATCAGCCCTGACAAAAATTTCATGAAGAAAACACCAAAAGCAATTGTAACAAAAAGAAAAATTGACAAGTGGGACTTAATTAAACTAAAGAGCTTCTGCACAGCAAAATAAAGTATCAACAGAGAAAAAAGAAGACCTACAAAATGGGAGAAAATATTTGCAAACTATGCATCCAACAAAGGTCTAATATTCAGATTCTGTGAGGAACTTAAACTAATACACAAAAAACAAACAACCACATTAAAAATGAGCAAAGGACATGAACAGACACTTCTCAAGAGAAGACATACACACACCCAACTACCATTTGACCCAGCATTATATTATATACCCAAAGGAATATAAATCATTCTACCATAAAGATACACACGTGGACAAGTTTGCTGCAGCATTATTAACAATAGCAAAGATATGTAATCAACCTAGATGCCCATCAATGGTAGACTGGATAAACAAAATGTACGACATATACACCATGGAATATTATGTCACAAAAATGAATGAAATCATGTCATTTGCAGCATCATGGATAGAGCTGGAGGCCATTATCCTAAGTGAATTCATGCAAGAATAGAAAACCAAATAAACATTGAGTGAAGATAGACACAAAAAACAGAACAATAGATACTGAGTCCTTCTTGAGGTTGGAGGGTGGGCGAAGGGTGAGGATTGAAAAATTACCTATCAGATACTATGTTCACTACCTGGGTGACAAAATAATTGGTACACCAAACCCCTGTGATATACAATTTACCCATGTAACAAACCTGTACGTGTATTCCCTGAACCTAAAATAAAAGTTGGAAAGAAAAAATAGTTTTTTCCCTCCAGCACTTTAAATATGCCATGCTACTTCCTCCATGCCTATAAGGTTTCCACTGAAACGTCTACTGTCAGATGTATTGGAGATCCATTGCACATTTTTTGTTTCTTTTCTCTTGCTGCTTTTAGCATCCTTCCTTTATCCTTGACCTTTTTTGATTATTAAATGTCTTCAGGTAGTCCTAATTGGGTTAAATCTGCTTAATGTTCTATAATCTTCTTGTACTTGAATATTGATATTGTTCTTTACGTTCAGCAAGTTCTGTTATTATGCCTTTGAAAAACTTTCTACCCCCATCTCTCTCTCTACCTTCTCTTTAAGGTCAACAACTCTTAGGTTTGCTCTTTTAAGGCCATTTTCTAGATCTTGTAGGCATGCTTCATTTTTTTTACTCTTCTGTCTCCTTTGTGTATTTTCAAATAGCCTGTCTTCAAGCTCACTAATTCTTTCTGCTGCTTCGTCAATTATCTTATGACTGTAATACATTCTTCAGTATGTCTACTGCACTTTTCAGCTTCAGAATTTCTGCTTAATTCTTTTTAATTATTTTAAATTCTGTTGAATGTATCCAATAGAATTCTGAATTCCTTCTCTATGTTATCTTGAATTATGTTGATTTTTCTCAAAGCAGCTATTCTGAATTCCCTGTCTGAAATGTCACATATCTCTATCTCTGCAGCATTGGTTCCTGGTGTCTTATTTAGTTCATTTGGTGAGGTCGTGTTTTTCTAGATGGTCTTGATACTTGGCCATCTAGTTCATTGGTGTCTGGGCATTGAAGAGTTAGTATTTCATATAGTTCTCACCATCTGCGCTTGTTTGTAGTAGTCCTTTTTGGAAAGGATTTCTAGGTATTCTAATAAATTTGGATATTGTAATCCAAGTTTTTGATCATTGCAGCTGTATTTGCAACAGGGGAAACTCCAAACCATGTAATACTATAGCTTCTTGCAAGCTTACAGAGGTACCACCTTGGTGGTGTTGGATAAGGTCCAGAAGAATTATCTGGATTACCAGGCAGAGACTCTTGTTTTTTCTCCTTACTTCCTCCCAGAGGAGTAGCGTCTCTCACTCTGTGCTGAGCTGTCTGGAGCTGGGGGAGCAGAGCAGTGACACAAGCACCCCTGTGGTCACCACCACTAGGATTTCACTGAGTCAGATCTGAAGCCAGCACAGCACTGGATCTAGCCCAAGACCTGTGGCAACTACTGCCTGGCTACTGCCTATGTTCACTCAAGGCCCTAGGGCTCTACAATCAGTAGGTGGCAAAGCCAGCCAGGGTGACACATTCTCCCCAGCCCCAGGCTGGTCCAGAGATGGAAGCCCATACTGCAAGGAGGGTATTAAACACCTAACTCTTCAACATCCAGGTGCCATAGCCTGGAGTTGGAAACCTTAGGAACCTACCTGATGCTCTCTTTTACTGTGGCTGAGCTGGCACCCAAGCCACAAGACAGAGTTCTTCCCATTCTTCCTTCCCCTTTCCACAAACAGAGGGATGTCTCACCCTGGCTACCACTGCCCCAGGCCTACAGGAAGTACTGCCAGGCTATCACTGATCTTCACTCAAGGGCTAAGGGCTGTTTGGGCAGTTTGTTGTGAATGCTGCAAGGTCTAGGACTCTCTCTTCAGAGGAGTGGGCCCTCTCTGGCCCAGGGCAGTCCAGAAATGCCATCCAAGAGCCAAGGCCTGGAATTGGGAACCCAAGAGCCTGCCTGCTATTTTACCCCACTGCGGCCAACCTCATACCCAAGCTCCAAGACTAAGTCCCCTTTATTCTTCCTCCTCTGTTTCTCAAGCAGAAGGAGTCTCTCCTCATAGCCATCACAGCTAGGAATATGCTGGGTCACACCTGAAGCCAGCATGTCTGCGTCTAACCCAAGGCCCATGGAATATACTACCTGGTTACTGTTGCTGATCATTCAGGGCCCAAGGGTTCTTTCCACGACTGGGTCCTTCACTTCAAGGCAGTGGGGTCTCTTCTGTCCCAGGGTGTGTCTAGAAATGTTGTCTGGGAGCTAGAACCTGGAATAGGGGCCTCAGGACTCTGCCTAGCACCCTATTCTACTGTGGCTGAGCTGATATTCAAATTGCAAGATAAAGCCCTCTTTATTCCTCTCTCTCCTTTCCTCAAACAGAGGGAAGGAGTCTCTCCTGGAGCTGTGAGCTGTGCTGCCAGGGGTTGGAAGAGGGGTGAGAGAAGCACTCCTTTGGCCAGCCTGGCTGGGGATTCACTAGGTCATGTGGCCCACAAGTCCACTGGCTCTGAGCCCAGCATAGCATCAGGACTTGCCTGGGAATTGCAGTCTTTGTGGCCCAGACTGCCTTTTGAGTTTATTTAGTACCCAAGAGCTGTTTAGCCCATGTTGATGAGACTTGCAGGAACTAAACTTTTGAACACTAGGATGGGCAATTCTCGTCTGGCTAGGCCTGGTCTAAATGCTCCCTCTGTGGGTGCTGACTGAGTTCTGCCTGGTGTTGCTTTCCACTGTGGCAGGGCAGACAATGCCAAGTCCCACAATCCCTTTGCTGTCCCTTAACGAAGCACACAGATTCTCTCTCCATGCCATGCGTCTACTGCTGCTGGAGTGTTGGGGTGATGGGGGAGGAGTTGCATCAGCAATTCAAGACTGTCTTTTCTACCTTCTTAGGTGTCCCTTTCAGTGATATAAAACTAAAATAGTGTACTGTGATCACTCACCTGATTTTTGGTTCTTATGAAGATGCTTTTTTGTGTGGATAGTCACACAATTTGGTGTTCCTGTGGGGAGAATGATAGGTGAAGGCTTCTATTCAGCCATCCTGTTCCCCTGTTCTGAAAGGTTTTGTAGAGGAGCAATAGGGTATGTGATACTTTGTAAAGATCACTTTGTCTGGGGCTGTAATATAAAGTTCCATTTTTTTTTTAACATTCTGATGCCTTTTATACGTGTGACTGTGACATTTAGTTAGATCATTCTGGTGGCAGTGAAGAAAAGGTATTTGAGGGAGATTAAACTAAAAGCATGAATACCAGCTGGGACAATACTGAAGTAAAGCAATGATATAGTAATAGGGAGGAAGAAAATGATTTAAATTCAGATGGATTTTTCATTATGTACATTTGTTTATATTATATACATACTAAATGTGTGTGTTTGTGTGTGTATATGTGTGTGTGTGTCTGTATGTGTGTATAATTGTTAAGACTTGGTGGTTGTGGAGTGGCTGTGAGAGAGTGGTGAGAGTGTGGCATGACCCCAGGATTCTGGTTTGACTGTGTGGGTGGATGGTGCTAAACCCTGAAATATAGAACACAAAAGGAGGGAACGAGTTGAGGGAGTAAGCATGATCTCAGTTTCAAATATGTTGCCCTTGATAAATCCATGGAATATTCCAGTAGCAATGTTGATCACACCAGTTTCAGATCCCAGGAAGGTCGGTCCAGAACGAAGAATTTGAGAGTCATCAGCAGAAGAGGTGGAAGCTAAACTCTAAGGGCAGCATATGTCATCAAAGAACTTGGCACTGGGGGTGAGAAACTAAAAAAACTAAGTACTGAGAAACAAAGGATTGGAAGGATAAGAACCATGGTAGTCAAAGGAGGAGAGAATCTCAACAAGAGATGAGTGATCGACAGGGCCAGATGCATTGAGATGATCAAATAAAGTAGGACCTGATGTATCTTTTAGCAAAATAGATTCGGGGGTGTAGCAAAATAGAGTCAGGGGTTGACTGTATTAGTCTGGGTTCTCCAGAAAAACAGAACCAGGAAGAGATTAGATGTAGATGGACATGTATTTCAAGAAATTAGCTCATGTGGTTATGGAGGCTGAGTCCCAAGATCTGCAGTTGACAAACTGTGGACCCTGACTACAGTTCCAGTATGAGTCTGAGTCCAAAGTTAGGAGAAGACTAGTGCCCCAGCTCTAAGACAGGCAGAGAGAGTAAGTTCTCCCTCACTCATCCTCAGTCCCTCAACAGATTGGATGAGGCCTGCCCACAACCTTTACTCAGTCCCCCTCATCCAGAAAGACTCCCACAGACACTCTCTGGGTACTCCAGAGGGAAGAGCAAGAAATAAATGAAACTGTGGGTGTTGACTAATGTTCAAAAAATTTGGCAGAGGGCTAAAGGTGGTCACAAGGTCAAAGAGTGTATCGGCCTTTTTTTTAGGATGCGAAGGTACACATTTTATAAGTTATAGGTTTATGAGTTAATCAATCAAACTTTCCTGAGTTGGAGGGAGACCAGATTGGGAAGAAACAGAGCTCAGGAAAGGAGGCTGGAGAGAGGTAGGGCAGAAGTGAGGATGAGGAAGAATCAGAGGATGAGGCTACACGTGGGAATGGAAAGTTAAGATTTCCAAAGTGAGGCTCTTCTGGGTAAAGACAAAGCCCAAGATGCAGACTTGAAAGGGGTGGCTGAAGAGGAATGGAGGCTAAGGCTACTGGAGTGGAGAAAGTCAAGGAAGCGAAAGGCTCCGGGGCTGGGTAGGTTGTTCCTGTGGCTCTTTTCTTCCCACTGCAAGTTTCTGACCATTCTTCAGGGTCAGTATCAAAGGCCATCTTTGTAATAACTTAACTGAGCCTCTCCTCCCCCTCAAGTCACTAGGGCATCCTCTTACCCAAATGAAGTATTAACATATTTACATGGCTAGTTTAACTTCTTTATCAGAATATATTAGTTCTTCATGAGCCCGAGTAATGTAGACTGTCTTATCACCCAGAATACCTCTAGAGAAATAGTTCTTTATGTTTAGTATACAAAAGCACTACCAAGTAGCTTGTTAAAAGAGCTAATTTGCCAGATTCTGATTTGGTGGGTCTGGGATAAAGCTTCAGAATCTGAATATTAACAAACATCTCAGATATCCCTAATGGAAGCATCAGGGGAGAACGTCATTAAGTCCACACGATGCTCTATGGTTGAACCAAATTGCATGGAGAAGAATTAATGGAATAGAATCAAGTAGTCCTGAATGAATCAAGTTGCATATGTTCACAGTCCCAGCTGCAGTTTGCGAAATAACCGGCAGGTGGCGAACGACCCACACAACTCGCAGAAATTACAGCTTCTCGGGGTCCCAATTTCTAGACCCAAAACTGCCCAGGAGTAGAGGAGAATCCTATTTCCCAAGCAGTGCTGTCGGCGACAATGGTGAGCTTCATCCGTTTGCATGTGCATCCTGATGTGCCAATGGCGGATCTCTTGCCCTAGTCCCCAGGGCTAAAGTCATGCTGACCCCATGACATTGCCTTCTGGCTACCAAGAGCCATAATCCTGGCACCAGCAAGGACTGGTCTCACTGATGACATCATTTGCCTCCTGAAGATTCTTGTGGCAGAAGGGCAGTGGGAGAAGAACAGCAAAACAAGTTTGTCTGTTCAAAGAGAGGAATGGTTGCCACTAGAGGATCATGTGGTCCATGCCTGTATTCTCTATTTAGTCCAAATCAGAGGGGAGGCATCTTGCTCAACCCTCTCATTTTATAGAGCCTGAGAGACGATGAGCAACTTGCCAGAGGTCACAGAGGTAGAAAGTTCCAGGATTTTCTGGGATCTGTCTCTTTAAGTGACTTGCCTTTTCATTGCACCTAACAGTAACGTGTCAAAGGGTGTGTGTATGTTGAAATCATTAGTGTCTGCTCATGAATTGTTATATAGGAGAAGCTTAGAGGTGACCATCTGGTTGGGGAAGAGGGGCTGGATGACACTAGGATGTGTTTGCATAACAAGTCCACCACTTTTACCTAGATTGTGTATTTATTTGGGGTGGGAGATGCAGGAAGGTGGGAGTCCAAAGAGAAGGGAGCATGTGGAAGAAGATTCTTCATGGTTGCCCCCACTGCATGTTTTAATGGACTTTCTTATACATCTCCTTTAATGTCTACTAAGTCGCAAATGTATTGAAGGCACTCATTGTGTCTTATTCCTGATTATGTTTCATAGTTATTTGATGAATCAATGAGCATGTCAACCTTGATCATTTTTAGATCTGAACAGCATTTTCTAACATCTTAGATGATTAGCATATACCTCCTGTTATCTATTTCTGTCTGTTTGTACTTATTTAACACCTATCCAGTGTTTACTATGTGCACTGTTGTCAGCATTTTACAAATATCAACTTATTTAATCTTGTCTTTGTTGCTGTTTCCTAAAGAGTCCATGACAGTGAATATCTACTATTAGAAATCCTTCTCTTCCTCTCTTCCCCTGCCCGTGTTGCAAATACTTGGCCTGGGGAAGAGTGGTGGGGAGGGATGAAATAGTTAACTAGCTGACCTGGGGCGCACAGTTTCCCTGGCAGATGCTGCGCTCAGGCTGCGGCTGCTTCCTCCTGAATCTGTTAGGAGTACACTTTCCCTTTGCCCTGGGGCCAGCGTCCAGGTTTGCCCCGGTGGTGGAGACAGCTCCAGCCACGAAGCTGATTTATAGGCAGAGCATTCCCAGGCCGCACCGCAAGGAGTCGGGCTGAGCTTGGACTTTGGGAAGGTGGTGATGGACACAGGACACGTGGCCACACAATGGGGACACACGACTGACCTCAGTCACTTCGGTAAACTGCCCTTGCTTTCCGGAGGCGGCAGGAACATTTCAGGAGCTCCAAGGCTCTAGGCGCCTGCATTCCTCGCCCCAGCCGGTAGTCCCCTAACCCTGTTGAACGCAAGAGCATCCAAGGGCGCACAAGTCCCCAAGAGCTCTCAGAGGTCCCTGACCCTGAGCGTTAAAGCACTTCCTCGTGGATGAGACCCTTGGTGCGTTCCACCCGCTTGGGGGCTGAGACTGGCCAGGACGCACTCAGAATGAACTTCCCGCGCAGGTCAGATATAGGCACCCAGGGGTTTTGTGACGTCACAATGCCGTCGGGCCCGGTGAAAGGCAAAGGAAGGGTCAAAAACGGATAGTGTGTGTGTTGTGTGGCTGAAGTGGGGGCGTGTGAGAAGAGGGAAGTCCGAGGAATGGGGGAAGGGTTTTGGGGACATGAATTTGAGAAGGAGCAATCAAGTTTGTGCGTGGGGAGGAAGCAGGATTTTTTCTTCTTCCCTCCTATATGCAAACTGTCACTTCGGGTTAGCGTGAGCCCTTATCTGGCTCATTAGCATGAGCTGTGGCTAACACGCTTAAACCCTCTAATTATTTATTATGCCGTCACGGGGCGGGTTGCAACCCCACCCCGGGGCGCACTTTCGGGAACCTGCAGAGCTGGGCACCGCACGGGGGCCAGGGCACAGCGCCTGGCCCGGCTGCGAGCTACCAGGGAGACCCCTTACGGCTCAGGAACCCCACGGGGCACTGTTCTGAGGGTCAACGAAGCAGAGTTGTTGGGGGTCTATCTGGAATGGCTTCTCACCAACATTCATCCCCAGGGTAGTAGTACTGCACTCGCCTGGTGAATCTACATGGCGCCCTAACTTCTCCATTAACAACTCCAAAGACGGAAGTTGGAGCCAAGAGGAACAGACTTCGCAAAAATAAAAACAGAAGCCAAACCTGGTGCAAAGGGTTGGGAATTGGGCTGAGTAGCATGTTGAGTACACCTTCCAGAAGAACCCTGGGGAGAACCTAAAGTTTGCTGGAGCCCTCTTCCCCACCCCCGAGTTCCAAGAGGATCCACAAAGTGGGGGTGGGAGATTTGATGGCCTGAAATCCGGTCACTCAGGTCCAGGGTTCTATTCAGAAAACAGTTTCAAAATAAGTTAACCTCTGTAGGGAGTTTTTCCCCCTCCCCTTCTAATTGTCCCCCCTTTCCCCCTCCTTCTTCTCATTTGAGTCTGTTTTATGTTCCCCTGCGTTGTGCCAACTATTTTATCTTTATTCCTTCTCTTTCTCTCTTGCCATTCATTCTTTTGTGTGTGTGTGGCTTCTCCGGCTGATGTGCGGCTCGTTACCACCCACTGCACACTTGCTCCTGTAGCTGAGGTGTTTCTATACAAACTCCAGCGTCCAGTTGTCATATTAATTATTACACTGAGTAATGACTGAAATGGTCAAAATAAGGGGAGACTCAAGAGCGCTTTTTCTTGCGGCTCAAAGATTCAGCAAGGAAGCCGTGCAACAAAGCACTAATTGGTCCTCAGAAGCACTCTGACAAGGCATGGAAGATAGGTTTCATAGAGCCCTTCGATTGCGAAGGGGGAGAGCTCTGAATGGACTCCACGCTTCTTTTCTAAACTCTCTTGCTGAGCAAAAAATGGACCTCTGTTTGAATACTGCCCTGATCCTTGAATACTATACCCAGCAGAGAAAAAAATGCACCATTTATTGTAAGTTTTTTTTTCTTCTCCAGCTATTCAGGGGTTCTCTGTGAAGAATCAGCTGGTTTTGTTTACCGTGAAAGACCTTTACTTTATTTTCATTCTTGGAGGAGGTGGGGAGGAGGAGGGAAGGAAAGCCATGTGCCTAGACAGAGAGGAGCTGGCCTACTGTAACAAAATAGAGTGTAACAAATCCTACAAAAGTTTAGAATGTATTGATTCTTTGGAGAGCTATATAGATTAACGACTTTCTTTATGCTCATCCAAGGAAGGTATTTAATCATAATGTAAATGGGGCTTTAGAAAAATATAAAGACTTAGCGTTACTTCTCCTTATTTGGAGAACTTCAAAAGGACTTGTGAGGGTGGCTGCAAATTACCTCCTCACCCCACCCCACATTCCCTCCTTATCCCAAAAGCCACAATAAAATATAGTTTGTGCTTTTTTTGTTTTGTTTTTTCAAACTTTTTTCTTTTTAAAGCATATTGAAAAAGTGAATAGATTTGTTAGAAGGCTGAATTCCTTAATGCAGGTGCAAGCCTGGCTGCTGTGACCAGGAAGCTGAGCCAAGCCAAATACATGGTTTGTGCTATTCTGCCCCCTGAGCAGGCCCTCCAAGGCTGGTGCAGAGTCAATGCAGGCTGGGCAGCAATCCTTTCTGAAATTACCTTGGGTAGGGTATTCTTAGAGGCAGTAGATTGTGCAGTAATGTTTTTTTCATTTTCCCTGGGTAGAAGTGTCTAGCACAGCCTTAGAGCAGCACACATCCCAGCAGGACGGAGGCCCTGTATTAATTATAGCTCCTGGAAGATGAATATTGGCTGTGAATGCCAAGCACACTCACTTTTCTCAAAGCATCCATTGCTTCTGGAACTCAAGTCACCCCCAAATTGAGGATTACACTTAAAATCCTGTAACAAAATCCAGAATCCAAGACTTGTGTTTATCTTTGTACTCCCTTTGCCCTGATTCAGAATCTAACTAAAGTTAAAAATATAACTTTATTAAATTATTTGTCCAATGAAAATCCTAGTTTCACTTTTAATATCAATCCCTCTCCCCAAAGAGAAAGCATAAATTGGTTTTCAAAGAGATGAGTCATATCTTCTTTTTACAGAGAGACAACACACAATCAAGAGAACATATATAGGTCTTGAGCTTCAGCAAAGGTGGTACTGGCCTGGCCTTCAGCTGTGAATGGAAATTAAGGTGGCAGGAGACTCAGGGCACAGGGTCTCTGATCTCAGGGCAGCAGACCCCTGTGGCAACTAGGAAAGCCATCTCCCCCTACAGATCCTGATGCTGAATGAAGATAAAGTCTAATCTGAAGTATGGTTCAGCTCCAGAGTGTTCTGATATAGGAAAGGGGCATGAAGGTGCAGAAATTAAGTCCCTTATTGTATTGGAGGAGAAAGAGAAGCCTTTTCACCTTTCTGCAATGTCTGTACTCTGGGTGATACTCACCAAAGGGGATCAGTGCTTTGCCCTTCCCACTCTCCCACTCCCATGACAAGACAGAACACTGTTCGAATGCTGCTATTTGAAAAAGCGAAAAGACAATCTCTGATATGTGGAGATACTTGCAAAGCAAATTACCCAACAACATCTGATTTAATTCTCATAACACCCTTGACATACAGGCAAAGGGAGTACTACCACCTCATTTATGAATGAAGGTATCAAACCCTTTTGCGAGTTGTTTACTTCTCCCTTCATGTGAAGATAAATGGGACATTGTTCAAGTGTCTTAGCCAACTAAACCCTAAGGACTTGCTCAGAATCAGGCCTAATGTGTGGCAAGAGAGCCACAGAAAGCAGGGCCCAGTGGCTCTGCTGAAGCCCCTTGCATGTGGAGGCCACAGAACATCTCTATAGTCTGTCTTACTTGCTACCGTTCATGTCTAAAAATCGGGTTACTATCTCCATCATCTTAATATGCCAGCATCACCACCATTTCTCAAAAATGACAGGAATGACTCACCCCTAGGTGCTGGGACAATGAGACAGAGTGGCACTGGATCTCCATTGGCTGGAGTGATGATCACAGAGTGGTTCCAGGAAGCCAAGTGCTGAGGCTCCTCCTGCCACACACCCTTTCCTGGGTGGGTTGTGTGAGCATGACTTCCTTATTAATTCCTTTCTCTTTAGACCTGGGCTAGAGTGCTCTAATTACATCTCATTGAAATCTCACAACTCTTGGAGGTAGATACTATAATTATTGGCATAGGTGAAATAGAGACCCCCAGAGTGTCTCAGGGTCACACAGCTCTCAGGTAACGGGGCCTAGATACGAAGTCAAATCAGCCTGCTTTACCTGGAATTCTATGGGCCTAGGAGAGCAGAACATGTGGCGAGTTCTCTCAAGTCGGGAGGAGGGATTATAATCTAGGTCACAGAGTCAGAGGCAGGGTTCTAATTTTGGCTCCTGAGCCTCCCATCTTTGGCTTCACACTGGTGAAAACAACCAGAAAGCCAATATCAATGGAAAATTCTTTTGGTAGAATCCCCAAGGATAGAAATGCAAACCTCTAAAGAAAAATTATAGACTGTTCTACCCTAGGGTTGGAGGAGAAAGTGGAGATGATAGTGTTGAGGTGCAAACTCCAGGTTTACTTGAGTAGGGGGAGGAGAACGCCTCGGTTCTTGGAAGGCTTTGCAAAGCATGTAAGGAAGCTTACATGCTTCTCACCTTAGCATACTAGGGTGAGAAGAGTGAGGACAGGCTCGGAGCTGGCATAGGGAGAATAGGGACAAATGTTCTGGCGGTTTTGGCCAGAAGGATCCCAGCAACAACTGTCTTTTCTCCTGGCCTGAGGCCAATGAGTAAGGCCACTACAAGACAAGGCTTCTCCACTACAATGCACTTCCATTTGGGCACCCATTTCATGGTGTGTGTAGGGGGCGGGGGGAGGAGGAGAGGAGGTTCTGTCCTCTACATCCCTGGTATTGAGATCTCTGTGTATGCATTCTGGAAAAGGAAACTGAGAACACGTGCTGGCTACCAGCAAATTTTCTAAGCTGTTAGATACAAGTTTCAAAAGTAACTAGTGTACATCCCTTCTGTGTAGATCAGAAAACTGAGGCCAGTAGAGGCAGAGGGACTTGTTCAAGATTATAGGGCATCATTGTGGTAGAGCTCAGACTCTGGACCTTTGTGAAGTGAGTCCAAGTTGGTAGGGAGTCTTGGGCTCATGTTTCAGCTTAATGTAAAAGAAAACACATCTAGATGCTTCCATGTTTGCGACACTCCCTCCCATCCCCAACACTCAACTATTTGGCTGAAATAGAGTGAATGGAGCATTTGGACACAGCTGGGTCATGTGGGAGATGGGTAAGGAGTGCCTGAATAATTCCTATTTCTGCAAGTGGTCTGAGGCTCACTCTGGCTGGGAGGTGCAGGGTGCCCAGGCTGTGTTGTGACTCTGCTTTTGGGTGCTCACCTCCTATACTTCCAGAGACCTCTTAGGCCCTTTCCTTGGTCGGGGATGTGGAGAAAGGCCTGAGGTGTGAGTCCCACGGGGTTCAGCCAGTCCTGTGAGGCCATCAAGCCACAGGTTACTGTGGGGAGAAGGGGCTGTGTGGCTGGGAAAGATTACAGAATTGACCTCTGTTGGCACGATTTGGTCCTATACCTCTGAAGCCTACCTATTCTGCAAAGATGAAACTGAGGCAGAGAAGAGAGGTGATTCACTTCGGGAGCCGCCCATCCTTACTGCCCACCATCATCACTATTGTTCCAGAAACACTCAGCCAGCCCACATACCAAGAGCAGCTCCGTGGGTCATCCCACTGGCCCTTTAGAAAGATCCACCTCCACAAAGGGGAGTTCAATTAGAACCAATTATCCGGATAATTCACCACAATCATTCCTGTACCCAGATCTCGGATTATTTCTACTGGAAAATCAAATGGATGATTGCCCTCCACTTCATTCTGCCTATGTAGACACGACCCGAGACGTGCCCCAGCCTCTCTCCGGACCAGAGCCTTAAAGAGATGGGGCCTATTGCTCGGTCTGCTTTCTCCGCCGCGCCGCGTCCCCAGACGTCCTGAAGCTGGACGGGGTTCTGGCCAGAGAGCGCCAGGGCCAAGGGCCCAGGAAGGGCGCCTGGGCAGGCGCTGTCCAAGCGGTCGAGCGACGGCTGCAAGCGCCTCCCCCTCCCTCGCGGCGCCAGCACGCGGCCCCGCCGGGCTCGGCTCCCAGTCGCCTGCCACCGGCCCGCCGGGCACACGCCTGGGGCGGGATGGTGGCTGCGCCAAGGCCGCCGAGGTGCCCGCGGCGGCGCCGAACAACCAGGAAGCTCCACCAGTGCCCTAAGCGCCATCACTCAACCCCCGCCCAGCATCTTACTTCTCCGAGGGTCTGGGAATATCCCAGAGCACTCCCTTCTTTATGATATCCCCTAAGCTGGTCCGGAAATAATCCTTACGGGGAGGGGGTGGCGGTAGGGGGCGATGGTACAGGGGGCCAGAGGTCATCCTAGGGGGTCGTCCCTGCCATATACACCCATCCAAAGGACGGCTCACAACCACTCCTCCGTGTCGCTTCCCCTCGGCCCCCTACACACCTGCTCAGTTGTGGGGAGCACATCCTAGTTTTTAGAGCTGAATGGGACATTAGAGACCATGTTCTGTGGCTGCAGACGAGGAAGCGAAGGCTCAGAGAGGATGCCACTTCGAGGAGCCACAGAGCATTGAGAGGACGCCTTGGGACTAGAACCCACGTTTTCACATAGTCCAGCACTATTTTTTCCCTGTTCTGGACGGAGTCCCTCCCCCACCCATGTTTCTAAACTTCAATCGTAATTTGCTCCAATTCCTAGGGTCACCGAAGAACGCTAAGAGAACAGCAGTGAGAAGAGGGAGAAAACAGGAGAAGTCGAGCCCCACTCCCTCCTCACCTCCACACCGTTCCTGTGCCATTTTTTCTGCCCAAACCCTTCCCTGCGCTTTGCTTCAAGTTCTTAGCAGAATCTAAGAGAGCTTCACCGCAAATCTTTCCACCTATACACCTCAATTCCTAGACCTATTTGTCCCTCCTGTGACGCCCCCCACCCCCTTCCTAAAGCCACCCCCGGCTGCAGCCCGCCCCGAGCGCGCCGCCTGTTTATTCAGCCGGGAGTCCGGCACGCGCCAGGCGCACGCACTGCAACAACAAACCCAGCTGAATGGAGAGTTTGCAAGGAGCGGGAGAAAGGAACGGGAGGGGGGAGAGGAGAGGAGGAGGGGGAGTTTAGGGAGTGGGTGGGAGGAGGAGGTAAGAGGAGGGGGGAGTGGGGGCTGCAGCGGCTCGCTGCAGCAGCGGGGAGTGGGGGGCGAGGCGGGGCCAGGGCTGCGCGTGGGGCTGGGTGTCCCATTGAAAAGGCGGACGCACTCCGGCAGCCCAGCACTCTCTCACTTCTGGCCAGGGAACGTGGAAGGCGCACCGACAGGGATCCGGCCAGGGAGGGCGAGTGAAAGAAGCAAATCAGAAAGAAAGGGAGTTAACAAAATAATAAAAACAGCCTGAGCCACGGCTGGAGAGACCAGACCGAGACCCGGCGCAAGAGAGCGCAGCCTTAGTAGGAGAGGAACGCGAGACGCGGCAGAGCGCGCTCAGCACTGACTTTTGCTGCTGCTTCTGCTTTTTTTTTTTTTCTTAGAAACAAGAAGGCGCCAGCGGCAGCCTCACACGCGAGCGCCACGCGAGGCTCCCGAAGCCAACCCGCGAAGGGAGGAGGGGAGGGAGGAGGAGGCGGCGTGCAGGGAGGAGAAAAAGCATTTTCACCTTCTTTGCTCCCACTCTAAGAAGTCTCCCGGGGATTTTGTATATATTTTTTAACTTCCTTCAGGGCTCCCGCTTCATATTTCCTCTTCTTTCCCTCTCTGTTCCTGCACCCAAGTCCTCTCTGTGTCCCCCTCGCGGACCCCGCACCTCGCGTCCCGGATCGCTCTGATTCCGCGACTCCTTGGCCGCCGCTGCGCATGGAAAGCTCTGCCAAGATGGAGAGCGGCGGCGCCGGCCAGCAGCCCCAGCCGCAGCCCCAGCAGCCCTTCCTGCCGCCCGCAGCCTGTTTCTTTGCCACGGCCGCAGCCGCGGCGGCCGCAGCAGCCGCAGCGGCAGCGCAAAGCGCGCAGCAGCAGCAGCAGCAGCAGCAGCAGCAGCAGGCGCCGCAGCTGAGACAGGCGGCCGACGGCCAGCCCTCAGGGGGCGGTCACAAGTCAGCGCCCAAGCAAGTCAAGCGACAGCGCTCGTCTTCGCCCGAACTGATGCGCTGCAAACGCCGGCTCAACTTCAGCGGCTTTGGCTACAGCCTCCCGCAGCAGCAGCCGGCCGCCGTGGCGCGCCGCAATGAGCGCGAGCGCAACCGCGTCAAGTTGGTCAACCTGGGCTTTGCCACCCTTCGGGAGCACGTCCCCAACGGCGCGGCCAACAAGAAGATGAGTAAGGTGGAGACACTGCGCTCGGCCGTCGAATACATCCGCGCCCTGCAGCAGCTGCTGGACGAGCATGACGCGGTGAGCGCCGCCTTCCAGGCTGGCGTCCTGTCGCCCACCATCTCCCCCAACTACTCCAACGACTTGAACTCCATGGCCGGCTCGCCGGTCTCATCCTACTCGTCGGACGAGGGCTCTTACGACCCGCTCAGCCCCGAGGAGCAGGAGCTGCTCGACTTCACCAACTGGTTCTGAGGGGCTCGGCCTGGTCAGGCCCTGGTGCGAATGGACTTTGGAAGCAGGTAGGTTGCATTTTGGGGCGGGCAGGTGGGTATTCTTGCCTTCGTCCTCCCTCTGAGTGTCTGTGGAAGTGGGGATGTCTCCAAGGAGATAAGGGGATTTTTATTTAAAGGATTTGTGAAAGTTGGTCGATTTCAAGTCCTAGTTTGTTAGTTTCAGCATTGGCCTCTGAAAATGGCTTTGCCCAGGTCTCCAAGGAGTGAAGGGTAGTAGTGAGGTGCAGAGATACTGGTGAACCGAATACTGGGACATGTCAAAAGAGATGTCTACCTGACAGACTCTTTCCCCAGACCTCCATCTCCCTCTACCACTAGCCTACACGTTCAAATTAACCTCTCCTTTTCTTTTCCTTATGTTATAGGGTGATCGCACAACCTGCAACTTTAGTGCTTTCTTGCCAGTGGCGTTGGGAGGGGGAGAAAAGGAAAAGAAAAAAAAGAAGAAGAAGAAGAAAAGAGAAGAAGAGAAAAACGAAAACAGTCAACCAACCCCAACGCCAACTAAGCGAGGCATGCCTGAGAGACATGGCTTTCAGAAAACGGGAAGCGCTCAGAACAGTATCTTTGCACTCCAATCATTCACGGAGATATGAAGAGCAACTGGGACCTGAGTCAACGCGCAAAATGCAGCTTGTGTGCAAAAGCAGTGGGCTCCTGGCAGAAGGGAGCAGCACACGCATTATAGTAACTCCCACCACCTCTAACACGCACAGCTGAAAGCTCTTGCTCGGGTCCGTTCACCTCCCCGCCCTCTCTCAAAGTGCAGTTCTTAGCCCTCTAGAAACGAGTTGGTGTCTTTCGTCTCAGTAGCCCCCACCCCAGTAAGCTGTAGACATTGGTTTACAGTGAAACTATGCTATTCTCAGCCCTTTGAAACCCTGCTTCTCCTCCAGGGCCCGATTCCCAAACCCCATGGCTTCCCTCACACTGTCTCTTCTACCATTTTCATTATAGAATGCTTCCAATCTTTTGTGAATTTTTTATTATAAAAAATCTATTTGTATCTATCCTAACCAGTTTGGGGATATATTAAGATATTTTTGTACATAAGAGAGAAAGAGAGAGAAAAATTTATAGAAGTTTTGTACAAATGGTTTAAAATGTGTATATCTTGATACTTTAACATGTAATGCTATTACCTCTGCATATTTTAGATGTGTAGTTCACCTTACAACTGCCATTTTCCCTATGTGGTTTTGTAAAGAACTCTCCTCATAGGTGAGATCAAGAGGCCACCAGTTGTACTTCAGCACCAATGTGTCTTACTTTATAGAAATGTTGTTAATGTATTAATGATGTTATTAAATACTGTTCAAGAAGAACAAAGTTTATGCAGCTACTGTCCAAACTCAAAGTGGCAGCCAGTTGGTTTTGATAGGTTGCCTTTTGGAGATTTCTATTACTGCCTTTTTTTTCTTACTGTTTTATTACAAACTTACAAAAATATGTATAACCCTGTTTTATACAAACTAGTTTCGTAATAAAACTTTTTTCCTTTTTTTAAAATGAAAATAATCAGCTGACTCTAAGCTTTCTTTGACTCTGATGTCCCGGTCCACTTTTATGAAAATGTCAAAGGGAAGAGGTGGATGGAGAAGAAAATGTTGCAAAACATGCTAAGTGGCAGAAATGACAATGATAAGTGCTATGGCCAGTCCCATCCAAATGTTTACTTTATGATGAATGAGTGTGTGTGTGTGTGTGTGTGTGCATGTATATCTGTTTTCTTTCTATCCTATGCTGCAAATGTACACGCCCACCAAAAGAATAGATGATGACTAATGGCTGCATTATCCTTTGATCAAAATTTAAATCCCCCAAAAAAGTGAATCAGAAAGAGAGGGTCCTCCACCATTTTCCAATTCTCAACTCCATTCTGAGTTCCTCCCTGTGAAACTATGGTAGGGCTGGATGAAATAATGGAGACTAGGTCTGGGTAGGGAGGATGGTGGTTCTGGGATGGGGGTTGGAGAGGCATCCCTCTCCACATACAAACTCCTAGTGGTGAGTATGTTTCTCTTCCCTCACTTCCAGGCATACATTTTCTACTCATTTTCTCCAATACACATACTTGCTATATTGATTTTAAGTAAGAGGCACATATGATATGAATTCATTCCAAACGGATTGAGATTTTAATTAAAAAAACGCATTAGAAATGTGTGGTCGCTTTGAGACACTGGTCTAAGCTTGTGACTCTATCCGAATAGCGTGAGCTGCGTGTAAAAGTACCCAATTACCAAGATTCAAAAAGAAATTGGTGGGTTTTTGGCTGGCTTGCTTCTTGTCAGTTAGCAAGGACGTGATTAGAATCCTACTCGGCCTCTCGCCGGCTCCTCGCTCGCCGCCTGCATTACTTGCAGATTCAGTTTGCGTGTCTCCAGCCAAGCGGAAAGCCGAGCGCAAAATGCATCTTACAAAACCCAACAAAGAACGGGTAGCCAGCACGTCTTCCAGAGTTAAAAATCTAGTCTGTGTTGGTACATCTATACCATTTAGTGGCACAGAATAATCATTTTTTAAAGCCACGATGCGCGGAGCACGCCACAGCGTCTGATGTCATTTTGCTAAATGACCCTCTATAGAATGCACATTGAGGCTTCAGTCCCTTTCAAAGAGATGAGCGTAATTAAGGAAAAAAAAATCAGTAAATTCCTCATCGCCATAAATAATCGGACTTTCTGCCAGCAGTGGGCCAATTTAGAGCTTACTTGAGAGAAGTAATGCTTTTGTGATGCCTGCTTTTATTTTTATCTTCTCATTTGTAGGACCAGAGATGGGCTCCACCCCCACTCTCCATTTCTCTTTCCTTTAATTTAGCTCCTTTGCAAGTTTCCAGATAAGGTATGCAAAGAAAGTGTAGCAAGTCATTTATGGCTATGAATATAACATTAGGATAATGTTTCAGCCCCCATAAAAGGGGATTTTTTTTTCCTTCTCCTGTAAGGACAGGTGTTCTTTACTCACTTCTGAATGGGAAATATCCAGTCTTCTTAAACTCGAGGCAAAGTTAGTCGTTGTTTGCCACAATGCAAACTCGAAAATTTCACAAAAACACACACAATTTTGCCGAAGCTAGGAAAGGGCAAAGCGAGGATTGGGCAAAATCTCATTACATCTGCTCTAATCGCTTAGCAACACAAAGCCGGGGCTTGTGCGGCGGAGGGAAGCCATTCACAGAGCTCTGACAGGCCGCATTCAGCGCGCGTTAGTCAGCTCCATAAATCACCGCTGCCCATTGGCTGCGCGGCGGGCTTTGGAGCGGCCCTGGGCTGTCAGCGAAATACAAAATGTAGACCCCAGAGGCTAGCAATAGTAGCTCTCCCCCGTCTTAGCCCCCACCCATTTTTCTTTTTTCTTTCTTTCTCTTTCTTTCTTTCTTCTTTCTTTCTTTCTTTCTTTCTTTCTTTCTTTCTTTCTTTCTTTCTTTCTCTTTCTTTCTTTCTTTCTTCTTTCTTTCTTTCTTTCTTTCTTCTTTCTTTCTTTCTTTCTTTTTCTTTCTCTTTCTTTCTTTCTTTCTCTTTCTTCTTTCTTTTCTTTCTTTCTTTCTTTCTTTCTATTTTTTCTTTCTCTCTTTCTTCCTTCCTTTCTCTTTCTTTTTTCCTTTTTTCTTTCTTTCTTTCTTTTTTTCTTTTTCTTTTTTGAGAGAAAGAGAGAGGAGGGGAATGCTGGGGTAGAAAACTGCGTTGACTTTATTGACTGAGAAATCTCACCTATTCAACAAAGGCTTGGAGACCACCGAGTTAAGACTGAAGACACGCCCGAAATCGACGAGGAGGAGCGGAGAGTGCGGGAGAGAAAGAAAATACAGACCTGCTGCGGCTGCAGAGCTGTTGAATGGCACACATCATCAGAGGCTGGGAGAAAGCTATTGGTGCACAGGTTTCACCTCTCTGACACAGTTCTTTTAACATTTTAAATTGAGAGTAGGAGGAGATGCATCAAGAAGAATCTATCTCAAGTTCACATCAGGCAGGACCCACCAAGGAAGAGAGAAGAAACTATTCTGTGGTTTGCAAAGAACTTCAAAGGAGTAAGACTGAGATGTCTTAAGAAAGAGCAATAGAACGTGCCTTTCCACTTCACTGTTCTTGCAGTGCTGGGGATGTTTAAACACAGAAGTAACAGACCAGTTCCTTGATATACACAGCAGCTAGTGAAGCCACGTAAAGGAGTTAAGAAAAGGCTTGATGGCAGAGATTACAAGCTATGTGTAAATGTTATCCCCTGCTGTTGTTGCTATTCTTATCTTCCAGTCCTGTAGCTCATTTTCCTGGGAACTGGTCAGATGCATCTAGATCACAGCCCAAATTGGATTCTTACCCACAAACCACGTAGAAAAAGCCTGATAGTAGATGTGGAATCAAGGGAGATTTTTCTAAGAAGCCCAGTTTGCCTTACCTCAAGTGCCACCTCCTCCAGGAAGCTTTTCCTGACCACTCTCTTTAAAGCAGCTCTCCATCTGCTACAATCACTGTCCATTAACCCTGTTTTTCCTTCCTGGCATTTACCACTATCTGAAAATGCTGTATCTTTGTTTGGTTATATGATTATTGTCAATTATCCCCTACTACATTGTAACCTCCCTGAAGCTAGAGACATTACTTGTCTTGTCTTGTCTCCTCTGCCCCTGGGAAGATAGGTATTTGTTGACTAAATGGACAAATGGGGATGGTTTTCTCTGCTTCGCTGAAAGTTGTGTTTCTCATTCTTCGTTTCCCCTCCACTTGCACTCTCCACCCTTCTCTGCTCTTCTCTCTGTCTCAGGAGGTAGGCTTATCTTTATGGAATTAATCACAAGAGTTGTGTGACTTTCTGGCTTCCTCTTGGGTTTGGCCAGTGGGAGACACCAGCAGGAGTTGGCAAAGTAGGAGGGGAGATAGGTTGGGATATTTTTATCCCTGCTGCATCCCTGCCTAGGCCCTATTGCTTTGACAGTGGCTCTACTCCTTGTCCTAAGGCTAGGGCTCTTGTCAGGAGGCTTCTCTCCCGCAGATACAGCTCTTGCTGAAGTCTAGTAACAACCCGCTTCTCTTGCCCCTTAATTAAGGCCCAGAGCTGGTAACAGCTCTCCCTTGTTCCTAGTCTCTGGGTGCAGCATCATTTTTGTTAACCTCACCAATATCTCTGTCTTTCTGTTAAACTTTGTCATTTACCCTTGGGCCATCATGTCTCTTGCCGACTCTGTCTGCTACACAGGCCATTTCCCCATAGGATCTCATGGATATACTAGTTTTGTGTAAGATTTTTCAGGGACTCTTGGGATTTTGAGTAAGAAAAATCCTAGAGTATGGGTGAACCCAACTCCATACAACATGTAACTCTAGAAACATCGCTTCATCTTTTTGAGCCAGGAGTGAAGTCAATTACAGTTTTCTCTTCTGGAAAAATGGGAAAAATGATACCTTCCTTTGCATAGATCACCAGATGAACAGAAAATGAAAGGGCTTTAGAGCAACCAATGACTATATCAATGCAAGAGATATGCGCTTGTTAAGATCTTTCTGAACCAGGTAGTGGGGTGGTACTATAGATCACCAGATGAACAGAAAATGAAAGGGCTTTAGAGCAACCAATGGCTATATCAATGCAAGAGATACGTGCTTCTTAAGATCTTTCTGAACCAGGTAGTGGGGTGGTACTGGGGACTTGCCGTTAAGATCAGCAAAGCTGTTGCTGCTGTTGGAAGCCACCCCTACTTTCTTTCCCCTATTCATTCGCTCTGCAATTTATGCACTCATTTCAAAGGGGAAGGACAAAGTATTAAATCTGGTCAACATTTCTAGAACTTAGTTGTGTTAATTTGTATTTTCTAGAGAGTGCTCTCCAAGAAGCATCAGTTATTGCAACTTCTTTAAAAAAACAACAACAACAACACTGTGGATGCTTTTGTGGTGTAATAATCGTCCGCAACCTCAGGTCCTTTTACTTATTGCTGAAAAGCCTCTGAATTCCTTTCTCCCTCTCTCCACTCCTGAGCCAAGAAATAGTTCTTTTCGGACTTCCGGAGAAGCTCCAGGTTATCCGGAGTCAACGGTAAGGAGGGAAGTGGATTCGCTGACACTAAGGTTGTTTACCCACTGCGAAAGCGAATGGCTTGGATCTAGCGCAGGTTGAAGTTATATTCCTTCTTCCTTTGTATGCAAGATTAGGTTGTTACAAAAGAGGGTGTGTAGGTTAATGGCAGGAAGCAAGTTGCAGCGCGGAGCGCGGGTCCTGAGCGCGTGTCAGGCTTAATGATTTATTCAAGCTGTAGCGCATCCGGGCGTTGATTGGCTGCAGGCATGCGTCCGCTGTCAGCTGCGCGCGCCGGGAACTCTCCAGGCTACCTGAAGCTGGGAGGAGGAAGAGGAGGCGTGGGGACCCGAGGGGAGAGGTGTGAAAAGGAGGAACAGGTAGGAGTAGGGGGTGAGAAAGAAACAGAGATAGATTAAGAGAGACATAGAGGAGATGGGAAAAGAAAAAGTAGAGAGAGACCGAGAGAAAGGAGGAGAGAAGGCAAGGAAGGAGGGAGAAGACAGAAGGGAAGAGAAACTCGAGCGTAGGTTGCCGGGGTGGGAGAGAGGAGGGAGGAAAAGATGGAGAAAGCAGACGAGAAAAACAAGAGGGAGAAAGAATAAAGGAGAGGCGAGGATAGGGGAATAAATGACAGAGAGCATAGAGAGAGGTTGGAGACAGGAGTGGGACGCGCTCCCAGAACGTCCCGCGTGCGCCCCCCTCTAGGCAGCCAGCGGGCGGCCGCTTACAAAGCCGCCTTTGATGCTCTGGCTACCAGGGCTATTTTGGGGACGAGATGGGGGAAAGCCGCCAACCCACACTCCTTGGAGGGAGTCACTTTCTGTAAAGTGCGTTGGAGAGGACTGGGCCCTGGGTCCGGGCTGTCGAAGCAGGAAGTGGATGTAGGGGACAAAAGCTCTGCACCTGCCAAATGCGAGACCTTAGAGAGAGCCTCCCCCTCGCCGCTCCCTGCTCCCCCGCGGGCCCGGGAAGCCTGCACTACCGGGTTCAGGGCAGCCAGCCCCACCGCCTCCGGACTCGACCCCAGCATAGCCCCGCCCTCCGCATCCTCTCTGAACCAAACCACTTCTGCCTGCCTTTCTTTGGATCTGTCTTTCTCTGTCATCTGAGTCACTTTCTCTCTCGCCTCTCTTTTCTTTCTTCCTTTTCTTCTTCCTTCCCCTCTTCTTTCTCACTCATTTGTTCTTTCTTTTTTGTCATCATTATTTACAATTAACAAAACCCCAGACACTTCTAGATTGGAGCTCTGCTCAGCCGGTGGACTCTTTGGAAAGAGGGAGGATAGTGGGGAGAAAGAGCAGAAGAAAGGTATTGCTGGGGGAAGAGAGTGACATTTGAAAATCGAATGAAAAAACCAGCCCACTGTGTGCATTTGCCTGGATGAAGTTGTTGAGCCTGCAGGGTCAGCAGTCAGAGGGCGGCTGCTTCTGTTGGGGGAATTGGAAATTCTGTCAATAACCACCCCTCTCCTGAAGACCAGACAGAAGTAAAGCTGGCGTGTCCTTCCCCCAGCCACCCCCCTCCAGTACACACAGCTTTTAGGTTCCTCCAGCTATCTCTCTTTACTAGGAAAAACAGTCTGTCTCCATTGTCCAGGTGCCAGCAGGGCCTTTGGCAAAAGGGAGGCCAGCCAGCCTTCTGATCAAACTCAAAGGTTAGTTAAAAGACAAAAACAGCTGAAAGTCTTCATGAATAATGTTGGGCCAGCACCCCCCTCCTCCACTCCACCCCCCCAAACCCCACCCCCCCAACTCAGTGTAGTGCAAGCCATGCTGAATGCCCTACCACTTGGTTATGCTGCTCGCCTAAGTCAGAATTTCACAGAAAGGCCGAAAAGAAAAGCTCCCACAATTAGGGGTCGCCTGTCAGAAAACATTAACGCCTTCCTCTCCCAGCCTGTCAGGCCTGCTGCAGATACAAACCGCCATGGCGAATTGGCCCTCCACCCCATGAAGTGCCTGCCAGCCAAAGGAGCAGGGATTTGCAAGCCAAAGGAGATGGAGCCTGCCCTAGTGCAATTTCCGCAGTGTCCTGATGCACCGAGATGCCCCCAGCTTCTGCTTTCTGAGGCTTGGCTGTGTTGGATGCCTGGGAAAGGTCATAAAAGATAGTACTGCAGATGGGCAGATGAATGACCACCCAGACCGGGGCAGTATAGCAGGACCTTTTCCTACAATGGAAATGGGTAAAATATATACACATGGCTACATCCTTATCTCCTGTTTGCTGAGCATTTTTCAAGTGCCAGGGATCTTATATTGTTAATAATCAGAGCAATCCTTCAAGGTGGTGTATTATTATATTTATCTTATAGGTGAATAAAAATGAGAGTCTGTAACAGCTAAGTAGTGGCAGACAGGATTGGACCTCAGATTTGCCTGACTCCAAATTTCATTTGCCTTCCACCATAATCCAGCCCTTAGTTTCTCCAATAAGATCCAGACACCAACTCTATGCTTGCTTGCTTCTGAAAGCATTGCCAATACTCGAGTGTGTTCTTTGCCATCTTCTTTGTATTACCATGAATATTCTTTTAGAACATTATCTGGCATGTCCTTGACACTCATAAACTTGTGGAAGGAAGGGAAGAGGAAGATACAAAGAAAGGAAAAAAAGGAGGAAGGGAGGAATTCCTTAGAAAGGTCCTTTTGGTTTCCTTTGAACATTATTTTGTTCTGGAAGATATTTAACTTTGCATGAAGAGATCTGGTTGGGATTCTTATGTACCATCAGTTAGTTCGGGAGTAGTTCGGGAGTGGAACCTTTGTTTTCTCATCTGCATAAGTAGAGATAATAATAACTACCTTCTATGGTAATGATAAAGATAGAATAAGATTAACTTTGCAAAAGTTCCTAGCATGATATCCAACACATGCTCAAGAAAATCCAGTTGAAAATGAAATAGGTATTAGTCTTTTATTTTTGTGTATCAAGAAAATATATATCACACATGCCTTACATCTGTGAAACAAAAATGCTATGCCATAGCTAAGTCCTCAGGGAATTTTTAATACTGTTGTTCTGTGGTGTTCATGCCACCAAGATAGAATGAGGTAAAGCAGAGATCATGTTCACAGGTCTAAACTTGTGGAAAGAAGGAAAAAGGAAAGACTGCCTTGTGTTGTGGAAGAGTTTCAGGGTTCCAAGCAGTGAGCCGTCATCTTCCAGCAAGAGCAGAATGATGTGGGCGTTACTTCTCCCTGATGAAGCAGGTAGGAAATTATCACCCCATTTTGTGGAACAGAAAAATGAAGCCCCAAGATGTGACTACTTTGCTAGGAAAAAAATAAACACTGGAAGTTAAAATTGGCCACTGAGATTCCTTCCAGGAGACATATCTTCTGAGCTTTCCAGAATGATTCAGAACTTTGGTTTCCTCAGGACTTAGAAGGAACATTTTCACAAAACCATTCATATTCATGGGATAGTCATTATTTCCATTGCATGGGACACTAGTGAAATTATTAAAATTTGCTTCAGTTTTCAACCTTCCAAGAATTGCTGTCACTGTCTCCCTGTGCTTCTACCCACAGATCAGCTCATTCAGTTCCAAAACACCAATTTTTTAAAAATGGAGAAAAAAAAAAAGAAAAACTGCTGTTGATAATCTCAGAAATGGTTGATAATCCCAGAAATGTTTGATAATCCTGCAAAAGTTGGTCAGCTTCTTGGTCATTAGTTTTTCACTGAGTCCTTGTATGATGTTTTCGTTTCTGGAGAGCAGGGATGATCTTCCATATGTCCCTCTTTGTCTTTCCCACATTTCTGTTTTTTTTTTCCTTCTCTGGGCAACCTTCTTTATCTTCCAGAAGACAGATTATGTTTTTGAGATATAATAATTACCTCATGGACCGTTGGCCAAAAATAATGGAGGCCAAAAATGTAAACACAAGGTCTACTTTTCAGATATTTTATGAAAATATTACATTGTCTAAATATGTTCAGAATGCAATAGTATTTGATACATAGGACAGATTTAGAAACAATCATAAGCCTGCCCCACATAAGCAAATAATATCGGACTGCTGAAATAAAAACTGTAGAGTTGGTATAACCACAGAGATGTAGCCAATGGTGGTTCATGTAAACTAATGATGATATTTTTTCCCTTGAAAATCCATGAAAATATAATACCAGATATCTCAGCCTTGGGAGGATGATCTGGCTAGACTAGTCCAGGTTCAGCATTCAGACCACTCATGTCTCCACTTCCTGAGGACATTGAAGCTGTGTTTGGAAGAGAGAGCAACACGTGTAGGGCATGTTCTTTCTCCTGTTGGGGTGGCCAGGAAGAGGCCTGCTTTACATCCATCTCCTCTTTCTCAGGAACGTCCCTGTTTCACTGGGACACAGAAATGAGGGGGATTTATTTTGTGGTGTCTAAACAGGGTATACATTTCAACGAACAGCTAATTTGTTGCTGGAGATCCCCTATAGATGAAAACAGACATGCTATTCTAATTCTAGGGATTTTTGTAAGGCAAAAAAAAAAAAAATCAGACAAGTTGAAAAGATACAGAGCCAGGAGTGTTTGTTGTAGTATTTTTTTTTTTTTAAGATAATGGTGAAAAAGCCAAAACAACCCGAAACTTTAATCTTGAGTATTGGTTCAAATAAATACTGTATTTGCATGCAGGTCACAGCAGCTCATGCTTGAGATCTCAGCACTTTAGGAGGCTGAGGCAGGAGGGTTGCTTGAGTGTGGGAGTTTGCGACTAGCCTGGGAAAGATGGTGAGATCCTGTCTCTACAAAAATTAGCTGAAGGTGCTGGTGCACACCTGTGGTCCCAGCTACTCAGGAAGCTGAGGTGGGAGGATCACTTAAGCCTAGGATGTTGAGGCTACAGCGAGCCACTATGATGCTACTGAACTCCAGGCTGGGTGGTAGAGCTAGAGACCCTGTCTCAATAAATAGATAAATAGATTAATATTTGCAAGCTCATATAATAGTATATTGTGCAGAATTTTAAATGGCGATGCAGATTTATGTTTATTACCATAGAAATATATCTGTGATATACATAAATGAAAAGAAGAAAATAGCCATCACCTATAATTCTATCAACCAGAGAATATTAGTCAACATTTAATTATCTATCATCTATCTTTCATCTATTTATTTTTTTTAAAATAGCATCAGATCTTTCACTTTTCTACTTAAAATATGAATATTAATTAGTTTAGTTATTTATTCAACAAATGTTTTCCCAGGTCCTGTTTTAAGCCCTCAAGATACAGTAGTGAAAAAGACCAATATGGTCCCAGACCTTACAGTTTATGTCATCCCATAAGACAGAAACTCAAACATCTAGCAGTTACATGTTTCTGTATCATTAGTCTTCTACAACATGATTTAAAATGTTAAAATGTTGGTTGAAGGTACAATAACATCTTAACAAATCTGTGTATTTTTAAACAAGGGAATTTCTTTTTTAAAAATACGTTGCCCTTAGTGAATAAATTCTATGATGAAAAACATTATAACCAAACAATTACACACTTCCGTGATTATATCCTCAGGACAGAGCTACAGAAAGAGACTTGCTTTGCCCGAGGAAATGTGTCTTTTGGAGGCTTTTTGCTTAATATTTCTTAATTGCCTTCAGAAAGATTCAATCAGTTATGATTCCATGGTCAGTGATATGAGTATAAATTTCTGCACGGTCTCACTAAGTTTTATTATATTTTAAATCAACAAATTTACCAATTGGTAAGTTTTCTTAAAAGTGATTTCTCAGATTTAAAATTCTGCTTACATCACTAGTGACACTCAATTTTTCTTTTCTTATGTATTTGTAGCAATGATTATCATACGCTGGACTAAGACTGGTAGCATTATAATAAATGGAGAGAGGTTTGCTTAAAATACATATTTCTGGAGATTCTAATTAACTGAGGTTGCTCTGATATAAGGCTAGTTTGTAGACAATCGTTCTTAATTTTAGCCTTTCTGGGGAGATAAATCAGATAGAAAACTTTAGAAATAACAATTGTGGATAAGATAAAGCCTCTAATTCCATAAAGAGGGCTTATTCTAAATTTACTTCTCCCAAGTTACACGGGTTGAATGTCCCCAGTGGTAATCTACTGGAGGTGAATGCAGAGGATTACTTTGGACTCTGATTCCCCCAGTGGTCTTGCTTCTCCTTTCCAGTCTCTTCCCGTTTGTGCTGACCTCTCAGCCCTGCCCCCCACCTGCTGCTAGCCCAGAGAAGAAAGCCATTTCCATTGGCCTTGGCTGCCTGGGGAGATCTATATTACTCTGGGGAAGACAAGAGCTGCCCCCATCTTGGTAAAGTGTGAAATTCGGTTTTGATTGCAAAGGGAAACCATTTCAATGGGATTACACCGTGACCATGTAGATTAAACTCAGCCATATGGCCTAGGGACACTTATTCCTACTGTCAGGTAACAGTGCATTGCTAATGACCTGGCAATGACATTTTCAAATGAAAAATAAAGCCACCTGGATGGGAATAAAGGAGGCAAATAAATGACAAGACGCTGGTAAGCATTAACAGAGCTCTGGACTGTGCTGGTTTTGAAGAGGGGATGCAATTTGCTTAATTTATAAGTAAAACCAGTAAGCGTGATGCTATAAAAGGACTTCTGCCTGCTTGGCATAGTGGAAAGAGATTCCTTGTTTTTATCAAAAGAGATCCCAGTGTTGACCTAATGAGATTGCTCAACCTCACTTAACCTCAGTTTCTTCACCTGTTAAGTGGGCGTAAACACACTTTGCAGGGTTGTCACAAGACAAAAACAGTTACATGAAGGTGATTTGTAAACTGCCAACTGATGTACAAATGAAAAAAATAGGTGGTTTTATCAGTCAGAGCTCTCAGTTACAAGCAACAGAAATAGACTTTGGTCAATTTAAACAAAAAAGAAAGTTACAGAAGGAGCTTTGGGTAGTTCATAAAATTACTAAAAAGGCTAATTCCAGAATCAGAACATGGACTAGAAAAGGTGCGGCTGAGAAGTAGCCAAAACCGTCATTAAAACCATTTCCCAGAATAGTTGGATAAGGCTGCAACCACCACTGCTTCTGATCTCTGGTTCCCACTGTTTGTACTGATGCCATCCCCAGGTCTAGACATTGGATGTCCTGCTGGTGCAGATGGTGCCACAGCCTGGAAATTGGTTTGCCATAGCCCCAGGTACCACTGGGACAAAAACAGATTATCTTCTGCCCCTGCTTCTTTGTGCCACTAGTCGTCAGGTCCACATCTATGGTGAGAGCTTCAGAATGGTTGAGCCATAGATGCAAGGGAGGCCAGGAAAGTGAGTGGCCTTGTCTGCTTTTAAACTTTTCTCAAAATGCTTAAGAATACCCAAGGGAAGTGTACTCAGATACTGGGCAGGCAAAAATAAAACAAAACAACCAACAAGAAAATACAATTGTCTTTTAGATCAGGAATCTGCAAACTATTTTGTAAAGGGTGACATAGTAAATATTTTCAGCTTCATGAGCAACTACTCAATTCCGCAACTGTAGTGCAAGAGCAGCGAGGAACAATATGTAAATGAATGAGTGTGGCTGTGCTCCAATAAAATTTTACCTACAACAATAGGATTTGATTCCAGATTGTACTTTGCTGATTCTTGCTCTAGAGTGATGATGATGGTGACAACTAGGTGAACTTTAAAACTGTCCTTCAAGGAGTGGCTGGAAATAGATGCTGGCAGAGATACTAGCAATTCACTGAACTGTGCACTAGCAAGATGTTTTCTCTCATTCGGTTATGTTGCCCCTGGTAACTGTTGGTTTTGTTGTGAAAACTGTTTCCCAGTTAGGGAGTTAACAATATGTAAACTATTTGCATTTAAACATAATTTCAGTTCAGATCTGGGCATTAGTTGAGACCTCCTCTAGGTGGGGAGCGTAGCAGAACAAACAGGGAGAAGAAGTGCCTTCTCCTACCTTATGCCTTCCTGCATGACCACCCAGGCTCTGCTCTGAGGCTCCCAAGTGCTCCTCTTCTCAGCCCTGATGCATTATTACACCTTTTGGGGCAAGTTTCATATTTCCTTGCCATGGATGGTAGCACAAGGGCACTTCATCTACCCGAGGAATCTGGGTATTACCTTCTTCCTGAGGGCATGTCATGCCACACTGGTGAAATTCAGCAGAAACTTCTTATGGTTTCCATGTGATGTTCCCACAGACTGGTTTAGTTGACCTGGGAAGGAGGAAGAATTAATCTAATGATGAATCATCACATGTAAATGTTTGCTGTCAAAATGATAGAATAACTCTTTGATGGAAAAAGACACTTTCCTTCTCTCCATCATTTATTTAACCCATAGGAATTGTGGTTCTAAAGTATGTCATGTCTACACTGGGCAATAGGGCTAGAGATGTATAAAATGTGGCCTCTGTCCTGGAAGACATACAATTAGTTTTGTTCCTCTTTGTAGTCAAGATGTTTTACTGGAAGCAGTCATTTATTATATCTGTAGCTCCCAAGCATACTAAGTGTTGCAGGGAAATGAGCTTATTCATCACTAAACGAAAGAGGTCAGTCATCATATTTATCAGAAATAGGTTGATGGTGCAGAAAACCCAACCTATGATAGTAAAACCAAATTACGGAGGCACCCCTCCTTTCCTTCCTTCTTTCCTTCCTTCCTTCTTTCCGTCGTCCTTCCTTCCTTCCTCCCTCCTCCCCCCCCTTCCTTCCTTCTTTCCTTCCTTCTTTCCTTCCTTCCTTCTTTCCTTCCTTCCTTCTTTCCTTCCTTCCTTCTTTCCTTCCTTCCTTCCCTTCCTTTCTTCATGCCTTTCTTTTCTTCTTTTCTCTCTCCTTTGTTCCTTCCTTCCTTCCTCACCTTCCTTCCTCCCATGGCCTCCCCCTTTTCCTCCCTTCTTTCTTCTTTCATTCCTTTCCTCCCTCCTTCCTCTCTCTTCCTTCCTCAATCTCTCCCTCCTCTCCCTTCCTTCCTTTCTTTCTTCCTTCCATCCTTCCCCCTCCCTCTTTCCCTTCCTTCCTTCATTCCTTTCTCAGTCCCTCCTCTATCTACTTTCTGCCTCCCGTTCTCTGTTCTCTCCCTCTCTCCAGCTTCCCTCCTTCCCTCTCTCTTTCCCTCCCTTTTTCCTTCCTTCCTTCCTTTGTTCCTTTCCTGCCTGTCTTCTTTCTCTCCTTCTTTCTCTCTTCTCCTCCCTCTGTCTGTCTCTCTTATTCTTTTCCTCTCTCCTTCACTTCCTTCCACTCTTCCTCCCTCCCCTCTTTCCTTTCTTCCTTTTTCTCCGAGCAAGAAGTCTGGATGTAGGAATGTACTGAGGTTACTATGATGGCTCTCAGTGCTTTCAGGGTCGCAGGTGCTAACTAGCTTTCCACCCAGCCATCCTTAGTGTTTAACTTGTTGCCTTGTGGTCCCAGGATGACTGCCCCATCTCCAGATAATGTCTGCTTTCTAGGCAAGAAGGGGAAGGATAAAGAGAAAAAGAGCAGGCCAGCTGAAAGCTGCTGTCTTCTAAAATGTGGCTAGAGTTTTACTTTTTAAGCCAGAATTTGTGGGTCCCACCCATGAGCTGGGCATTTGCTCCCAATACTTCTCATCCTCCTTAATTGTCTGAACTTTTAAGTTTTCTGAACAGTAGGGTCAGATTTCCCAACATGGTGTCATCAATTTCATTTATGGAATCCCTGAATGTTTAAAAGTAAAAGTACTTTAGGGGTCTCCTTCTTCAACCCCCTGAGCTACAGACGGTGGAAACAGAGGCTCAGAAATATTAAATGACTTAGGCTGGGTGCGATGGCTCAAGCCTGTAATCCCAACACTTTGGGAGGCCAAGGCGGGCAAATGACGAGGTAAGGAGTTCAAGACCAGCCTGGCCAAAATGGTGAAACCCTATCTCTACTAAAAATACAAAAAATTAGCTGATCGTGGTAGTGGGTGCCTGTAATCCTAGCTACTTGTGAGGCTGAGGCAGGAGAATTGCTTGAACCTGGGAGGCGGAGGTTGCAGTGAGCCCAGATCGTGCCACTGCACTCCAGCCTGGGTGAGAGAGTGAGACTGTGTCTCAAAAAAAAAAAAAAAAATTTTTAAACGACTCACCCAAGATGATACCACTCATAACTGGGAGATTCAAGATTAAAAAACGTGGAGAGAATGGCAAGTATGTTCCCTCAAAAGGCCATTTTCTCAATTAGATTTCAAGATTGCAAAAATTTCAAACCATCAAGGCCAGGCAGAATCTTCTCTATTTAGTTCCTTTCATTACTGGGATCTACATTTTAGCTGACAGCACTGGCATTGGTGTTTCAACTACATTTCCAGCCCTTCCTATTTTTTTCCATTCCTAGAACCTCTAAGGGCCTCAATCTAGCTCTCATTAAGTGCTTCTTAGGCTCTGAAAAAAATGTTGGTTGAAAAAGCATGCCCAACTTGTTTTCCAAATCTTGGTTTGTGATATTGCCACCCCCCCTCCCCACAATATTTTCAACCAGAAACCCAAGAGTAGTTTGTATCCTTCCTCATCTTCTTCTACCAGATCCTAGTGAGCATCAATAAATCTAAAAGATTCTATATGATGTCTTAAAAGTCTAGAAAACTGGGAAATATTAGAGTGATTTGTTGAACTATTTCCCCCAATTAATGATTAGATCCATAAAGCTTTAAATTTAGAGATATTTTGCCTGTAAAGATGTCCTGAGGTTGGAGGAAACTTCTGAGAATGTTATTTGAAAATGTAACTGATGCACAATTTAGACATAATTTTTTTCTGTTTCCAAACCTTTTATATGCCCTTTTCATTTCAGCTCCTGCCTTCTCAACCCCATGGCTTTCGCCTTTGTTCAGGACCTGATCATTTCTCCCTGGACCTTCACCTCTTAAATACTGTTCTTATTCTTGTCACTCCAGTCCGTCCTCCACTCTGTGGCCACTAGAGTACTTTTAAAATAATACACAGACCACACCACTGCCACCAAAGTGATCTTTTAAAAGTATGATCTTATATCTCCTGTTTAAAACACTTGTATCATTTCCCCCATTGCCCATGATAGCAGTTACTTTTTTCACCCCACAAACACTCATGGAGCTCTTACAATGTGCCAGCACTATGATAGGCAAAGTCAACGTGATGCTGAATACGGCAGATGTGCTGGCTATTCATCTGGAACTTCTGTTCTAATGGATGCTTGATAAGAGATTTGATGACCTAGCCTCTGTCTTCAGCCCCACCCAGATCTCCAGTCACCCTGTTGACCTTTATCCCCCAGCAATGCCAAACTGCTTGTCTTCTCTGCACACATTCTGCTTTGTCTCATCTTGGTATCTTTGCATATGACCTCTTTGTTTCTCTGGTGTCTCAGTCATCACTTCCTCCAGGAGGCCTTCCTTGATCCCACTTTACACAGATTAATCACTTTTCTCTGGAACTTTTGCACACAGTTGGCCCTCCATAGCCATGGGTTCTACATCCGTGGATTCAACCAATTTCAGATTGAACATATCTGAAAAAATATTACATCTGTACTGAACATGGACAGATTTTTTTATTGTCATTATTCTCTGAATGATATAACAACTATTTATATATCATTTACCTTGTATTAAGTATTATAAGTAATCTAGACATGATTTAAAGTAGAAGGGGGGATGTATATAGGTTTTACGCAAATACTATGCCATTTTATATCAGGGATTCTATTACATCAGCACCTGTGGCCTTTGGTATCCCAGGGGTTCCTGAAACCAATCCACCACAGACACCAAGGGATGACCGTATTCTGTTGTTATGTAGTTACCCTCATCACAATATTCTATTTATTTGTGCATAGTCCTTCCTTTTTTTCCTAGAGTGAAAAAGCTTATTGAAACAAAATAACTTTGAATTGTATTTAGAATTCAGAAGAATTCCTGGAATCACTTTTATTAAGTAGACTCTGCTATATCAAAAAGAGAAAGGATGAAAATTTTCATATTGACCACCAGGAGTTACAATGAGCATTCTGTAGCTCTGAGAACAATAGCGCTAAAGAAAAGTAACCAGGAAACTCCATGATGCTTTATCTCACTCAGCTATGACAATTTGTGAATCCTCATTAATTGTCTAACAATGTTTCATGAATCTTGAAAGTAACTGAAATAAAAGGGTTCATTAGTGTGTGCTTCATAATGGGAGAAACTCAATTTTCAGAACACAAGAAGGGAACTATTCTTTTTGTTCTCTTTAGGTGTCAGGAGGTCTAGGGAACAGAAAGAACAGTCTACAGCAAAATGTAAACGGATTTGGGACTTTTTTCTCAGTCTAAAAAATCTTGGTAGCAAGAAAATGGGGGTGGAGAGAGAAAAATCTAAGCAAAACCGATTCATGTGGGAAAGCAGAAACTTGTGTGTCTATTCTCTTGTTTTTTTTCTCCATATGAGGGAACTTTTATGTTTTATTTTCACACTAGATTGTTGGGGCTTTGGGAAAAGTACTGTGTTTAATATTCCCAATGCCTAGGGCAGAAACATAGTAGGTGCTCAATAAATGTAGATTTCAATTAAATAATTGTATAGTTGATGACTGTTTTTTGGGAAAAATTGTGTAGTATAATTGTATAGTTGATGACTGGTTTTGATGGGAAAAAATCTAAAATCTAAGAGAGGTGACAGACATGGTAGGAAAAAAACATTGGCTATGTAAAATGACAGGTCTTACAGTGTTGTTGAGTTTTACATTTTTGGGCACGCAGGACATAGGCCCAGCAATGGGGAATATGAGTATATGTGCACATGTACAGCACCATGCAGATGGGTCATATGTATCCCAAGCTTTGGCCTAGAAACTCCTAGACTCTATAGCTTAAGTCCTGTTTTTTTTCTGGTAGTCTCAGCACCCTCTTCTCTTTTGTTGCCTTTGCCAGTGACATGGAACTTTATTCCTGCATTTTATTTTCAACTTTTCTTTTCAAACAACCTCAGGGAGTCCAGGTATAAAAAAAGAGGAGGGCCCTAAGAGCTGTTCTGGCCCACTGGGAGCAGGATTTTAACTTCCCTTCTTTCTGGCCCCAATTCATAACTTTTTATTTTTGTTCTTGGTGCCCCCTTCTTTATAAACCCATTCAGCAATTTTTTAAAAAAAATTTATACAAATTCAATGTGTGTGTGGATTTTGGGTGGGCTGTGGAAATTGATTTACGAGTCAACCACTTTTCTCTTTTCTTGCCATCTCCCGCTTGAGTGGTTTGTCGGCCCTGGGGCCTTTCTTTCACTCGAGGAGAATAAGGTTGTCTATGGAAGAGGTCAGCATTTCAAATTGGTGGAGTTCAACTGCACAAATGACATAGAACTGACAAGAAAAGACAGGGGGTTTGGAGGTCACAGACTGCATAGGTCTCGCTTAGGGTTTTTGCTTTGTGATGAACCCTGGCACCAAAATGAATTAAATAACAGGCTTAAGGACTATTGAGGGAGGACTGAATGCAAATCAAAGATAAGTAGAAGTTTTCTTTCCTAAAAGGGGAATGATTTTTTTCCTTCCCTCTCCCCTTCCATATCTGTGCCGGCAAGAGCTGCATGTTAAACATGATTTCGCTGGCATTATGCTGGGCGCTTTCACTCCAGGCCGCTGCGATGGCCTATCTTGGCCTATGATTAATGACCTGCTAGGCAATTTGGAAACCATAATAACTCCACGGTTCACACACAAACTATATAGTCGCATTCCTTTTGCAGATTTGCCAAGCTGTTACCAAGGGCCCCGCAGAGGAGCTGGATTGCTGGAGAGATAGGGAGGCATTTCTGCAAATGCCATTCGGGCCTTATCTTGCTGAAAAGTGCAATGAGCGGCAGGCTCATTTACAAAATTCAAAGCCTAGATCTTGCAGCTTCTTTATTTAAGCCCAGATTAGGGAAAACAAAACAAAACAAACAAAAATGGCTCCAAAAAAAAATGGGCTGGTAAAAATCAATCTCTCTATATGGTCTCTAGGCTCTGAGCGATTCCAGAGACAGCACTGTGGTATTGCCAAATTTTGAATTGGATTCATCAAGGTCTAATGATAGTAACGCCTCTCAAAAAAAAAAAAGAGTGGATTTTTGAAAACCCTAGGCAGAGACAAAGGCTCTGCTTGAAGTTTTGCTCTTTGGAACTATTTGTGCACACACTTCTAAACAGTAAAATTGTTTATTAGAGTGGAAGGGCATTGCACTGGGAGTCATAGAGTCGGGGTCTAGTGCTGGGTCAGTCGCTGCACTGCTCTGTGACCCCGGATGCATTTCTTCTCCTCTCTGGGCTGCAGTTTTCACATCAGTTCAATGAGAATGTTGGATTTAGAAACAATCTAGCAGGCTTTTTCCAGCTCGAATTTTTATTTATGTTGCGGATATTTATTGAGCACTCACCATGTAGTTAGCACTCTTCTAGGCTCTTGAGATACTTAGAGAAGAAAGCAAAGTTCCCTGTGCCCAAGGAGCTCACACTCTAGAGGGGTGAGACAATCATTGACAATAACAATAATTTAATAAGGAAATTGTATATGTTAGAGGATAATAAGCACTATGGAAAAGAAAATAGTAGGACAGAATAAGGGGAAATAGGAATGGTATTAGGTGGAGATTGGGGACAGAACACAGTCAGAAATATGGTGGTCAGTGAGATTTGACAGTGACCTGAAGGATATGAGGGAGTCAGCCAAGCATATATCTGACGGAGAAGCATTCAGGCAAGGAGAACATTTCTAGAGCAAAGGCCCTAATGGTCTATAAGACCACTGATGCTGTCGTTTTCTGTGACTAACTGGCTCTCAGTCACTTAGCTAGCTGATGGTGACTTTATCACCCAGCCCTGTGGTTTTCAACCTTGGCTGCATGTTGAAAGCACCCAGATAATTAGAAAAATAAAACTCCTGGGTCCTACTTCCAGAGATTCTGATTTAATTGGTGTGGGGCATAGCCTGGGCATGGAGGACTTTCAAAGCTCCCAGGTGTTTCTTCTGTGCAGTCAAGGATGAGAAACACTCAACCTTGAGAGCAGTGGGTCAGCTCCACCATAACCTTTCTGGGAGCTGTTTGTCCCTAAGAAAGCTGACCTTACAATGCACACAGTCAAGCCAAGTAACTGTCATCAAGTTCCCAGGCATTATCTCATGAAGAACCTTGTATGCACTAGGTTCTATGCACAGTAGTCATCACGCAAGATAATCCATGCCAAAATATGGAGAAGATGGACATATGAAAAACATTTTTCACAAGAAAAATGTTTGGTACAGAGCACCAAAACTTGTAAGATGCTAAAGGCCAGTTTCTCTCACACATAACTCATTCAAATGACACTTCCTTATGTTTGTCATATTCATGTAATATCAAATCATGCTTTTCATTTAATTTCTTACTTTACTCTTGTCCTAGTCAATAGTACCTGTAAAATTACTTATTTGATATGCTATATGTCACAAATTTGATACGTACTTTATATAATATATGTAATTACGTATATATGTATGTAATTGAAAAAATGAAAAATGTTCATCCGTGCACTATCTAAAATCATCTCCAGGATGACTACCAGAAGAAAGTGAGCTACATTTTTGGAAATAGAACTGAATGACATGAGGTGGTGACAACAAAGGGAGGAAGAGAACATTTGAGGCTGAGGGACCCATAGCTTCCATTTTTATTTACATACAAAAACAGTCAATGCTGGACTAAGAGAGTCAAAGTTAGGTAGTTGAGGTAGGCTTTGTGGTTATGCAACCCGTTGATCAAGTTTGTGCCATTTGGATGATTAGTAGATGGATTTTTCTTTGAAATTTCTAAACATCAAAAATCACTTGCTTTTCACCGTATGGCCAGACTTCACTTTTCTCTCTTTGTATCAAAGCATTGTGACTGGAAGTCAAGGTCATGCCACATGAACTCAGGGGAATCTAGGGCATAAACCCTAGTATGTTTAGAAAAAACACTGAAATGATAATTTGTGGTCTGATGATTGTATCATTCTGGAGAGCTTAGCTTTGAGAGAAAAACATGTACAAACATTTTTTTAAAAAATTAGGCTTGGCTACTGGGTGAGGCAAATTTCCAAATTTCTATGTTTTTCAGGTATATATTTGCTTTGAAAATTCTTTTTTCTTTCCCTACTTATTCTAATTAGAAGGCAGCAACATATTTTTGGAATCTGTACAATGCGCAATAGACACATGGTACTGGTGTCCTCTTTTCTAAAAATATTTTTATTTTTAACTTCCAAGTAATAAATTAATTAATTCCCACTGTGAAATATTTAGGCATTGTAGAGAATAGTTATAGCTTCCTATCTTTATTCCAGAGGGAGTCATTGTCACCAGCTAGGATTGAACCTGGCTGGCCTATTTTTTCTTTTTAAGGTATTTACATATATGAAGCTTTGAAACTAATTTCTGTCTGTATGTGTTTCATAGAAGTATGTGTGATGTTATACTTTACATGTCATTCTGCAACATTTTTTTCACTGAACAATATGTCTCATGTATGTATGTCTTGTACCAGGTCAGTACAAATGAATCCACCTCATTAAAAAAATAGGTGCACAAAGTTTCAAAGTATGCATTTATATACTAGAGATAGTCACTGTGCTACAAAACCAGTGTTGCCTAATGACTATCCATGCAAATACCTTCCTCTTTTATAACACCTCATCATACACCTATGAGTCTGTCTCTAGGGTAGATACTGAAAATTGAAATTGATGGATTATAGGGCATGAGCATTATTAACTTTAATATATTCCACCAAAATGTCCTCCAAAATAGCTTAACCAACTTTCACTATGTTGTGGGACCATGTGCCATTTCTTAGGTGTGTCTTTTATGTAATTCCAATGTTTGTAGGTGGTATAGTCACTAAAATCTTCTCATTGATGGCAGTGGGAATATATTTACCCAGATCTATCCATATTCTCATTTGCATCCCAGAGTCGTAAGAGGTGGTTGAAAACAGTATGGAATTACCTGTCCCAGGCAGGGGTGATAATCCTCATCTTATACTGTGCATTGACCAACTGAGCTAAACAGTGGCCCAGAGTCTTCACAACACCTTGGCACATCTATGTTGCATTAATTACATGCAGGATATTAGGCTTTGGAACAGATACACAAAATAATAGTGGTTAAATAAGTTTAGAAAATTAATTGTCTCACAAAACTGTTCAAGTGTGATAAGCTCAAGGCTGGTACTGAAGATCCACAGTGCTAGGAATCCAGGTCCCTTTTCTTCTTCCACTTTCCTTAGGGTCAACACCCTATTCCATCTAGTCAAAGATGATGCACAACCACATCCACATTCCAGCCACAAGAAAGAGGATTACACACTCAGAAGCCACATCCAATCTGCCCATATGCAGAATTTAGACACAAGGCAATATCTATCTGCAAAGGGTCTTGGAAATGTAATATATATATATATGTAATATATATGTAATATATATGTAACATATATGTAACATATACGTAATATATATGTAATATATGTAATATATACGTAATATATATGTGTTATATATGTAATATATATGTAATATATATATATACATATTGAGAGAGAGAGAGGGACGAAGTCTTGCTCTGTCTCCAGGCTGAAGTACAGTGGCAGGATCTCAGCTCACTGAAGCCTCTGCCTCCCAAGTAGCTGGGACTACAGGTGCACGCCACCATCCCAGGCTGATTTTTTGTTAAATTTTTTTATTTTAGTAGAGACAGGGTTTCACCACGTTGGCCAGGATGGTCTCAATCTCCTGACCTCATGATCCACCTGCCTTGGCCTCCCAAAGCACTGGGATTACAGTGTGAGCCACTGTGCCCAGCCTATTTACTTTTATTTTTTATGGCCATGAACTCAGCCAACAATCAGGAGTTCTATTACCATGAAAAGGAAGGTAAGAGCAGATATTGGCAAACATTAGCAATCTTGCTACAAATGTCAAAAGGACCATTACGTGATATCTCAACAGGAAGAAGAATAACACCAAGTTTATTCCAAACAACCATTGTTAGCTGCTTAATTTAAAAGCCTTATTTGGTCATTAATGGAACATACTTCAATTGTTCCAGATATGTGATTCTGCAGAAGAAGACATTTTTCTGAAAGAAGTGGAGGTCTTTCCTTTTGAGATGAAGAAGTGAAATCTGATTGGGATAAATATCTAAAGAGGAAAGGTGGAGAATGCAGGGAGACAGGCTCTAAGAAGCCAAGCAGACAGGACCACAGGCATAAATGGCATTCGAAGGGGGCACACTCGATTAGATGAGACGATTTCCAATATGCTTATGACCTTTTGTTGGGGATCTCCTCATCACTGATGGAGGTCAAGTTTGGCACAGATGGTTGCCATTAAGTGTACATCAAAGGATAGGATTTCAGCTTTTATGTCATTTCTCACTTCAGCCTTCTTGTTAAGCTTGAGGCATCAAAGTAAGAACAGAAGCTCTTCCAGTTCCCGTGGACCACATACAGAAGGAATGCAGCTCAAATTTATTGAGCACATACTATGTGCTTGACACTGCTAACAGCACTTGGATTATTTCATTTTGATCCTCTAAACAACCCTAGGAGGTGGAAATAATTCTAGTTTTGCAAATGAGGAAATAGGCTTGAAGGAGTTTTAGCCATGTGGCACAAAGCAAAATGGCTTATAACTGTGTGAGCCTTCAGACATTGAGTCCAGTCAGTACTTGCTGACTACCTATGTTCCAAGCTCTATTATCAAAGGCAAGGATGATTGTCACTAGGTGCATGTCCCTTCCTCTGGCCAGAGCAGCCTATGCCTATGCTCTATCACCATGTGTGTGAAGAAATTTGCAGACTCATTCATCGGTTTTGCTTTCCCATTTTCCATTTCTGAACGAAAAATCAATTTCTGAAACACTCTCCAAGTCTTCTGAATGTTTCTCTTTCTTTCCTGGATGTCCAGTATTCATTCAAGGTGAAGACCAGGTAATGAAGAGTCCTGTGACTGTGAGGACATATAGCTGATACCTCAGTTCAAAGAGGAAAATGAGCATGAAATCTAGACTTGCTTAGACTGATATTATTTATAGGATGTTCCATGCGTGGTTTTAGGGACAGGGAATTTAAGCAGTGAACAAGACAGAAGTCTCTGCTGTCCATGGGGATTACATTCTATTAATCAAATATATAATAACATAATTTCAGGCCATGGTAAGTGCAACGAAGACAATTAAGATGGAGTCATATGATAAAGTGATTGGAGCATATGCGGGTTGCTTTAGCAAGGGTATCTGGGAGGTGTCTCTGAGGAGCTGGCATGGTGCTGAGACTTGAATGATGAAGAAGTATCAGCCAGGTGAAGATGGGAAGAAGCATGACATTGGTAGTGGGAACAAAAATGCAAAGACTCTGAGACAGGAATGAGCTCCAGGAGCAGCAGAAAGGGGCTGGAACATAGGAATGAGGAGGAGAGTAGTGGGAGATGTGGCTGGAGAGGAAGTAAGAGCTAGGGCGTGGAGTTGTGAAGGTCATTGTAGGTGGTTAGGATTTTAAGTTCAATGGGAAGCTAGTCAATGATTATAAGCAGGGAAATGATCTGGTTCGTGTTTTAAGAGAATGGATCCGGCTTCTCTTTGGGAGAAAAGACTGCAGGGAGCAAAAGTGGAAGTAGGAAAGGCAGCTAGGAGATCACAGTTGTCTTCAGGGGAGACATGATGGTTTACACTGGGGGGTGGAGCATGAAGAATTGGAATAGTCAGGATTTATATTGAAAGTGGAATCAACAGTGGAGCTAATGGATTGCCTGGGCAGGGTTGGATCGGGGAGCAAAGTAAAAGAGACCCTGAAGATACCATGTTGGGTTTTATTGTTGTTATTGTTGTTTGCTTTTGTTCATTCTGGAATGCACTCAGAGTGCCCTTCTTCCTATCTCCTCAATTCAACCCATTATTTGAGTCTCGGCATAAAGGTCACCTCTTGCTGGAAGCCTCCAACCTGTGACTGGAATGAATCTCTCACTGCCTCTCTATTCCTTATTCAAGACTTCTCATACTTGATACTTTATTGAAGAAATTTATAATGCATTAGTGCCTCCACCTTATGCCAGGAACCATATTACAGTGCCTCCTGAGTAAACACAGTGCCTAAATCATAGCTGATGCTCACCCCTTGCTGGACTGAGACAGCCCAATGCTGCATTTTGCTAAGACTTAGGAAAAGGAAGAAAAAAGTAAGATGTGGAAAGTGCTCAAGACTAGCTGCAGAGGCCTGGGTTCCAGTTCTAGCCCTGTTTCTAGGGAGCTGGGAAATTTGGGACAAGTCGCTTCAGCTTTTATGATCTAAATAACCTTGCTGCTTAATGAGATATGAGATACAAAGTTTCTTATATCTCAAATAGTTTATGGCTAATGATTCATTTTATGTGTAACCAGAATATTTAGAAAACCTAATAATTACATGAAAAGTCTGTATGCTTGCAACCTCCAGAAGTTAAAGGTTTCTAGAAAGTTATAATAATTAAAACAGCATGATAATCATCCACAAATCAGCAGATCAACTGATAAAAGAAAATACAACATCTTGAAACAATATTTACCAAAAAAGGAAGCATAAGATAGTGGAAACACTATAAATCACTTAGGAATGAACAATTTATTTAACAAGGACGTTGAGAAAATTGGCAATTTGAGGAGATAACAGTTTCTGACTTTGCTCTATAATATCAAATGAAATCCAGCTTAAGTAAAGAGCTAAATATATTTTTAAAAATACAAGCAATCAGAAGATAAGATAAGTCTTTATTTAACTGATTTGTGACACATGATCTTCTTAAGCATAAATATGATGGGAGAAACTATATAAGAGAAGTGACCAATAGATTTGACTACAAAAATATTTTAACAATTACTATTTTAAATTATCTTAATCATGTTGAAAAATGAAAAGCAAACTGGGAAAATATTTGTAACATGTATTATCAATATCTAGTACTTGTATGTCAACACAATATCAATAAACACAAATATCAATAATAAAAGAATTTTCCAGATTAATAAAAAATACTTCAGAATTATGATAGAAAAACAGAAAAGATACAAATAGATAATTTATAAAATATGACAATAGTAAATAAAGATTAGAAAACTATTTAACATTACAATAAAGAAATGAAAATTTAAATGAGATATTTCTTTACCTATTTAAAATATAAAGATTAAAATAATTGATAGTACTCAATTCAGGCCATGGAAATAAATATTTCACAATGACTGGTGGGAATCCAAATTGGCATAGCCTTTTGGGAAAGCAATTTTATAGCATATATCAAGAATATTGACAATCTCATATTATTTAAACCAGAAATTCCTTTCATTGAGATTAACATCCTGAAAACCTCTCTTAAAGAAACAGTCAGATATGTAACCAAAGATTCGTCTAAGATTTCAATTGAAGTACTACTTTTAATAGAAAAAACTTGAGAATAATGTTAATGATCAAAACCAGAGGAATAATAATGTGAACTATTGCGATCTCCATTAAGGAGGTTTTTTTTTTTTCAAAGTCTATTTATTGACATAGAAATGATCACAATAAAATTTTAAGTAAAATGTAAAAATCAGGATACAAAGCTGCATACACTATATGAAACTGAACCTCACTGTGTAAATATCTATAATATATAAAAACACTTAGAAAAACGCATGAAGGAAAAGAATAGCATGCTAATGTTCCTGGGTAGAGTGATTTCAAACGGTTTTAATTATCTTTTTAATATTTCCTGCATATTTTATTTATACAAGTGGAAAAATGCAAATGCTATAAAATCTAGCAACAAATAGACAAACAAGCAACCTCCCTTTTCTTTCTTCCCTCCTCCCTCCTCTATGTGTAATAGATATTTCTAGGGAAGAAGCACAGAGAATCTGGATTTTTTTAAATTAGAAAGTTCAGAATAAGGCTGGATTTGACTGACTCATCGAGAGAAAGCTTCCAAGAGAGGAAATATGATAAATTAATGGTGAGACATAAAATAAGCCATTTATGTATTTTATATATATATGTATATATATAATATTTCTAACTTTTTTTTTGAGACAGGGTCTTGCTCTAGTGTTCAGGGTGCAGTGCAGTGGCACAATCATAGCTCACTGCAGGCTTGATCTCCTGGGCTCAAGAGATCTTCCCACTTCAGCCTCCCGGGTAGCTGGGACTACAGGTGTTTGCCAACATGCCCAGGTAATTTTTATTATTATTATTATTATTATTATTATTATTGAGACAGGGTTTTGCCAAGCTGCCCAGGCTGATCTTGAACACCTGGGCTGAAGTGATTTGTCTGCCTCAGCCTCTCAAAATGCTGGGATTACAGGTGTGAGCCACCACATTCAGCCAATACATGTCATTTATTGAGCACACATTGTGTGTCAGGAAGGATGGTAGGAACTTGGCATGTTATTTCACTTTACTGGCTGCAGTTTTATCTCTGTCTTACTCAAGGAGCCCCCTCTGATAGGTCCTTTCTGATGGGACCTGTGGCTGCTACAAGGACAGTGGGAAGGAAAAAGATGTGTCCCAGTGTTCTCAACCAGAATTCAGAAAACACTTCTTCACAGAAATAGTGGTGATGGGGGAAAGTTAGCTTCTCTCTCTTTTTATTTTTTTGAGACAGAGTCTCACTATGTTGCCCAGGCTGGAGTGCAGTGGTGCTATCTCGGCTCACTGCAAGCTCCACCTCCCGGGTTCATGCCATTCTCCTGCCTCAGCCTCCTGAGTAGCTGGGACTACAGGCGCCTGCCACCACGCCCGGCTATTTTTTGTATTTTTTTTAGTACAGATGGGATTTCACCATGTTAGCCAGGATGGTCTCGATCTCCTGACCTTGTGATCTGCCCGCCTTGGCCTCCCAAAGTGCTGGGATTGTAGGCCTGAGCCACTGTGCCTGGCCAAAAGTTAGCTTCTCAAACATGATTCGTTTTATAGTTAGATTCTCCCTTATATTATTTGTATAGTTTGCACAGTTCTTTTTATGTAGGCCTAGAAATCAAAGCCTGGTTTATTAAGATGATTAGGGGCTTGGTGTGTGCTGGGCATTGTGTTAAGCACTTTACAACCATTATCTTATTTAACCTTTATATACCCTATAACCCTATAACGCTACTACTATTTAAGTAGTAGTGTTTATTTAAGTGTATATTTTATTTTATTGTGTTCATACGTGTTCTTTGTGTTCATAGCATCGGCTATGATTTAGGCACACATGAACTCAATGTTTAGCTCCCACTTATAAGTAATAATAAATGGTATTTGGTTTTCTGTTCTGCATTAGTTTGCTTAGGATAATGGCCTCCAGCCTCATCCATGTTGCTGCAAAGGATGTGATCTCATTTTTTATGGCTGCATAGTATTCCATGGTTAAACTTCACTGCTTGGTGGGAAGATCTACAAGGTCATGTTAAAAAAGGGCTTGGGCACAGGAGGGGAATGTGGTGCCCATGGTGACTATTTTTACCAGCAATTCACATATTTTATTCACAAGGAACCTGAGACCTAGATAAGTTATTTCAATACTTCTCAAACTTCAGTGTGCATAAGAGTCATTTGAAGATTTTGTTAAACTGGGACTTGTGATTCAGTAGGCCTAGGCTGGAGTTGAAGACTCTGTTTCTTGTGAATCTGCTTGAGAATCTGTTTTTGAGATTCTTATTTCTAATACACTCCCAGATGGTGCTGGTTCTCTAAGTCCCTGAACAACAATTTGATTAGCATGGGGTCAACCCACTTGCCAGATCCCAGGGCTAGAGTATGGCTGGGCTGTGATGTGAACGCCAGCAAGCTGGTGTCACACTTGGCTGGACAACTTACAAGGGCACGTGCTTTTGTTCTCCTGATCTGCAGTTTTTCAACATCCTCTCCATCTTCTATGCTCTATATTAGGTCCTGTGTTAAGAAGATAAGTCAGTTCTGTACTCATTGCTTCAGGGGAGGGATCAAGAGCACTGGAAGCAGAAATAAAGAAATATTTCTTCCTCTCCAAAATTTCACAGTCTGATGCCCCTTCGGCCAAATCTAGCCTGAAGATGTGTTCTGATGAACACACCTTAAAATTCTAGATTCACACATGCTTAGAATTTTAATTGCCCATTAAAAACCCTTAAATTCTTGTAACAATCAAGATTGTTAGCTTTTTTTGAAAGCTTAGATAGTCTGGGAACAAGGGCCAACTCTCCTACATGGCAGCAGTTAGTTGGAGCTTATAGTGCCTGTTGCTTTCCGAAGGGACAAGGACCCCGGTGAGCCATGACCCTCACCTTGTCCAATGGACTCATTTCTCATTATCTGCATTCCTCAGTAATGAAGGGAATCTGGGTAAAATGAAACATTTAGTAGAGAGATTGAAGAGGTCCACGGGGCCAATGGGAGAGGACCAGACCTAAACACCATACAATCAGGAATTAAAGATGCAAGGAATTTTTGGAGAGCCCAGAAACGGAATCACCTTTGGGCTGCCAAGCCCTCACTTGAGTGAACATGATCTACCATCGTTGGTGTTTCAAGGCCATGACAGATGATTGCATGGCCAACAACTGAAGGAGGCTTTCTTTCTGCAGCTCCAGCATGTCATCTTGTACAGGAGTAAGAAAATAGAGAGGGAGGCATGTGCTCCAAGACTTTGCTTCATCCTCATCTGATGCACTCATGAGGACAACTCTCTCCCTAAAAAACCCAGGACACTTATAAGCTCAAGAGAAGATGTGTAGAGCCCTAGATGCCCAGAAGAACTATAATGGGAGCAAAAGAAAAGCCCTTCCCCTGTAATTTGTGAAGGGATAGAGGGACTGAACAGAACTCACTAGGAATCCCTTTTGAGCAGACAGTGGCTTTCTATATCCTTCAGGTGGATTGTTGGTAAAAATAGTCACCATGGGCACCACATTCCCATTCTGGGCCCAAGCCTTTTTTTAACATGACCTTGCAGATCTTCCCACCAAGAGGTAAAGTTTAACCATGGAATACTATGCAGCCATAAAAAGTGAGATCACATCCTTTGCAACAACATGGATGGGGCTGGGGGCCGTTATCCTAAGTGAACTAATGTAAGAACGGAAAACCAAATACCACGTGTTATTACTTACAAGTGGGAGTTAAACATTGAGTGCATATGAACACAAAGAAGGGAACCACAGACATCAAGACCTACTTGAGGGTGGAGGATGGGAGGGGGTTGAGGACTGAAAAACTATCTATCAGGTTCTATGCTTATTACCTGAGTGACAAAATAATCTGTATACCAAACTCCTGTGACATGTACTTTCTCTGTATAACAAACCTGTACATGTACCCCTGAACCTAAAATAAAAGTTAAGAAGTAAAAATTTAAAAAAGCATAAGGAAGAAATAGGATATTAATTTTGTAACTGTTATGTATCAAAGATTCATTTTAGAAATCAAATGAATTTCTAAAGCATAACAAAAAGAGGTGCATTTTATTTCCCCGTCACTGGACTCTGGACTGGCCTTGTGACTTGTTTGGCCAGTAGAATGTGGCAAAAGTGACAGGCCAATTCCAAATCTAGGCTTCAAAACGTTTTGTGTGTTTCTGTTCTGTGCGCCTCTGGAACACCGCCTGATGCCATCAGCATGAGGCCAGGCAAGCCTGCTGGAGGATAAGAGACACTGTTTACAGAGACCGGCCATCCCAGCTATGGCCACCAGAGATCAGCTATTCCCTAGCTGACCTAGCCCCTAACTGAAGATGTGTGAGTGAGCCCAGCCAAGATAAGAAGAACTGCTCAGCTGAGCCCAGCCCAAATTGCTGACCCACGCAATCATGAAACATATAAATGGCTTTATTTTAAGCCACTGAGCTTTCTGGCTGGTTTTATTTTTTAGGCAGCAAAAGCTGACACTCCACTTAACACACTGTTAGATTCCTAGAATGTCTGTAATAAAGTACCACAGAGAAGGTGGCTTGAAACAACAGAAATGTATTATCTGACAGTTCTGGAGTCTAGAAGACCAAAATCAATATCAACAGGGTTGGCTTCTTCTGGAGGCTCTGAAGGAGAACCTGTTCCCTGCCTGTCTCCTAGCTTCTAGCAGCTGCTGATAGTCCTTGACATCTCGTGACCTGTAGAATAATTACTCCAATGCCTGACTCTGTCATCACATAATATTCTCTTCCCTGTGTGTGTCCAAATTTCCCTCATCTTATAAGGGCACCAGTCATTGGGTTAGAATCTACCCTATTCCCCTATGACTTCAACTTGATTGAGTCTTCAAAGACTCTATTTCCAAATAAGCCACCATCCAGGGATACCAGGGGTTGGAACTTCAACATAATTTTCTGCGGGATAAATTTCAACCCCCAACACACACTGTGGAATTGCTTATATTGGAAAACTCATTTAGATTTCCAAATATACCTGCTAAAGGAATCTTTGAAACACCATCCATTGGTAAGTTGAGTTTTCTTTCTCCATGTAGTTATTTGTGGATTCGAGCTAGGATTGTACCATTTAATCTAGTTTGGTAGAAAGATCAGAGACTTTGCAGATGAAGAAGGAAGTTAACATTCATGGTATGTAAATTGTCTTATTGAATCCTTACAATTCCCTTTTAGAGTATGTATTTAAAAAAAACTATTTCACAGGTCAGAGATGTTGAGACATTTGCCTAAGTCACACAGTAAATACCCTCAGCAATCGGCCTTTGAATGCAAGTCTGTATGATTTCAAAGGTATGATTTTTCTACTGTACCCTAGAGCATCTCCTTGGTGTCAGAAGATCTGGATTCTTGTCTTGGTCCATTTTCTACTTAGTAGCATGACCTGGAGTCTTAATTTTACTGAAATCCCTCCTCTTTAAAATGGAGTCAATAAATGTCATCCTTGTTGATTTTTATGAGTATTGAGAAAGATGAGGCAGAACGTGGTGGCAAGGGTTGAGTTTTGGAGTTAGACAACCTTGAACTGGGGTCTTGGCTCTAGCTCTGTGATCCTGGGCATATCGTGTAAGCTTTCAAAGCTTTAATTTCTTTATCTGTAAAAAAGAACATAATAATATCACCGATCTTAAAGGTTTATTACAAAGATTAAATAAGAAGATTATATATATAACATATTTAGCTCAGTATCTGGCCATAGAAAGTGCTCAAAGATGATCTATAATTAGGTATTTAAAAGCATTTTCCAAAGTGCAAAGTTCTAATTAATGCTACTTATTAAAATTGCATTTTATTATCAGTTTGATGAAATCATGTGCTCTCTGAAGCCAAAGTGATTTCTCTGGGCTTTTTCTAACTCAGCATCCCCAGGTTTGCTCACTGACTGTAACTCATACCTCTGCACAATCTGAAAAGCAGACCTAGTCCTGTGGCTAGAGATTTTCCAGGTAGAAGGACAAAAGCTCCCACCACAGACCTCCCTAGTGCTTTCCTCTTATGGTGGAGAGAGGTCTGTCAGGATGATTTAGGCTGTGCGAGGTCTCAGAGTCTCTGACAAGTCCCTCATTAGCTCATCCTTGTTTGCATGCTCTGTGACCTGTACAGTTTGTATAGGTTGTTCCAAGTTCTCACGTGGCTGGCTTCCCTAGACCTGTTTCAGCTTGAGTGACTCAGGGCAAGATAAAATGTCTGTCAAAGTATTCACCAGGGTATTCTAATAAGTGTTGGAAACATTTGCCTGGCTGCCCCCCCCACCCACCCCGCCCACTGACCACCACTAATATCCCTGGGGTTTCCCTCGTTTGTAAACTTAGGCTCTGAGAAATAGAAATAGAAATTCCCATCCCTGCTCCCATAACCTACGCTCACATTTTTCTCACTCACACAAAGGCAGGATATGCACAGGGTCCTGGGTGCTTGCCTTATCTACAGCCCCTTCTGAGGGAAGTAACTTTAAGTATAAATCTTGATATTTTCTACCCACATGACGACCACTGCTGTTTAGACCAAGGAGCAGTGTCAGCCCCCGAAGGAGGCTATTTGCAGTGCAAGAGGTAGTGGCTTAAGATTTCTGACTGGCAAGGGAGTTCTATGCCTTGCACTGACCACTGTGCCCACAGACAGCTCTTCTCCCTTGAGGAGGTTGGGCTGAAGACACCCATAAAGGAATATGAAGACAGTGAAGTCTCACCGAGTGAAGTCAGTGAGAGGCCACTAAGAAGCAGAAGCTAGGAGGCAGAGGGAAAGCCTGTGGAGACAGAAGTGCCTGAAAGCAGACAGAAAGGGAATGAGTTCCACGTGTGGGGAAATTGTGAGTGGGGACTGTCTAACGAGATTGTTACTAATGTGGTCATGAAGTCACCAGAGACTTGAGTTTCTGAGGCATCCCCAAAAGTAATGTAGACTGTGCTATTTCATTCTTAGACAGCTAGCAACAAAAACTAACTCTTGTCAACTTGAGGAAAAGGGAAATGTATTGGAAAGACATGGGAAGGCTCTTAGAATAAAAGAGTAGCTGAAGAAAGATGTCTCTGGGAATCCAGGAAGCAAGGTCCTTCTGAGTTTTGCCTCTACAATAAGTCAAGTTTAAGTTTAACTCCAACCTCGCTCCACTCCAGAGTCAAAGTCATTGAGAGTGTCTTAATGCTTCAGCTAGACCTACTCTGTGGTTAGAAAATTGTAGGAAATCTTGGTTGATAGAAATTAGCCTTTTTTTTTTTTTTTTCTAAAAAAGGGGGCCTGAATATTGGTTCGGCCAGAGAAATAATAGTCATCTTTTTCTATGAGTTTTGGCTGTGTGGCTGCTGACACCATTTCCTGTGCCCTTATCTTTACATCTAAAACCTCTTGTCACCTCAGATCCCCTGAGCTTGTCTCACAGATGTGATCCTCCTTTATCTTCTCCAATTTTGCACATCTTACCATCCTAAAGTTACTCACATTCTCTTCCTTTTATTGGTCAATTGTTGGTAGCTGCATTATTGCTCCCATTTCTTCACTCCTTGTATCTACTGCTTTCGCCATGTGACTTACTAGTTCCTCCCAGCAGGGGTTAGGTATACTTTCCTATCTCTTGAGTTTAGGATCAGACATGTAATTTGTTTCAGTCAATGAGATATTTGCAGACATAATGCAAGCAGAGGCTTAAATTGTGCTTGAGCAGTTGGACTTTCCTCATTTGCACTTCAAAATCATCAAGAGACTAGTGTGCTCTAGGTAGCCTACTGGTCCCAGGATATTGACAGTTCTACAGAGCATACCTGAAAACAATCTCCACCTAGAAACCAAACTCAACTGAACCCAGCCTAGATCAGTAGACCTCCAGCTGATTTGTGGATGAACTAGCAAGAATAAATGTTTAATTTGGGGACAGTTTTCTACACAGCATTATTATGGCAGTAGATAACATATATATCTTGCAAGGTGTAATGGAAATAACACGGTTTTGGAATAAGATAGACTTGGTTTGCAATTCTGAATCTAAAAAGGGAGGAGAAACTTAATCTCTTTGATCCTCAGGTATTACAATAATGGAAAGAAAAATTACTTTTCCTTTTCATTTTTCTGAAACCATTCTTTTTAACAGATTTATTGAGTAATAACGGACTACTTCATGTTACATATGGTTAAAATATAGTTTGATAAGTTTGACATATATGTGTAGTTGTGAACCCCTATCACAGTCAAGATAATAAACATGTTCATCACCCCCCAAAACTTCCTGGTGATCTTTTGTAACTCCTCTCTTCTTTCCCTTAACCTTTCTTCCATCCTTAGGCAAAAACTCTCTGCTCTCTGTCAATAGAGCTTGCATTTTCTAGAATTTTATTGATATGGAAACAAATGGCATGTACTCATTTTGTTTGGTTTCTTGGCTTCTTTCACTGAGCATAAATTCATCCATGTTGTTGTGTGTATTCATTAATTCCTTTTACATTTTGAGTAGCATTCCATTGTATGAATATAACACAATTTGTTCATGCATTCACCTGTTGACGGACATTTCACTTAACAGATTTTGACTATTACAAATAAAACTGATATGAATATTTATATGCAAGTCTTTGTATGACAAACATTCATTTTGCTTGGGTAAATGTCTAAGAGTACAATGGCCAGATTGTATGGTAGGTATAAAATTTCCTTTCTTTTTTTATTGAAATTTTACAGAGATAGTGATAAATTCACATGCAGTTTTAAAATATACAGATAGATTCCACAAACATTTTACTCCGTTTCTCCAAAATGTAACATTTTGCAAAACTATAATATCACAACCAGGATATTGATATTGATACAATCCAACAATCTTATTCAGAATACTAATTTGTAGGTACACTTATTCTTATAAGCAATTTGTGTGTGTGTGTGTGTGTGTTTGTGCATGTGTGTAGTTCTTTATAGTCTTATCACATGTGTAGGTTTTTGCATTTACCATCACAGTGGAGATACTGACTAGTTACATCACAATAAGAAACTGTATTGCTACCTTTTTCTCTATTGTTACTCTCCCCACTGCCCCTCCCTGGATCTTTAACTCCTGGCAGCTACTATTCTGTCCTTAATTTCTGAAACTTTGTAATTTCAAACAATGTTATATAAATGAAAGTAAGTAGTGTGTAACCTTTTGGGCCTGGCATTTTTCCCCTACTCAGCATAATTCCTTGGAGATTTATCCAAGTTGTTTTGTGTACCACTAGTTTGTTACTTTTTATTGCTGAGTAATATTCCATAGTGTGTATGTACCACACTTTGTTTAATCATCACCTGTTGAAGGACATTTGGGTTGATTCCAGTTTTTTGCTATTACGAATAAAGCTGCTATGAACATTTGTGTACAGGTTTTTTGTCGAAGTAAATTTTCACTTCTCTAGGATAAATGCCCCAAAATGCGCTTACTAGATTGTATGGCAGCTGCATGTTTAGCTTTTTTAGAAATTGAGACGTTATTTTTTGAGAGTGTCTGTACTATCTTGTATTTCCACAAGCAATATCTCAGTTATCCAGTTTTTTTTACAGCTTTACCATCATTTGGTGTTGTAACTATATTTGATTTTGGCCACTCAGGTAGGTGTAAGGTAATATTTCATTATGATTTGAATGTACATTTCTTTGGTGTGTAATGATATGGAACACCTTTTCATAGCTTTATTCTATATATATATATATATATTTTTTGTGAAATGTCTATTCATATGTTTTGCCCATTGTCCAACTTTTTTTTCCTTGTTTGTTTTTACTATTGATTTGCAGTGACTTATATGTCCTAGATACTTGTCTTTTATCAGATGTGTGGTTTGCAAATATTTTTTTCTGAGACTGTAGCATATCTTTTCATCCTCTTCACATGGAATTTCAAAAAATAAAGGTTTCTAATTTTTGTTACAGTTTGATTTATTAATATTTTCTTTTATGGATCATGTTTTTGGTGTCAAATCTAAGAGCCCTTTGCCTAGGCTTTGATTTTAAAGATTTTCTCTTATTTTTAAAAATTTATAGTTTTACATTTTACAGTTAAGTTCATGGTCTATTTTTAGTTAATTATTTTATCAAGTGTCAAATTTAGGTTGAGGTTCATTTTTATGACTATGAATATCCAATTGCTCTAGCACTATTTGTTGAAAAGGTTATTTTCCCTTCCTTGTGTTGTTTTTGCATCTTTGTTAAAAAGTATTTTGGCATATTTATATGGGACTATTTCTGGGTTCTTTCTTCTGTTCCATTGGTCTATGTGTGGATATCTCCATCAGTACCACACTGTCTTGATTACTGTAACTATACAGTAAGCCTTAGTATTGGGTGGAGTGGTTCTTCCCACTTTATTCTTCTTCTCCAAGATTATTTCAGGTTCTCTTAGAATTCAGATTCCATGGTCAATGGTTCCTTCTTCTCAGCAATTGAAAAATATTTTACCACTAACTTTTGACCTTCATGGTTCCAAATGAGAAATCCACTGCATTCCAATTGGTGTTTCCCTGTAGAGAATGTGTCATTTCAATATTTTTTTCTTTTATCTTTAGTTTTTGAAAGTTTAACTATGTTGTCTCTTGGTATGGATTTTTTGGGGTTTATTCTCTTTGGGATTCATGCGGCTTCTTGGATCAGTAGGTTGTGGGGTTGGTTGTTTTCTCTTTGCCAAATTTTGGACAGTTTCAGCAATTATTTCTTAAAATAATCTTTCACCTCCCTCACTTTCATCTCTCCTTCTGGGACTGTATTAGTTCGTTTTCATGTTGCTGATAAGGACATACCCACAACTGGGTATTTTTTTTTTTAAAGAGGTTTAATCGACTTACTGTTGCAAGTGGCTGAGGAGGCATCACAATTATGATGGAAGACAAGGAGGAGCAAGTCACATCTTACATAGATGGCAGCAGGCAAAGAGAGACAGCTTTTGCAGAGAAACTCCCATTTTTAAAACCATCAGATCTCATGACACTTATTCAGTATCAGGAGTACAGACTTGCCCCCATAATTCAATACTGGGTCCCTCCCACAATTCAAGATGAGATTTGTGTGGGGACAAAGCCAAACCATATCTTTCTGCCCCTGGCCCCTCCCAAATCTCATGTCCTTACATTTCAAAACCAATCAAGCCTTCCCAAAAGTATCCCAAAGTCTTAACTCATTTCAGTATTAACTCAAAAGTCCACAGTCCAAAGTCTCATCTGAGACAAGGCAAGTTCCTTCCACCTATGAGCCTGTTAAATCAAAAGCAAGTTAGTTACTTCCTAGGTACAATGGGGGTACAGACATTGGGTAAATATACCCATTCCAAATGGGAGAAATTGGCCAAAATAAAGGGGCTACAGGTCCCATGCAAGCCCAAAATCCAGTAGGTCAGTAAAATCTCAAAGCTCCAAAATTATCTCCTTTGACTCCATGTCTCACTTTCAGGTCACACTGATGCAAGTGGTGGGTTCCCATCATGTTGGGCAGCTCTGCGCTTGTGGCTTTGCAGGGTACAGCCTCCCCCCCCAGCTGCTTTCATGTGCTGGTCTAGAATGTCTGTCACTTTTCCAGGTGCATGGTGCAAGCTGTCAGTGGATCTATGATTCTGGGGTCTGGAGGATGGTTGCCCTCTTCTCTCAGCTCCACTAGGCAATGCCCCAGTAGGGACTCTGTGTGGGGTCTCTGAGCCCACATTTCCCTTCTGCACTGCCCTAGCAGAGGTTCTCCATGAGGGGCCCACCCCTGCAACAAACTTCTGCCTGGGCATCCAGACATTTCCATACATTCTCTGAAATTAAGGTGGAGGTTCCCAAGCCCCAATTCTTGACTTCTGTGCCTTCACAGGCTCAACACCATGTGGAAGCTGCCAAGGCTTGGGGCTTGCACCCTCTGAAGCCAAAGCCTGAGCTTTATGTTGGCCCCTTTCAGCCATGGCTGGAGTGGCTGAGACTCAGGGCACCAATTCCCTAGGCTGCATAAAGCATGGGGATCCTGGGCCCAGCCCATGAAATCATTTTTTCCTCCTAGGCCTCCAGGTTTGTGATGGGAGAGGCTACCATGAAGACCTCTGACATGCCCTGGAGACATTTTCCCCATTATCTTGGGGATTAACATTCAACTCCTCATTACTTTTGCAAATTTCTGCAGCTGGCTTGTATTTCTTCTAAGAAAATGGGACTTTCTCTTTTACTAAATTGTCAGGCTGCAAATTTTCCAAACTTTTATGATCTGCTTCCCTTATAAAACTGAATGCCTTTAACAGCACCAAGTCACCTCTTGAATGCTTTGCTGCTTAGAAACTTTTCCACCAGATACCCTAAATCATCTCTCTTAAGTTCAAAGCTCCACAAATCTCTAGAGCAGGGGCAAAATGCTGCCAGTCTCTTTGCTAAAATGTAACAAGAGTCACCTTTGTTCCAGTTTCCAACAAGTTTCTCATTTCCATCTGAGACCACTTCAGCCTGTATTTCATTGTCCATGTCATTATCAGCATTTTGGCTGAGGCCATTCAACAAGTCTCTAAGGAGTTCCAATTTTTCCCACATTTTACTGTCTTCTTCTGAGCCCTCCAAACTGCTTAATCTCTGCCTGTTACCCAGTTCCAAAGTTGCTTCCACATTTTTGGGTAGCTTTTCAGCAGCACCCCACTATACCAGTACCAATGTACTGTATTAATCTGTTTTCATGCTGTTGTTAAAGACATACCTGAGACCGGGCAATTTACAAAAAAAAAGAGGTTTAATGGACTTACAGTTCTACGTGACTGGGGAGGCCTCACAACTATGATGAAAGGAAAGGAGGAGGAAGTCACAACTTATGAGGATGTAGCAGGCAAAAAGAGAGATCTTGTGTAGGGAAATTCCCATTTCTAAAACCATCATATTCACTATCAGGAGAACAGCACGGGAATGGCTTGCTCCCATGATCCAATTACCTCCCACTGGGACCCTCCCACAACACGTGGGAATTCAAAATGAGATTTGGGTAGGGACACAGCCAAACCATATTAGGAACTGTATTAATATGAATATTGGATCTCTTGTTATCACTCCACATGTTTCTGAGGTACTGCTCAATTTTTTTCAGTTCAGTTTCTCTTCATTCATATAATTTTTTATATAATTATAAATAGTATATATTTTTAAAATATCAGTTTCCAATTGTTCATTGCTAGTATATAGTAATACAATTGATTTTCCTATTTGGTCTTGTATTATGCAACCTCAATTCCATTTGATTTTCTACCTGGATTTTTTTCATGAATGATTATGTCATCTTTAAATAATGGCAATTTTATTTTATTCTTGCCAATATGAATGTCTTTTTTTTATTTTTCTTGCCTTAGTGCATTTGCTAGAACCCCTGGCACAATGTTAAATGTAATGTCTTTTTTTCTATTCTTAGCAAAAAATCATTTAGTCTTTCCTCATTACGTATGATGTTAGTTGTAAGTTTTTCATAGATGCCATTTATTAGGTTTAGGAATGTCCTTATATTCCTAGTTTTCTGAGAGTTTTTCCTTTTAAATCAGGAATTAACATTAAGTTTTGTTAAATATTTTTTGTGCCTCTACCAATATTATCATATATTTTCCTGTCTACTAATATGATAAATTATATTGACAGATTTAAATATAGCAAGCCAAACATATATTCCTGGGATACATACCACTTGGTCATGATGTATAATTGTCTTTATATATCAGGGAATGCTGATCTTTAGTTTTCTTTTCTGGTAATGTCTGGTTTTGGTATCAAAATAATGCTGGCCTCAAAGAATGAGCTCAAGAGTATTCCCTTCTCTTTGATTTTCAACTTTTTGAAATATTTGGGGTAAGATAAACATAATTTCCTCCTTAAATATTTGCTAGAATTCATGAGTAAAACCATCTGGATCCAGAGTTTTCTTTGTGGAAAATGTTTTCTAACTGTAAATTCAATTTCTGCAATTTATATAGTACTGCATATTCAGAGTTAATCTTAGTTGGTCTAAATTGGCTCCTGTGCTTGTCTTCAGGGTTGTTGACTCTTGATCAGTCATATTCTGTAACCTTGGGTGAGTTGTTTCATAATAGAATGTATCGGACTTTCAACATTTTTAGTAATAATAATTTGACTTATGATTTGAATGTGGTTTCAGTGGATTCTGGGAATTTCAGTGGTAAAGTCTGGTCAGTTACATAGCTCGAATGTGTTTATGTGACCAGCTCACTATAAGAAAACTCCCACCATATACAGAATTTTGGCTTTGGCTTTCTTCTACTGAGGGTCTTTGCACACATGCTGGTGGTAATTTAAGATCTAGAGCCTATGCATAGTCTATGTGAACTGATCCAGTGTGGAAGGAAAAAGAAGCCTACACTTGAGACTTCTAGTGCCCTTTCTATGCACATATTTCTCCATCATAGATACTGTTTTTGATGCTCTTAATTCCTTTGATAGATCCAGGTTTTCATCTGATACAATTTTCTTTTTACTTGTAGCACTCACTTTAACATTTCTCTTCTGATAATGGGTTCTTTCAGCTTCTGTATGTCTGAAAACAATCTTTATTTTATGTTTGGTATTGAAAGATATTTTCACCAATTATAGCATCTTAGGTTGGCATATCTATTTTTCTTTCAGTACTGTAAGGATGTTGTTCCATTATTTTCTCTCTTTTTTTGTGACAAGATACCTGATGCAATCCGTATGTTTGTCCCTCTGTATATAACATGCTTTTTTTCTGTTTAATTTTAAGATTTCCTTTTCATCATTGCTTTTAAGCAATTTGATCATATTGTGCCTTGGTGTAGTTTTCTTCATGTTTCTTGACTTGAAACTTGAAATTTTTGAAACTTTGGATTTATCATTTTCTACAAATTTGAACAACTTTTTGGCCATTATTCCTTTAAATATTTTTTCTAGATGCCTCTGCCTCCCATGAGTCTGATTGTATACACATGTGGCCACATATGTCCCACAGCTCATTGATGTTCAATTCATGTTTTCTAGTCTTTTTTCCTCTCATTTGAGTTTCTATTCCTGTTTAAAATTCAGAAATTTCACTGTCTTATCTGCCATTAATCCTGTCCAGTGCTTTTTCTCTTGAAGTTTTATCTCTAGAAGCCTAAGGTTGGTTTTTAACAGTCACTTCCATGTATCTATTTAACATGTGCATTCTTCCCTCAGCTTTTTGAATTTATGGAATACAATTATAATAACTATTTTATTATCATGTTTGTTAATTGTAATCTGTGACATTTCTGGGTGACTTTTAATCAATTAATTTTTTTATCTCATTATGGCTAATATTTTCCCATTTCTTTGCATGCTTGGTAATTTTTGATAGGACGTCAGACATTTTGAACTTTACCTTGTTGGGTGCTAGATATTTTTGTGTTCCTAGAATGTTTTTGAACTTTGTTCTGGAACATGGTTAAGTTACTTGAAAAAAAGTGGTTTCTTGGGGGAAATCCTGTTTTAGGCTTTGTTAGGTGGGACCAGAGCTACCTTTACTAGGGCTAAATTACTCCAATACTCCAAAATTTATGACTTGAATATGGTTTATGTGGATCCTGGGAGTTTTAATGATTAAAAGGGAAAAATCCCTTTTAAAACTCTAACTGGTGCCCTATAAATTATAAGATTTTCAAATCTGATATTTGGAAACAGACACTATTATTGACCCTGTGATTTGACATTATTTTCTCTAATCCTTTCAGGTGGTTCTTTCTTCAGCCTTGGGTACTTTTCTCACATGGATGCATTATTGAGTAGTCTACTGAATACTTGAAAGGGACCCTCTACAGATCTATAAAGTTCTTTCTGTATGTAGCTCTCTCTTCTCTAGTACTCTGTCTTGTGATCTTCATTTGCCTTGGTTTCCCCAGATTCCCGGATTCTTGTCCTAGACTCAGAGATACTGCCAAGCTCTTCCTGTGTCTCTCTCATCCTGCACAATGCAGCCCAGAAATTTTCTTCTGGAGCCAAGTTGGAACAATTATAAGGTTCACCTATTTTGTTTTTATCTTGGCTAGATTATGGCCTTCCTTGTCTGATGTCCAATGTTCCAGTGTATTCAGAGCCATTTTTTTTTTCATTTTTTCGGTAGTTGTTTGAGTCAGGAGTGTAAATCTAGTCTATGTGAATTCATTCTAATTGAGATCAGAAGTCAAACCCCTTGTGTTTCATTCAGATACCTTGCTTCCTGCCACTGGAGCCCATATCTTTCAGGGAAAGCTCATCTCACTTCCCTGGGATGAATCTGGAGGGTCTAAGTGTAATCTCATTGAGTTCAGCAATTCAGCTAATCATCGCATGGCATTCCCCTGGCCACAGAGATTATTTCAAGAATGGACATACAAATCAGTTTTGACTTAGTCACAAAAGAAAAGTTTTCTGGGGGATTCCATGAAAAGTTATCTCCTTCTTAAGAGAGGATAAATGAAAGTAATGGTCCCGTTTCTTCTGGATATAGTTGTTAGCATAAATAAGACCTGAAACTGCAGCAATGATATTACTACCAGCAAGAATGTGAGGCTAAGGAAAGACAGAGCTAATAGAATCACCAAGAAACAATGATAGAGAAATTGTATTAAGCTTTAACTAATCAAACCTTTACCTCTGGTCTTTTCCAGTTACATGAGCCAATATATTTTCTTATTGATTTAACTATTCTGAAATTAGCATTCTTTTACCAGGAGATTAACCTTTTTCCAGCTATGCATTTTGACTCACACTTAACATTTAAATTCCTATAGATCAAAGACTAGATATCATTTCTTTGTGGCTCTCTTTGCAACTAAAAGCAGTAGGTAACTGAGTGACTTGGGAATGTTTTAAAAATTTCTTTGAGTCTCAGTTTGCTTGTCTATAAAAGTGGAGATAATATTATCAGGTTATTATAAAGATTTTAAAATGCTTTTTATTTTTTAATATTCTTTTTTAAAATAGTTTTTCTTTTCTTTTAATTAATTTGAATTTTTATTTTAAGTTATAGGGTACATGTGAAGGATGTGCAAGCTTGTTACATAGGTAAACGTGTGGCATGGTGGTTTGCTGCGCCTATCAACTCATCACCTAGGTATTAAGCCCAGCATGCATTGACTATTTTTCCTAATGCTCTCCCTCCCCCAACCCCATACCCTGACAGGCCCCAGTGTGTATTGTTCCTCTCCCTGCATTCATGTGTTCTCGTTGTTCAGCTCTCACTTGTAAGTGAGAACATGTAGTGTTTGGTTTTCTGTTCCTGCATTAGTTTGCTGAAGACAATGTCTTCCAGCTCCATCCATGTCCCTGCAAAGGACATGATCTTGTTCCTTTTTATGGCTGCATAGTATTTCATGGAGTATATGTACCACATTTTCTTTATCCAGTGTATCATTGATGGGCATTTGGGTTGATTCCATGTCTTTGCTATTGTGAAGAGTGCCACAGTGAACATAAGTGTACATGTATCTTTGTAATAGAATGCTTTATATTCCTTTAGGTGTATACCCAGTAATAGTATTGCTGGGTCAAATGGTATTTCTGGTTCTAGATCTTTGAGGAATCACCACACCATCTTTTACAATGGTGGAACTAATTTACATTCCTACGAACAGTGTAAAAGCATTTCTATTTATCCGCAACCTTACCAGCATCTGTTGTTTCTTGACTTTTTAATAATCATTGTCCCAGTGCCGGTTAAGCCTGTCACACATTATCAGCTTAATAAATATGAGTCCCCCTTTGCCTCATCACAGTGAATGTTCTAGTGACTATTTCTTTTTCTTTTTCTTTTCTTTCTTTCTCTTTCTTTCTCTTTCTTTCTTTTCTCTCTCTCTCTCTCTCTGTCTGTCTTTCTTTCTTCTTTTTCTTTTTTCAGAGTCTCACTCTGTTGCCCAGGCTGGAGTCCACTCATTGCAACCTCCACCTCCAGGTTCAAGTGATTCTTGTGCCTCAGCCTCCCGAGTAGCTGGGATTACAAGTGCATGCCACCATGTCTGGCTAATTTTTGTGTTTTCAGTATATATGGGATCTCACCATGTTGGCCAGGCTTGTCTTAAACTCCCAACCTCAGGTGATCCACCTGCCTCGGCCTCCCAAAATGCTGGAATTATAGGCTCCAGTGACTATTTCTATAGCTCTAGAGTCAGGATTCACCAGTGGTGTGGTAGAAAATATTTAAAAATGGGTCTGTCAAAAAAAAGGCATCCTGCGTTGTGGTATTTGCCATTATCCATGGTGAAAATCCTTCCACCATAGCCGATTTCAAGCAATCAACATGACATCACTAAACATAGAATTGTGAAGAGATGAATAGTAACACACCATTATATAATATTTCCATGATACAGATACAAATATAACAGAGACAAACAATCTCAAAAGCATAAATAATACTAAAACACAGTAAAACAGTTAAGAAGTTAAACTTAAGCGTTTAAGATCTTTATTACCTTTGTTTTTAATCTAATTAATTTTGTTGTTGCTAATTTAACTTAAATTTTTTTCTAATTAAGATTTTTTTCACAAGCACAAAGAATAATTTTTTATTATTATATTTACAGATATAAAATTATGTTTTAATAAATGTTATCACAACAGCATAGGAAAACAACAGAACATGTTTATTATAGGCATACATCTAGGAGATTAATATAAATAATTGCTATTACATTAGTAAATTTTTATCATTCTACAACTTAACATTTAATGATGACAATATTTAACCATAGGAAAATCTAGCAACTGGCTCTTGCAAGCTGGTACCAGCCAACTCCAACAGCCTGCTGTGTTTCATCTCCCACCTCCCCAACTCACCTTTCAAGGGCTAGCTCCCTTGAGCAAATAGTTGAAAAATGGGAGTTTTCCTCTTACATTTCTCTGGAACCTAGTTTTGGACTCTGTTTCTCAGTGGCTTGTATGTTTTGCCTGCGGGTCACGGGTTGATCTGTGGCAGGACACCATGGAGACATGGATGTGGGGCAGGCTATTCTCCCTCTGACTGTCCTGCTCCTTTGATGTCCCAGCATCACTCCAAACAAAGCTGCAAGAGTGATCTTGGTGCCCTTTAATCAACAGTTGAGGGGTAATTAGAGAAAATTATGTCAGAAGGGAAAATCCAAAAGCTGTGTGGCAATTCGTGCAGTCCCAGAGTCCAAGGAAAAGCATATAAAACACTAAAAAATCCTTCACATTTTAATTCAAGAGCAACTTATTGGACATTTGCTATGTGCCAGGCATAGTGTTAGATCCATTTAAACAATTGACATATCCCAAGATTTTAATTTGGCTATCTTGTCCTCAGTTTTTATTCTCTCCCGAAGTGTCTATTTTTTCTCACCTTCCTAATGTGAACTCTTACTCCCTGCTCTCCAGGAGGAATCCTGTCCCCTGACATGTCCACCTGCAATAGTTCTTTCCCCCAGTTTGGTATCATTTCATCTCAGTCAACTATAAAAGAGATATGGGGGAGATGGGGGCTTTTTAGAACATATATGGATGACCTTTGACACCTTAGATTCTACAAAAGAGGCTGAGTTAAGTAGGGTTGGGGCTCCAACTCACGCAGAAAATTGCAGAGCAGCATAAACCTTCCAAATATCTCCTCTAAGATCACCCTAGCAGTGAAAATTAAAGTCATACTTTGTGATTTTCTTGAATATTTTTCGGGTAAACATTAACTTATTTCATTAAGCATGTACACACAATCTCTGAAGGAAGAAGTATCAATTCTGTGTCAGTAAATCTTAAACCTATAATGAGGAATAAAATATTTGCCCAGTGGTCTGGTAATTTCTAAGGCACCTCTTGCCATGGCAGCAATAAGTAACATTGTTATGCAGGGAAGTTGAGTTCCTTTGTTTTACCCCATTATTCCTAAATTATATCCCTTCTTGCCCTTCAACAATAAGACTCAAACCCATTGGTGATCCATTTTCCTTCTTGTGGCCTCTCATAAGAGCAGGTCTAAGTAATGCAGCAAATTGGGATTCAGGTGTTAAGAGAAGAAAGATGAAATAGGACACAGTCCCTATTACTGCAGAGCTCACCCTTCAGTGGGGAATACACAGATGTACAAATAAAAGATTATGATACAATGTGATAAATACCATAGCAGAGCATCAACAAGTAAATGGTGTAGAATCATAGAATAGACCTTCATTTTGGGTGGGAAGGTGGAAGGCTTGGAGAAAACTTCATATTAACATTGGGCAGTCAAGGCTTAGCAGGTGTATTAGCGTTCTCTAGAGGGACAGAACTAATAGGATAGATGCATATATGAAGGGGAGTTTATTAAGATAATTGACTCACATGATCACAAGGTGAAGTCCCACAATAGGCCATCTGCAAGCTGAGGAGCCAAGAAGCCAGTCTGAGTCCCAAAACTTCAAAAGTAGGGAAGCCAATAGTGCAGATTTCAGTCTGTGGCGAAAGGCCCGAGAGCCTCTGTCAGGTGGCTGGTGTCTTAAGTCCAAGAGTCTGAAAGCTAAAGAACTTGAAGACTGACGTTCAGGGACAAGAAACATCCAGCTCAGGAGAAAGATGGAGGCCAGAAGACTCAGCAAGTCTACTCTTACCTTGCCTTCTTTTATGCTGGCAGCTGACTAGATGGTGCCCACCCAGATTGAGGGTGGGTCAGCCTCTCCCAGTCCACTGACTCCAATGCTAATCTACTTGGGCAACACTTGCACAGACACACCCAGGAACAATACTTTGCATACTTCAATACAATCAAGTTGACACTTGATATTAACCATCACAGAAGGGATTTGCCTGGCAAAGAAGACCGGATTACGTGAGGTACAGAAAATTGCATGTATCAAGATATAAAGGCCGTTGCATGGGGAATTGTGTGTAGTCTACTATGATTATTGCATGTGCATGTGTGCGTGCATGCATGTGTGCATTTAATGTGAAAGGCGTGATAAGGGCTGAGCAAAATAATCAAAAAGTGAGCAAAATGAGCAAAATGTGTCAAATGAGCAAAAATAAGACTGAGCAAGATGCCAAAGATATTTGAATGTGCTAAAGATTTTGGACTTCATTTTGTAGGTGTGTTGGCCTGAATAGAGCCAATTAAAATTCTCAAGTAGAAGAGTGATATGCTCAGTTATGAGAAATAACCTTGTTCACATTGTTGAGTATGACTTGTTGTGCAGAGACTGAAGGCAGGGGGATAGTTAAGAGGCTGTTAGGATAATCAACTTTTCAGAGATGAAGACCTGAACTACTGTGGTAGGTAAGCATACAGAACATTATAGATCAACAGTTCATAGAAGATAATTAATAAAAAGAAGAATGAAAGAATGCTTTAAGTCTCCTAAATGCACCTCTTCCATGTAGGTGGGGATGCTGTTAACAAGACACTGACGAAATGAATTTAAAGTATCTGGAAAACACCAAAGCAGAGATGTCCAAGTCTCAGTTACAAATGAGATTTGGCATTCAAGAAAGAGGTCAGAATGGAAGGTCTATAAATTTGGGCATTATTAGAAAATAATAATGAATTATTTTCCCATGCTGCTTTAAGAAATTAAGTAGTTCCCCTTATCGGCAGTTTTGATTTCTATGGTTTCAGTTACCTACAGTAAACCACAATCTGAAAATAGCTGAACATAGTGCAATAAGGTATTCTGAGAGAGAGAGAAAAAAGAGAGAGAGTCCACATTTACATAACTTTAATTACAGTATATTATTATAATTGTTCTATTTTATTATTAGTGATGGTTGTTAATCTCTCACTCTGCCTAATTTATAAATTAGACTATATCATTGTATGTCTGTATAGAAAAAACATATTATATATTGGGTTTGGTACTATCTGTGATTTCAGGCATCCATGGGGGGTCTTGGAATATATCCTCTGCAGATAAGGGGAGATGACTGAACTATAAACTTAGGAATTTAAAACAGCACAAAACTATTATTTTGCAGAAGCCTGAAATGAGTCTTTTGAGACTAACATAAAGGTTTCAGCAGGGTTGCATTCCTTCTGTAGGCTCCAGGGGGCAATTTTCCTTTCTTACCTTTTCCAACTCCTAGAAGCTGCCTTCTTTCTTTGGCTTGTGGCCCCTACTTCCACCTTCGAAGTATCTTAGTCAACCTCACTTTTATTGTCATATCTGCTTCTTCCATACAGACCCGCCTGCTCGTCTAGATAATCCAAGATAATCTCAAGATGCTTAACTTAATCACATCTACAAAATCCCTTTTGTCATGCGTGCTAACACACCAAACAGGTTCTGGGAGTTAGAGTGTGTACGTCTTTGGGATAGGGGGTATGGTTCAACTGACCACAGGGGTAGATGAGAAAAGTGTGGAAGAATGAGGAAAGAGAAGGGCTGAATGCAATAATCTGGGAACATCAATATGAGAAGGAGGAAGGAAGATACGTGTACAATAAATGTTTCTTGGAAGTCAATGGATCAAGATATTTAGAAAAGGACAAATTAAAACCCTCCAAGACTCTTCTCTGCCAGTGGCTCTGTTAGCCTGCCAGCCACTAGGTTTACCTTCCTGCTAGTCTACGAAGTGAACAAAAACACCAGATGGTATATGAAACAATGATGCAGTCCATATTTGCCAGTTCCTGATTTCACTGCTCTCCAGGGTGGCACTAATTAACTCTGAACTCCTGGTTTGACTCCCAGGTCTAAATTCAAGATTTGATGTAACCTTGAGCTCACTTTTCAGAATTTGGGTTGACTTGTCCTCTGGTTCTCTTCTTCTTTCACTGTGGTAGCAGTGCACAACAGCAGATTTCAAGATCCTTAGGGACCTTTAACTTCTAAAACTGGCGTCTTCCTTCCCTCTCAAGCCCCTTGAACAGAAAGAGTGGAATCAGTACAGCAGGTCCCTGAACAACATTGTTTCATTCACTGACCTTTTGTTCTGACATTAAGAAAAAGAAAAAAAAAAAGATTCCTGGCCAGGGCCACTGTCTGTGTGAAGTTTGCATGTCCTCTGCATGTCGCCATGGATGTTCTCCAGGTATTTTGGTTAACTCCCACATCCCAAAGATGTGCACATTAGATGAATTGGTGTGTCTAAGGTGCTCCCATCTAACTGGCTGTGGGTGTGGGTATGAGTGCATCCTGTAATGGAATGGCATCCTGTCCAGGGTGGGTTCCTGCCTGGCCCCCGGAGCACATAGCCACCTGCTACTCTGAACTGAATTGGAATAAATAATTATCTTACTTGTTTTTATTAATCTCTTTAAATGTATATTTAGCTACCATTTGTTTCAATGCTTACTATTAGAAGTGTTTTGGCCTTTATTTAGAAGTCTTATAATCAGAAATATGCCGTATGACGTTAACTCTTGTTTATAGCAATTAGCTTATGGTAAAATTGGTTTTGCTATATGTCATTTTGCTTAAATGTGCAGTTTCAAGAACCTATTGATGACATTAAGCGAGGACTTAAGTGTATTTCCTGTATTTGCCAGGTAGAAGGACCCAGAGAAAGACTCTTCTCATCACTTTGGGGCCACATGGTCCATTTCTGAGGAAACCACTTAGCAAGGAGTTTTCTGTCATTCATCTAGGTGAGGAATGGGATACTCTGAATTGCAGTAACTCCAGAACCACATGGAATGGGGGAGCTTAGTTCCTTGAAGAAGGAGGAATTGGTACAACCACAGGAGGGAAAGGAAGGGCACTGGACAGCAACAAAATAGATGTTCATTACAGTAAGAATAGACATCTATCTTTTCTACTAAGGAGATGATGGAACTTCTGTAACACTTTCAATAATTCTATGCATAGGCAGTTTATATCAGAGAGGCTAAATTATAATTATGCTTTTAATCGTGTGACCTGAAAACAGTAGATTCCATTCCCTAGTACCTGGTATTCATGCACAAATTCTATGAAAAAGACATATGTGCCTTCTAGCACAGTGCCTGGCACATAGGTGAGACCCAATAAACACTTTTTGAATTAATGAGGGCAGGAATGAACATACTGTCCATAGATATGTCAGTCTCTAATCTACCGGTATTTTCAGGAGGTAGGGCTGATTTTTTAAATAAAGACTTTATTTTGTGGACACATACAGCAGTGAAATTTTAAAATTCACACTTCCAAATCAGCATGTTAGAAACCCTACCTCATCCTCACACACTGGCTTTAGACAGCAAGAACATCTGAAAGCTTTCGTATAATCTGATTAAGAGCTAAGTAAGAAGAGGCAAGGGGTTAGCGATTAGTGGTTTAACACCACATTTACCTAAGCTGAAAGGCTTTTTCTAAAGATCTTAAAAAAACCTTTGTGAAGTATGTAATATGAGGGCTGGGCTTGAAGCCCAAAGTTAACACATCCACTGTCCTTTTTGCCCACTCTTGTCAATTTTTATGGTCAGAGTTCTTCCACACTGAAGCTCTGAGACAAGTCTTCTCCATTTTCACATGAGACAGAATTAATTCCCTGGTATTGTGGCACCATCAGAAATCTGTATGTTTTTCTACAAATGACTATCCTGGTTGTGACATGCATTCTCAAAGGAGGTGATATCACTCCCATGGAGGCAAAAATTGGTTCTTGGGGTGGAGGAAAATCTTAGATATTACAATGATTTGTAGCCCTTCAAAGGACAGTATAAAAATAGATAGTATATCCCTGGTAATTTCATGGAAGCCGATTAGGAAAAAAATTGCTAAAAAGGCTTCTTAGAAGAGCAGTAATAATAGTAATACTATATATGTGAAAGAGTTGGAAATACTGGGTAATAAGGAAGTGTTTGAAAACACACCAGCACTGTTTCTTTACAGTCCCCAAGAAAAAGACACACTCCCCAAGAAAAAAGATTTATGTGTACACTCCCCAAGAAAAAAACATATATTGGAGGATAGAAGACTTGAGTTATAATTTTCATATTTGCCACCAATGAGCACAGCCATTTATTTACTTATTTATCAAATATTTATTGAATGCCTTATATGTTCCAGGCACTGTATTAGATAGATACACTATAGCAAAGCTCGTATTCTTGTAGAGTTTATATTTGGGGATGGGACAGGCAATAAATAAGCTTTGAATGCCTAATAATAATGTAACTGCTGTCTACAGTAAATTATCATCAACTTTAATAATTAATAATAATACATGATATACAGAAATTTCAAGAAGACAACAGATACAGTTGAGCTTATAGAGTGATAACAGAGCTGGTTTCCTAAGACAGCGGTCTATGACCTGAGTCTCAGATAGTGAGAAGGATACAGTCCCAAAAAGATCTGGGGGCAGGGCTTTCCACGCAGGGAGGAGAGCAAGGCAGAGGTCCTGAGGCTGGAGTGAGTTTGTTTTATCTGAGGAACAGAAAAAGGTAGATGTGGCTGGAATGAACTGAGACTGGGAGAGACAGGCTGGAGATCAGCTAGGGCCAGATTATCCTGGACCTGCAGGCACTGATGGGGAGCTTGATTTTATTTTAATTGCAATGTGACATCCTGCAAGTCATTCTGTTTCTGTCAAATGACAAGGACGGGGTGATGAGGATGGAGCAGCTGAATGATTCTCACAGTCTGGAATGCTAAGTCTAGCCTTATCTAATTCAGGACCTGGGAGAGGTGCCTTGAGTATCTACAGTGAGGAAAGTAAGGTAGCAAAGAGACCTCAGATCCTGCCTCCCAGAATCCTGTCACTAGGGCTGGGGAAAGAAAGGAGTGGAGAGCACTCAGGGCTGGGATGCTATATTCCTCTAAAACCAGAACCTGTTCTTCTTCCACTTTTAATTTTTGAGGTGCATAGGATTTTTTTCACTTGGACAATCTGCTTCTCATATTACTTTAGCTTTCTGTAGTGAGAAAAAGCACAGGATTAGGGGTCAGGTGCCTCAGGCTCCAGAACCCCATCTGTTAGTAAATAGCTAACCTGATCCAGACCATTCCCGGATCTGGGCCTCCAGACCCTCATCTGGGGACCATCATTAGAATTCCTTCTGTGATTCGATTATTTTCCTCCCTGCCAGAGCCAGGGAGGAGTCTAAACCCTTGCATGCAAGTCCACCAAAGCTGTCCTAAAATAATAAAGCAATTTCCTTTGAAATGGTCAAGAAGAAAAGTCAGGAGGCCCTTGTAAAATGTGATGAAACCCAGCCCCAGCTGAATATTAAGTTAGCGAGGGGTCTGCAATGAGGGTGGGGAGCTGGGGAGAGAAGAGAGATGCAGGGTTGGGGAGAGAGAAATTTTAATTGCAATTGTTTGGCCTGCTGATCCTAGGCAAATGACAAGAAGCCCCCAAGCAGCCTCAAACACAGATATTTGAAAGGCAGAGACGGCTGGGGGATGGTTTGATTTCTCCCTCCCCTCTGAGGCTGTTTGAGGAACGGTCTACAGTGCTGACAAGCACGGGTTTTGGAGGCCATTGAAAAGTTTTGGGCCTAAATAGGGTAGGCAGCTTGGCTTAAGTGTTGCTAAGGAATACCTGGCAACCGGCAACAATAGGCCTTTTAGAGAATCCAGGGCAAACAGTGACCGTGGTAATGGGGTGGGCTTAAGGGTCTCCTTGCCCGGCTGGGCCCCTCCTCTCCTCACACAGAGGCCTGGGCACTGGGCTATGTTCCGGAAATTCCCTGCACAAAGCCCCATTCAGTGGGAGGAGGGCCAATGCGTGTGCTTTGGGGGCAGTGGGGGTGGAGACAGGGGGTAGGGAGAGGGCGGGGGAGGGGGTACCGGAGAAGGAGCTTTACTGCCAAAAAAAAAAAAAAAAAAAAGAAAAACCTCTCAAGTCTCTTTCTTCTCGCAAAGACTAAAAGAGGCACAGAAAGTGCTAAGTTTGTAAAAGAGTCTGAAAAGGTTCAGAAAAGTAGCATAAAAGGAGCTGGGGAACGCCCCGTGAATTTTGAACAGAGAGCAGAAAAGGGACCCTAAAAAGCAATTAGTGATGCTGCTTGTAAATGAAGAGGCACCTAGTTTGGGGTGGGGAGCTGAGGTCTGGAGGTAGGTGTGCTGGGGTGCAGCAGGTGGTGGGGGTTGAGGGGCAGGTGAGGAGAATGAAGTGGGGCGGGGAGCGGGTGCGGGGAAGGGGAGGCCAGTGAAGAATGGAGGGATGGAAACTGGGGAACTGTGGCCTCAGTCCCCACTCTAACCACATGCCTTCAGGCTGCTCTCTCCTTGGGCTGTGCAGATGCCCCACCCACTCAGTTTCTGTCCCCTAGTAAGGCAGCCCCCGAAAGTCATGGGTGCCTGGGACAGTGACCAGCACCCAGAGTCTGAGCAGTCCCCCCAGTCCCTTCAGTCTCTGATAACCCTGAAAGAAGCCCTGACGTTCTGTGTGAGTGGAGACTTCACTCTGCTCACAAGTAGGCAAATGGCAGGATGCTCCAGGGAGCTGGGTGTCTGCCTGCGTTCCTGGGGGAGGCTCACATGACAGTCAGTGAAGGAAGGCCAGGGAGCCAACAAATTAGCGCTCTACAAATTCCACGTGCCCGAGCTGCATAACATTCATGCTCAAATACCCTACTCAAAGGCTCTAAAGATAATAATTTTACATTTCCAGCAGAATGTGCACAGTGACTATTATCTGTATTCCTACTGTGTCGCAGCATCAACCGATAATCAAGAGAATTATGTTCCAGTTGAAAGCAGATTTAAATAAACAGACACTAAATGGAAGCCAATAATAGATGTACCAAAATAGTCCAGGCAAGGAAGCAGCCATTCAGATAAAGAGCTGTTTAGTCGAGGAGACATGAGGCATACAGAGCGCAGAGTTTACAGCTCTCTGTCTGTGGCTCAGCCTGTCTGATTCTTTCTAGCTGTCCTCTGCAGACCCGACCGGAGGACTATCCTAAACTGATCCTTTTCCCCTCCTTTCCTTCCTCCCTCCTTTCTCCCTCTTCCTCCCTCTTCTTTGTTTCTTCAGCAAAAATTCACTATTTATTATCAACTAGGTACATTTGGGCACCATCATTAAAATTAATAAACCCTACCCTTCTTTGATTTTTGTGTCCTTCTGCTCAAGATTTAAACTGGATCATGTTGGCCCTGCATAGGGCTAGGGAGGAGGGTATTAGTAAGTTCTTTCAAGGAAAATCTAACTGTTGTTTCTTTAAGAAGGGAGAATGGGATACTATGTCCAAGAGACAAACTATTGGAGTTCTACTATATATTCATTCAATGATTGCACATTTGTTAGAGGTCACAGTGTGTTCCAGGCACTGTCCTAGGTACTGTGAATTCAAAGATAAAAGCACTTGTTCCTGCCCTCACAAAGCCTCCAACCTTGCAGGGAAGGAATAAGCAGGCCTGGTGACAGCTGGATGGGCATGGGTACAATGCATAATGGAAGCGCCAGAGAAATGCTCTGCCAGGGTAAGGTGAAGGAGACATCAAGAGAAGGCAGTTGTGCCTTGAAGGAAAATAAATGAATTTACAAATTATCTGGAAATAATTATTGAATCACAGGAATGAGATAAACTGTTGAGAGAATATGTAGATGTGGCAAAGAGAAGTGTGTACATGCAAACCAACATTAAAGTCAAGTTCAACAAAAATATTGAGTCTCTTCTGAAAACTAGTATTATACTTGCTTGTAATGTCTTCAAAACTTAGCAGAATGCCTGGCATGCAATAAAGCATTTAATATTACTTGAGTATTTAAGTCATCACATAATACCTTCCACAATGCCCAACAAAACACATCTTCTTTTTGTTTGTTAAGAATTTAAGCCATGTGGTAAGTATCCATCATAGCATCTATCTATCTATCTATCCATCTATCCATCTATCATCTATTTACCTATCTATCCGTGTATCTACCTATCTTACACATATAAAGGCTAACATTTATTGAACATCATCATGCATCAGAAACCTTGCTAAACTCTTTGCACACAATTTCATCATATAGTTAATGTTAATTCCATTTTATAAATGAGGACACTGAGGCTCAGAACAGTTAGCAATCCAAGAACTAAAACCTGGCCTGGCCAACTGCAAAGCCTGTACTCTGATCCCAAGGTCACCTCTCTATCAAAGATGAAACATGAGTTGAAGTCTTTAGGAGCTTATTGCCTGGCTGGGGAGAAAAGAACTCCTCTTGAAATGGTAGAGAATAACCATAAAGTGCAAAGTAAGAAAGAACCTGTTATATTGGTAAGTTACCAAGAAAACTGCTTGAGGAAGGCTAATGCTAGACATAAAGTTAGACATTTGTAAGTTTGGATCCCATAACCTACTTATTGTACAATGTTACGTGCGATGAATGCCAATTCTCCTAATCTATTAAATGAGTAGAAAATATTTCTTCACAGGTACATTTCTGACTCTATGGGAAGCTATGTTATAGAAAGTTCAGTGACCAAGATGGACACCCACATTGTAGAAATATTTCCTCCCCTCTCACTTTAACAGAAAAAAAGCCCAAACAAACAAAAACAAGACAAATTGAAAAAGATCTTCAAGTAGAGAAAGCATCAAGAATATAGAACTACATTTCTTTGTCAAAATATTTATAAGAAAAAGAAATGACATCATTGTGGAAAGGCAAAGACTCATATTTATAAATACTAGAAAGAAAAATTTAGCAATGAATATTATGTGACAATATTTAAGCTTTGAGAAGATAGTTGGATGTTTCTCTTTATAAAACAGCTATAAATTAAGGCCAAAAGAAGATGGGAAATTCTAGTTTCTCTTTAGTGATTTTCTTTTACTGTCTGTATTTATTATTACTTTGTAGCTACACGTGATTGCCAGAATAAGAAAGTAATCTACTCCACTAATTTATCTGCTCAGGAGGAATGAAAGTCAAGGAAGATGAAATTAAATTTCTGTTTTATTCAGCATTCTTTAAGAATAGTTTTCTTTAGGAAAAATGTCTCATTATTACTTACAATAACAATAAGGAAAATGTTTCATTTAGGACAAATGTCTCATTATTACTTACAATAACAGTAAATAATAAAAAGTATCCATGTTTTTTAATAATGGGCTTTTCAGGACCACAGACAGCTCAGAACATTTTAGTTACTTAGACACCCTGCCCAGTGTATATCATTTCATGGATAGATTTAAAATTTCGTATACATTCTCATTATACAATTTTTAAAATTTTCTTTCTTTTCTTTTTTCAAGACAGGGTTTTGTTCTGCCATCCAGGCTGGAGTACAGTGGCATGCTCATGGCTCGCTGCAGCCTTGACCTCCTAGGCTCAAACAAACCTCCCACCGCAGCCTCTCCAGTAGCTGAGACTATAGGCATGTGCCACCACACGTGGATATTTTTTGTATTTTTTGTATAGATAGGGTTTCCTCATTTTCCCCAGGCTGATATTGAATTCCTGGGCTCAGGCGATCCACTCACCTCTGCTTCGCACACTGCTGGGATTATAGGCATGAACCACCGCACCCAGCTCAATCTTTATTTTCAAATTTGTATTTTCAGTCTAAAAGAAAAAGGCATGTTTGAGAATGCTAAGTCTCTAGTTATTTTTCCTCATTTTCATTCATTGTTGGTATTTCATCTCAATTTTAATTATTCACTTAATGTACTCAGTAATGAGTGATAAGATTAGCTAAGATCTAGATTGTCCTCAAATTGTTTCTTCAAAATGTCCTGGACACTTTAAAGCAAAACTTACTCTAATTGAGTTTGAATGTGCAATAAAATGGAGATATAAAGAAGAAAGAAATCTGTAAGAGATCAGATTACATTTACCTTTTTTTCTCAAGTTTCATATAAACCAAGGAGGCGAAGAGGTGTTCTAGAGTTTCTCCTCTCCTTTCCAATGAGGGGAGGACCTCCAGGATCAATAATTTAGAATGGGGTTAAGAAGGAAAAAAATATGGACAGAGAAAGTCAAGAGGCAATTGGATGTGGATTGGTATAAGTAGCTATATCATTTAACCAAAACTCTTTCAGTTGCTAGTGAAAAAATCCTAAATCAAACCAATGTGAACAATAAGAGAGAATTTGTTGATCATATACGGAAAAGTACAAGACTATACAGCTTCAGGAACCATTGTACCTGAGTGCTCATATTACATATTATTAGAATTTTTTTACTCCCTATATCTCAGCTTAACTTTTCTTTACAATGGCTTAATTCTCAGGGAGGTTTTCTCTTTATGCTAACAAGGTAGGCACCACCAGCTCCAGGCCTACATTCTATCAGCATAGCAACTCCTAAGAAAAATTTCAGCAAAACTTCTGCTGTTTCCACTGTGTTTAGGGGATTGGACACGCTGATTGGCTAGGCCTGAGTCATGTGCTAACTCCAGAAGCTATAAATTGGATGAGATCCAGAAGAATCACATGAACAGAGGAGGGGAGGAGAGTTTCTTCAAAGGAACCATAGGTGAAATGAATGACAGGCAAGTAAAAACAATAGATGTTTGTTACTAGTACACCAATTTGTTACTAGTGCCATAACAGAATACCACAAACTGAGTGGCTTAAACAACAGAAATATATTGTCTTACAGTTCTAGAGGCTACAAGTCTGAAATCAAGGTATCAGCAGAGTTGGCTCTTCCTGAGGGTGTGAGAGGAGGATTCACAGTGGCACCCCAGGCCTGTCCCCTGAAATCATTCTGTCCTCTTAGGCCTCTGTCCTCTGATGGGAGGGTGGCCTGCTGAAATGCATTCAGAGCTTTTTTCCTCCTTAATCTTGACGATTAGAACCTCTAATCTCTCTAGATAGTGGTTGCACCATAGCACCCTTGGATTTCTCTCCTGAAAATGCTCTTTCCTTCTCTACCATATGGCCAAGCTGAAGATTTTTCCAAATTTTTATACTCTGCTTCCTTTTTAATTATAAATTCCATTTTCAGATCATTTCTTTGCTGCTGTATTTGATCATAAGCTGTTAAAAGTAGCCACACCATATCCTGAAGACTTTCTTGATTAGAAATTTCTTTCACAAGATACCCTAGGCCATCACTCTTAAATTCAGCCGTTCACAAACCCTAGGGCATGAAAACAATATAGCCAAGTTCTTTGCTGTGGCAGTGTAACAAGAGTGATCTTTACTCCAGCTTCCAATAACTTCCTCATTTCCACCTGAGACCTCATCATCTGGGCCTTTACTGTCCCTATCTCTGTCAGCATTTTGGTTACAACCACTTAACTAGTTTCTAACAAGTTCCCAACCTTCTTTTATCTTTTTCTCTTCTTCTGAGCTCTCCAAACTCTTCTAACCACTGCCTATTACCCAGTTCCAAAGCTGCTTACACATTTTCAGGTATCTTTATAGCAACACTCCACTTTTTGGTACCGATTTTCTGTCTCGGTTCATTTTTGTTGCTATAAAGGAATACCCAAAGCTGGGTAATTTATAAAGAAATGATATTTATTTGGCTCATCGTTCTGCACACTGTACAAGAAAGCATGTTGCCAGCATCTGCTTCTGATGAGGGCCTCAAGTTTTGCCCACTCATGGCAGGAGGGGAATGGAAGCCAGTGTGTGCAGAGATCACATGGCAAGAGAGAAAGCAAGAGAGTGGGGAGGGAGGTGCCAGGCCCTTTTTAACAACCAGCTGTCAAGAGAACTGATTAAAGTGAGAACCCATTCACCCCCATCTCCAGGAAGGGCATTAATCTATACATGAGGGATCTGCCCCCATGACCTGAACACCTCCTATTAGGACCTACTTTCAACATTGGGGATCAAATTTCAACATTAGGTTTGGAGGGCATAAATATCCAAATTATAGCACCCTATCATCAAATAATGTCACATTCTGACCCTGTTGGAGGTTAGGACTCCAATATATTTCTTTTGTTGAGGTACACAATTTAACCCATAATATGCCTCTACACTAGGTGTACTTTATTTTCTTGGTCAAGATTACCTCTGCCCTTTTAATTTAATCATTTGTTACAGGAAATACTTTTCACTTAGAAAGGCTTCTATTGGTAGAGGCCGGGCGCGGTGACTTACACCTGTAATCTCAGCACTTTCAGAGGCCAAGGCGGGCGGATCACGAGGTCAGGAGGTAGAGACCATCCTGGCTAACACGGTGAAACCCCGTCTCTACTAAAAAAAATACAAAAAATTAGCCGAGTGTGGTGGCCATTGCCTGTGGTCTCAGCTACTAGGGAGGCTGAGGCAGGAGAATAGTGTGAACTCAGGAGGTGGAGCTTGCAGTGAGCAGAGATCAAGCTACTGCATTCCAGCCTGGACGACAGTGGGAAACTCCATCTCAAAAAAAAAAAAAAAAAAAAAAAAAGACTTCTATTGGTAGCAGATGGAGTGGAGTAGTTCCCCAGCTCCAAACCCAAAGAATACGATTAACACATAGTTTATAGGAAACAGGGTTTGTTTGTTTGTTTGTTTCTCTTAAAATGTAGATATGTGTTTAGGAAAAGGGATATAATATATAAACAAATGCGTATAAGTTAACTTTGTAATAGTTTAGTAATTTCCAAATTGACATTCCTAAAAGATCTCCATTAAAAGGAGTATTCCCTAGTTAAAAAATTTGGAAAATGTTTATGCTATTCCTTTCTTGAATAACTATAATGGATATTAGCATATTGTGGTAAATTGATTATAGTGATATCACAATTATTCAGCTGTCCCTACACCCAGGTCCTTTGCAATGTAACGCTGGGAGTTCTTTCTATCAAAAGGTGGAATATATTTCCTGCCCCTTGATCCATTTTTTGTTTGGCTATGTGTCTTGCCTTGGACTATAGAGGTTATCCAGCTTGATGCTCTTGTGCTTTTCCACTCCTCTTGTTGCTTCTCTGCTGTTCTCTTCTAGCTAGCCTGCTGGAAGATGAAACACATGCAGCAGAATCAAGTTGCCCTGTCATCCTGGCCAAGGCTATGCTAGAGCAGTCAACTGCCAGACAATTCCAAGACATGTAAGCAAGCCAAGATCTGCACACCATATAGCCAACCTGTAGACTTATGGGCAATAATAAATGGTTGTTGCTTTAAGCCATCAAGTTATTGGGGGTGTTATTTAGCATTTTTGTGGCAATAGCTAACTTACACCTGTATCAAAGCTTCCAAGAAGTCCTGCATAATGAAATACTTTAACTTGGTTTAAACTAGCACATTCCAAATGTACCATTATAGCATAACTATTAACTTCTAAAAGAAAAAATATTGTGGAATTCTATATTGGGAAATTCTTCCATAGTCATATCCAGGAATGACAATACTAAACAGATTTTTTAAAATTCCTAGGTTATTGATTACCATCTATGGTGGAGGCAGTGAATTGGTTTTTAGTATCCATTTAAACTCTATGCCATATGATTCATGACTCTGTAAAAGGTTGCAAATATAACCAATATATTTCTCAGATTCCCTTGAAGCTACTTTTTAAAATGCACACTAGTTTCCCCCAGTTAGATGTTCTCATATGAGATTTGAAATGTGAAAGAGAGGCAGAGCTATTGTCCTATTTTTAGCCTTTGTTGTTGACAAGCAAGGTCTTGGGGACTTTCTTTTTCTGAAGCAACCTTCCAATGTGTAGTTTTGCTTCTGGATGTTGAGAGGCACTGGGGGTGTCATCGGCAGTGGCATTTTGTTTCCTCCATTATGACCATCATAGTATGTTCTTGAATCAAGAGTTTCAGAGAATATGAAAAGAACAGCCATGATGTTGGCACCAGTTTTCTGAGAATCAATGCTGGAGGTCAAGACTAAAGTTCTCTTCTTCAACTCTCCCAAAGATGTACTAAGTAACCAGATTCCTATATAAAACCTCTTTCTGCATAAAATAAATTGAGAGGGTTCTGTGTCCTGCCTTAACTGATGACAGATCCTATATTTAACGCATTCGAGTCTAACATTCCTTATCTGTAAAAATTAGGGTTAATAATATCTTAGTTGAGATAATGGGTAGCTTGTACCTTGCAAGACAGTAATTGCTCAATTAAGGGGAGTCTCCTAATATGGCATGGCATCTTTTAGAAGTACTAACTTTATTTTTCTGTTTGTTGCATATTTTAGCAGGAGGAGGAGCCAGTAACATACATTTGTTACATGGAAAACAGCAATTATTTTTATTCTTTTCTCATCTGACAAGAGCAAATGCCATTCATTTTCTGCCATCATGGCAAGGAAAATGCATTTAAAAGGCACAAGGGTGAGAATAAGAGTGAGAGTGAGAGTGAAAGAGTGAAAGAGGCAGAGTGGGAAAGTGAGAGAGAGTTACAGAGTGAGAGAAAGAAAGTGAGAGAGTAAGATAACTCTTACTCTGTAAGGCTCTTGCTACCTTGATATGGTTTGGCTGTGTCCCCACCCAAATTTCACCTTGAATTGTAGCTCCTGTAATCCCCACATGTCATGGGAGGGTAACTGAATCATGGGGACTCTTACCCTCATGCTGTTGTTGTGATAGTGAGTTCTCATGAGATCTGATGGTTTTATACGGGGCTTTCCCATCCTCCTTCACTCTGCACTTCTTCCTGCTGCCACTATGTAAAAAAGAAAGTGTTCGTTTCCGCTTCCATGATGATTGTAGGTTTCCTGAGGCCTCCCCAGCCCTGTGCAACTATGAGTCGATTAAACTTCTTTCCTTCATAAATTAGCCAGTCTTGGGTATGTTATTAGCAGCGTGAGAACAGACTAATACATACCCACATTCAGGGTCTTTATACCATCTGTTATTTCCTCTTTTTGCAAATCTCTCCCCCCCACTCTCTCTGTGCGTGTGTTTGTGTGTGTGTGTGTGTGTGTGTGTGTCTGTGTTGGTACCTTTCCCATCAACATTTACACATATTTTAGTCTTTTTAATTAAAAAAATTTAAAATCCTCCATCTATTCCATTTCTCAGCATTTTTCTGCTTTTCACAGACAAAAGTCTTGAAAGTGTTAACTACATTTGCTGCCTTCATTTCTTCCCTTCCCATCCATTCCTCAATCCCCAGAAATCCAGCTTCTATCTTGTCACCTCCATAAAAATGTTCTCTAACATCAACTACTCACATCACTTAGCTGCATATCAGCCCTCAACCATATGTTCCCTAAGCTTCAACTGGCAGAATTAACCACTCCCTCCCTTTAGACACATTTTTTTCTTCACTCAACACAACGAGACTCCCTGCTGTTTACTAAGGATTTGTTTCCTTTTCTTCCTGGCCTTGTAGCTAGACTACATTTCTCACTCTCTCCTGCACTCCTAGTGACTGAATTCTACTCGATGGGATGACTGGGAGTAATGTATGTCATTTCTGAACTGAAGCTTTTAAGAAGTGAGGAGGACCTCCCATGCTCTCTTTTTACCATTCTATTGACTGAATGAAGACAAAAGCAACGAGATGGTAGATCCACAAGACAAAAGGAACCTGACAAACCTGGGTTCCTGATTCACAATGTGGAGAAGTGCCACCCAAGAACGAGGGACATGTAAATGAGAAATAAACCTCCACAGTGTTTGAACATTATATATAAATATATAAATATATAATATATATAACCATTATATATAATATATTATATATAAATATCATATAATATATATTTATATATATTTATATCATCTACTCATAGTTGCACAGTGTTTGAATATATATATTTTATATATATAATATATATATATGTTATAGCAGCGTAGCTTACCCTACTAATACTTGAAGTGGTGTGCTGTTGTAATAAAAATCTAAAATATATGGCAATGGCTTAGCATTTGGTTTTCAGATGGTGAGGAAACAGAGCGGCCAGATCAGATATCCCAGATGCTGAAGAAAAATGCTTGCTGAAATGGTTGCCTGCAGCAATTAGATGGCAGAAGTACCTTTGGAGTCTATTGCTCTGGGCAAAAATTTGGAAGTGCCCGATGTTAGCGTGTGTTGGTTGATTCTGGATATATTACCAGAGCTCCAAGAAAGAGATGCTCCTCAGGCAAGCATTGCAAAGAAAAGAAAGGGAACAGAGACAGCCCAGAAATATGAAGCACATAGGGATGAAGAGATATTTACTTCTGGATCCCAAAGTGCAGGAAATATCAGCGAGAAGATGTTGAATAACAAAGGCCCCCAGAGATTTTTCAATTAACAAGAATTGTGGTGGAATTCAGATTAAGTTTGCTGTCTTCCTAGACGTGCCTACTGCTTGAGATGGCCTCCAGTTAGCCAATACTAAGTTGAGAGGGAAAGAGAGGTACAGAAGGATAAAATAAATAATAAAGCAGAATTTAAGACCATGTTTAGGAAAGAATTTTGATTTTGGTTACTGGTTTGCAGAACTGGCCCAAAGCAAGTAGATCCTAGAACATATACTTAGGGTCAAATCAAGGAGCCTCCTCTACTACTAGGTCAAGGGTTTCATCGTTGCTAAGGACTGCAGGCAGTTAGTTTACCATTCTTCTCTGTCTTGAATGGAGGCTTTTTATTGCTAGTAGCCTGCCTTATTTCACATTATATACAGATTGAATATCCCTTATTTAAAATGCTTAGGACCAGAAGTGTTTCAGGTTTCGAATTCTTTTGGATTTGGGGAAATTAGCATATACATAATGAGATTTCTTGAGGAATAGAACCAACCCTAAATACAAAACTAACTTATTTTTTATATATACCTTATATGCATAGCCTAAAGTTTATTTTATACAATATTTTAAATAATTTTGTGCATGAAACAAAGTTTTGACTGCATTTTGACTATGACCCATCGCATAAAATTAGATGTGGAATTGCCTACTTATGGCATCATGTAGGTGCACAAAAAAGTTCAGATTTTGGAGCATTCTGGATTTTATATTTTTGGATTATGGATGCTCAACCTGTACTGAGTGTTTTGTGTGTGTGTTGGTGGGGGAGCTTACATAAGGTCAGATAACTTGCTTTTGGTTTAACTTGTTTACAAGCAGCCACATCTGGACTTGATGAAGAAGGTCGCACATCTAACCAGAAGACTGGAACTTTGCACTAGGTGGGGTAAATAGATACGGCTTTGGGTCGGCTGCCTTGGGAAGGGGCATGAATGTGCTTTATTTCTGGAAGATTTAAGGGGCTGTTGTGGAGAGTTGTTACATCTACTTGCCCAGCATCTTTTTTCCTTTTCAGTGCAGGAATAAATGTCTCCCACTGATACGTTGCTTAATCATTTGGTCCCTCATTGCCTACTGCAGAAATGCACTCCTGACCCAGGCTGGCCCTTCTAAATATATCATCATCCTGGATGCAGTAATGAGTTCATGGTCAAGCACCTGTCCCAAACAGGGCCAACAACATCCTCACTTAGGGATTTATATGGATGCCAAACAAGTTTATCCACATATGTGATTTCTAGTGTTAAGAAAAATATAGGAGTTGGGGGCAGCCATTTTTACTGTCAAATAAAATGAGTCTACCAAGAATAAAGCCAAGACAGTGGCAGACAGGGCTGATACATGCAGTGAGAGACAGAGTCCTAATGCTCTTATTTGAATCCCTGGATACAGTTGTGTTTGCAATTAAAGTCACCATTTGGGGTTCCTGGTTTAGATGGCAAATACTTCTCCCTTTGCCTTAGCTAGTTCAGATAGAGTTTTGTGATTCTCAGCTGAAAACATCTTAAACTGTCATAGTATTGAGGCTGGGACAAAAACTCAGGTTTTCTGATGCCAATTCAGGGCTCTTTTCCTCACCTCATGAGAGTTGTGAAATAATTGTCACTTAAAATTAATGAAAGACTAGTGAGGAATTGTGGTAACAAAGACACTAGCCAGGTAGTAAGATCAATATTTGCCAAGAAACGAAAACAATTCTGTTCTGGAGAAGTGGAATTGCACAGCCCTGGGAAGCTGTGGGAAGTCTAACCACAGGGGAGGCACCCTAGCTTCTTGCTCAGCACCAAGACAAGTTTGGTCAAAATCTTATGGTGATGTTTGGACACTATTATCAAATAGCCAAGCAGCAGAAAGCTAATGGGCCAGGCAGTGGGAGGACCTTCACCTGAGATTAATATAGTAGCAAGAGTATAGCTTTTATATCTACATAGCCCAAGTTCAATGATAGTTCCTTCACTTACCAGCTGCTGTGGTTTGAATGTGTCCCCTCCAAAATTCAGATGTTGCCAATGTGATAGTATGATGAAGTAGAGCCTCGAAGAGGTGATTAGGCTGTGGGAGCTCCTCCTTTGAGAATGGGATTAAGACCCTTATATATATAATAAAAGGCTTCATGCAGCAGCATTCGACTAGCTTTCCCTTCTGCCTTCCACCATGTAAGGACACAGTGTTTCTCCCATCTGGAGGATGAAGCAATAAGGCACCGTCTTGAGAGTAGAGAGCAGCCCTTACCAGGCAATCAAATCTACAGATGCCTTGATCTTGGAGTGTCAATCTCCATAACTTTGAGGAATAAATTTCCATTCTTTATAAATTACCCAGTCTCAGGTATTTTTGTTATAGCAGCAAAAACAGATGAAGACACAAGGCACAGGTGTTTGGGAAAATTATTTAACCTTTCCAAGACTCAGTGTTCCCATGTGAAAGATGGCACATTACTCAGTGGGGTGTAATAAAGATTAAAGAGATATATTTAGAATAATTTTTGTCACATAGTAAGAGCCCCTGTATAGCTGTATTTATTATTATTCTTACTACTTAATTTTTTTTTTTTTTTTTTTTTTTTTTTGCTGTTGACTAGAGAGAACAATTGGGCATGCTAGTCGAGGTCCCGAGAACCTCAGCAGAGAGAAAAACAGAACTACTAAGCTTAAGGCTGTTGAGAGAGGCCAAGCGTGTCAGTTTTCGTCCTTTGAGAAGCAGATACCAAATGGAATTCAAAGTGCAAGAGATTTACTGAGGGGAAGCACCTAGGAAGGATAAAGCTAAATGGATGGGAAGACCTTCTGACCACAATGCAAGTGTGATGTCTGTGAAGGGAGGGAGAGAGGGGATAAAACAAAACAAGGTTGAAACAGCCTCAGTCTGCAGTGCAGCTCTGAGTAATGCTCAGTCCAGAGCAAAGATTGCCTGTTTGAGGAGCCCCACTTTAGGTAGAGAGGCCCAGCTCCAGAGCCTTCCTTGGCCACAGCCTCAGTGAGAACACTACTGCAGTGGATCTCGGAGGTGCAGCAGCTGGAGGCTGTCAGCTAACGACACTCCTCACAGCAGGTTCTGTTTTGCAGGGAGATCTGAGCACCACGCTCCCGTGGCCGCATACCACTCCTAGGATCATTTTCCTTGGAGGGCTTTTTCCTATTTGACATCTCCAAGGTACTTGGCAACCTGCAAGGCAAACAGGCAGAAACAGGAGCAGAGCCAGCCTGATTTCTCCTCTTTCTGACCATTTCTTACTACCTCCCTAGCCTAAGCCAATATGATCTTTGGCTTATTTTTATTTTATTAGTTATTTTTATTATCTGCCTCCTAAATGATTGTCTCTGCTTCTGTGCTGGACCCATTGTTCAGTCTATTTTCAGCATGACATCCAGAGCTGTCATTTTGATATGTCAGATGATAATATATGTTACTCAAAACACTTCACAAACTTCCATTTCACTCAGAAAAATCCTTGTAATAGCCTGGTTCTGTGTGACCTCCCATTGCCCATGGCCCTCTTCTCTTACTACCTCATTCTTTGCCTACCCAGCCCCAGACCCATTAGCTGCTGTGTTATTCCTTGAACAAGCAAGAAAAGCTTCCGGCTCAGGGTTACTTACCACTCCCTCTGCCTGATATGCGGATGATAGCAGATTTATTCCCTCACCTCCTTTAGGTCTTTCCTCAAATGCCACCTTCATTGAAGCCTCAACAATCCACCTGATGTAAAGTTGCAACTTCCCTGTTCCTATCAAATACTTTTTAGCTTTATTTTTCTCTAGAGCACTTACCACCATCAAACATACAGTATCTTTTTACTTAATTTTGTGTATTATCTGTGTCTCCTGCTAGAATGTAGGCTCCCTGTGGATAGGGATTTGGGTTTGTTTTGTCCACAGCTGTGAATTTTGTTGGGTGAATGAATACATTCTGTAAATAGCAGCAGGAAGCGTGGAGGTAAAACCCAGGGCTTCCCCTGGTGAAGGAAGAGAAAAAAAGCGCAGCATTTGGAGTCAGTGAGTCTGGGTTTGGGGTCTAACTCCTAGTAGTTGTATGACTGTGGAAAAGTCATTTATCATTTGTAAGCCCTGTTTTCCATATCTGTAAAATAGAGATGACAATAAATACCTTGCTCTATTAGTCCGTTCTCACACTGCTGATAAAGTCATACCCAAGACTGAGTAATTTATAAAGAAAAAGAAGTTTAATGGACTCACAGTTCCAGTGGCTGGGGAGGCCTCACACTACTGGCAGAAGGCAAAGGCACATCTTACATGGTGGCAGACAAGAGAGAAAATGAGAGTCAAGCAAAAGGGATTTCCCCTTATAAAACCATCAGACCTCTTGAGACTTATTCACTACCATGAGAACAGTATGGGGGAAAACTCCCCCATGATGCAATTATCTCCTATTGGGTCCTTCCCACAACACGTGGAAATTATGGGAGCTACAATTTAAGATGAGATTTGGGTGGGGACACAGCCAAACCATGTCACTTGCTAATTGTGAAAACTAATGAATATAAGAGGACAGACAGCGCAAATGTTTTTGTTATGGTTTCCATGGCCTGACAAACAGTGACATGTTGAATTCCTCACACTAAGGTGTTGAAGTCATTGACAATTCCTCCAGTGATATTTTATAGCTTTGACTTTGTTATTATTAACCAAAGGCTTTGCCTAATCCTAGCTGCTCTGCACTCATTCACTCTGTAACCTGAAGCAAGTATCTGGACCTCAGTCTCTCCATTTGTAAAAAGAGATGATTGTATCCTCTATGCCTAACTTGCAGGGATGAGGATCAAATGAAACTCAGTGTGTGAGATCCACTAGAAACTACTACACAGATGCAAATAATTCCTGGGATGGTGACATGGCTTCACGTGTCTGAGTCTGATGTCCCCAGCTGGAGTAAAAGAACTTGAGGACGAGTCATGACTAACAGTGTTCTACGCCCTCATCCCTCACAAGCCAATTTCTCCAACTCAACCCTACTGCAGGCTCTCTTTTATTTCCAGTTGTTTGTGAAGAACAGACTTTGTGTATACTTTGAATTCCTTAAGCATTTCTTTTAATCATCTTTTCTTAATCTGTTAGCTCTGCCCTGGTCTTTTAGGCTAATATATTCGTGTTTGAGCTACCTTCTGAAATAGTTTTTAAGTGGATGTGTTATGAAAGACTGATTAGTCAAAATGAAGGAAAATATTTCCTGAACTGACATTATCTCAACTTAGGATTTCATGTCAGGCTCTGATTACACACACATAGTTATCGTAAGTAATGTGCTTTTCAGTTCCTTTATTTAAAAGCTCTACAGTTTTATGGCTCTGTTTAACTCTTGAGTGCTTTTACCTTTTTTGAGAAAGGCTATTCCTCCTGCCATTTCAGCTTGCTGTCCCAAATGGACATGTAAACAGGGCACCATCATGTATATGTGAAAAAAGATGACCTACATATATGATGGTACAGTACGGTATTAAAAGTACAATTTCAGCCATTTCTTCCAATTAAGGCTAACACGTCTGTGATTTCAGCCTCCTATTTGAAATAAAAGTCTAACGATAATTGGAGCACAGAGCTATTCACCACTGTACTTCAATCTGGAAATAATTGTCTTTGTTCAATTAGGAATCTGCATTTTCATGCCAGTCTTCACAGATTATTTTGAATGGAGAATGCACTCTGATTAAGAGCTATACTTCTTAGGAAAAAAAAGTAGCAGCCTGGAGTCCTCATCCCCTTGTTAGATTTAACATTTTGTTTTTCCCTAACAGACTGAGAAGGATGTCATATAGACAACTTTTTAAACATGTTTATTCAATGTGGCAAAAATCTCCTGGGGCATTCATATATGGCTTTATTTTTTTTTTTAATTCCATAAAGTTGCTTCTTTAAAGTTAGTCTTGGAAAAGTGTCAATTGGTCTGAGGTCTTCGATTAATTTGTCATGTGAAATCGACCAGGTTTTATATGGAGCAAATATGACCACTATATTTTTGACATCAGTAGAACCACTTCTCCCCCTCAGTGATCTTTAAACAAGGTATCATGTGTAAGTCTTATGAAAAACCTTCAGAATTAGAGATTGTTATCCCTATTCAACAGACAAGGACAATAAAGGTCAAAGAGTTTATGTGATTTTCCCAAAGCCAATCAACAATTCATGGGTGAAACTAGAGTCAACTGCAAGTCTCACTAGCTTGAAAGCCCAGGTTCTCTCATGCTTCTAGTACCTTTTTCTTATTAATTTAATATAGCCAAAGTAAAACAATGAGGGACATTCTTGTTAAAAATGACAAAATGCTATAGCTAGAGCTATGAAAAATGCCAACTCAACATACATCTTTGCTACAAACCACATCCTCCAATAATTCTGAAAAAAAATGCCTGTGTTTAGCATTTCTTGTTGAAAAATGGCCTACGGATTATGGAAACGTTAACACAATGTCAACTTCCTTAAATAATATAAGGTACTATCCACATCAATATATGACTTAATCATTTTTTCAAAATAAATTCCTTTAGAAACACGGCCATATCTTCTCCATTTTTGTATGCCTTCAATAAAATGCTATTAGTTGAGAAAATGAAGGACTCATTCTCTTAATATCCCCAAGAGGCAGTTAGAATATACAGAATCTATATATTACTTACATATCATCTGTGTGTGTATACATTAACATATACACACAAGTAAAAAATCCCATCAGTGCAATAAGTAAAACTCTGATCACACCTTTCATTATTCCTTTTAGAAACATTATACAGCATTGTTAATCTCAACCTTTGATGCAAGGCAATTCCTTCTCTTTAATAATACTCTGGTAAACCTACACATGAGTGTTTTCCTATTCTTCTCTGTCTTTGAATGTAACATTTCATAATGACAACAAGAAGAAAAGACTTACTTAAGCACCTGGATGGAAAGTGATAGCTAACCCAACTTTTCTTATTTAAAATATAGAGAGTTAGTATTTGAGAGATTTGGGGTCAAATGGGACTTGTAAGCAAAGGTGGCAATAACTTCTACATCTCATGCTGGATTTTTTTTTTTTTTTTTTTTGAGACGGAGTCTCGCTCTGTCGCCCAGGCTGGAGTGCAGTGGCGCAATCCCGGCTCACTGCAAGCTCCGCCTCCCGGGTTCACGCCATTCTCCTGCCTCAGCCTCTCCGAGTAGCTGGGACCACAGGCGCCCGCCACCACGCCCGGCTAATTTTTTGTATTTTTAGTAGAGACGGGGTTTCACCGTGGTCTCGATCTCCTGACCTCGTGATCCGCCCGCCTCGGCCTCCCAAAGTGCTGGGATTACAAGCGTGAGCCACCGCGCCCGGCTCATGCTGGATTTTATTCCGGTTCTGGAGTGTTTGTCTGGGGCTGTGGGTTGGTGAGAGGAACGTGGCACGTTCTTTCTCCTTTTTTAAAAATTTATCTACCTGCTACATAGGCTGTGGCAGGTGTGGAGATAACTTTCCAATAATGACTGGAAGCAATTTTCTCCAACTTCACAGGAGCTTACCATCTGGTTCTGAGGGCCAGAGATAACTCAGTCTCTAAGTTAGCTCAGGGCCCAAGAAAAGATTGATAAAGGAGTCTGATTATGCTGCCCCATAGCCGTGTCAATAACACATCACTGTTTGGTCACTCCGAGTGAGCTCTTCAGATGTCTTCAGAAAAGAAAGTGGAGCTCTAATTGAATTAACTTATCTCAAACCCAAGCACATTACTTAACGCAGAGGAGGTCAAGTTTTATGAAGGTAATATAGAAACACTAAAAATGTATTTGCATAGTGTGTGGGTCTTTTTCATCTAACCTTTGGTCTCATACGGTAAACTGTCAGATTCAATTTTGGCCTTGAGTACTCTAGAATAAATAATTTTGCCCATGAAATTTTTCTTACCAGTAAAAATGTTTGGCCAAAGTTGAAAAATCACTAAGCTGCCAAGCCAATATGCTCTGTAGCTTAAGAGAAAATAGGTGTGTTCATCAAGCAAAGGGAAGATACAAAACTACAACGTGAAAAATTTAGCCCAAAAGACAAACGTTTGCAGAAAAACAAATATTGTTCTTGCTCTAAATATCTGGGATGGCTACTGAAATTGCTAAAATCTACTAGCTAGTTTCTCTAATCTCCATGTGATTTTGTCACTGTGGCCATAAACATCTTGGAGTGGTTATTTGGTATAGCCAGCACTGGAGTGGATGCTTAGCATGCAAAACATTCACCACAGGCTGATTTCTCAGGCCCCCTGAGATTACATGTAGCAATGAGAAAACGACATAATTAAATTATATGGCAAAGCATTAAGTAAGAAAGTAAACATACAGGCTCTGTCTCTTGGGATAATGTCAGCTTACATATTTTTAAAGATGTCTTATTAAAAAAAGGTCAATAAACTGAAGTTATCTCAGCTTGAGGAAATAAAACAGTTCTCTGGAGAAAATAGTTTCTTCTCTAGAAGGTGTATAAGGAGAAGAAAACGTCTTCAGGGGATAAAGACTGCTTATCCCTTTTCAATGTAAAGAAAATTACCAGTATTTGTAGCGTGGAAAGTGAGGGAGATGAAATGTTAAAGACTGAATGTTCATTTCCCTCCAAAATTCATATGATGAAGCTTTAACCCTCAAAGTGATGGTATTTGGAGATGGGACCTTAAGGAACTACCTAGGATTGGATTAGGTCATGAGGATGGGGCATTTATGATGGAATTAATGCCCTTATAAAAAGAAGAAGAGACAGGAGATCTCTCTCTCTCTCTCTGTCTCCTTCTTCTCCCAGCCACCTCACCACCTTGTGCAGATACCAAGAAAAGGCCTAGTGAAAACATAAGAAGAAGATGACTCTATGCAAAACAGGAAAAGGACTCTCACCCAAAACTGAATCTGCCAGCACTTGGACTTTTGACTTCTCAGCCTCCAGAACTGTGAGAAATAAATGTTTGTTAAGTCACTCTGTCTATGGTATTTGGTTATGGCAGCCCAACTAAGACATGGGGCAATGGTCAATATCGTTTTAAGGTGTGTACTACTATAGAAGTCTCTTTTCTCTTCACTGGCAGATAAAACTAAGCAACCATGTTGGTACTATGTCATGTCCCTGCTTGGACCAGGACAGATTCTTGAATCAATGTTAGAAAATCTATTGGCTGGCCTACAGCCAACCAAATTTTCACTCTTGAAAGTGCTAAGATCATGGCATCTAACGTAGGGCCAATCCTGTGGAGAGGCAAAACTAAAAGCAAACCGAATTGAGGAAGGGGCAGAAGTGATGAGTGAAGAAGAAACAAAAGGCAGGTACTCCACAGAGAAATTAATGGTGGGTAGACATCCAAAAATGCTGAGTCCAGTTCCCAGTTTCTTCCTGATGAGTCTCAGTTGAACCTAATTTCCCTTTTTTTTTTTCTTTCTGAGACAGAGTTTCACTCATGTTGCCTAGGCTGGAGTGCAATGGCGTGATCTTGGCTCACTGCAACCTCCACCTCCAGGGTTCAAGTAATTCTCCTGCCTCAGGCTCCCGAGTAGCTAGGATTGTAGGCATGTGACACCATGCCCGGCTAATTTTGTATTTTTAGTAGAGACGGGGGTTTCTCCACATTGATCAGGCTGGTCTCGAACTCCTGACCTCAGGTGATCCAACCATCTCAGCCTCCCAAAGTGCTGGGATTACAGGTGTGAGCCACTGTGCCCGGCCCTAATTTTCTTGCTGAAGAAATGTGTGAGAGTGCCTCATATAACACTATAATACTCCTCACTTCCCACACTTTTTTTTTCAGTTGAGCTAATTTCAACAAGTTTTTATTAGCTTACAACTAAATAATCCTTGAATAAGATAAAGGACAAGCATTTAAAGATAATATTCTTGGCATTTTAAAATTATAGAAAATGGGAAATAAGGAGGGAAAAGACGTAACACTTGTTCGGTGTCTTTCATGTGACACACATTGTGGTGGTAGGTGTAGCAGATATTTTAATCTTTTTAGCAGCTGCATGTCTCAAGAACATTTCGATTGGAATTATACAGATGAAGTAAATGTGTCTCAAAGAGCCTAATAAACTTGCTCAAACTCCTGAAGTATCAGAATTTAAGCTCAGGAGTGCCTGGCTCCAGAATTCCTTTCCTTAACACCAACATCAAACTTCGGAGCAAGGCAAATATTGTGACCAGGTAACAACCAGACTCTTGAACAAAACAGTGAAGATATAGGTTACTAGATTTGAAGGTTGATCTCATGTGTCAACTCGGAGGGTGTTTTTGGGTGAGATTACCATTTAAATCAGTGAACTTTGAGGAAGTTGATTGTCCTCCATAATATGGGTGGGTCTCATCCAGTTAGTTGAAGCCCTGAATAAAACAATCAGACTAGCCTCCAAGAGTAAGAGATAATTCTGCAGTAGACTGCCTTCAGACTTCTCTTATGCCATTGGCTCTCCTGGGTCTCTGCCTGCTGGCCTTTGGACTAGAACTGTACCATCAGCTCTCCTGGGTTTCTAGCTTGCTGGTTCACACTGCAGATTTGGGCTTGCCAGCCTCCATAATTATGTGAGTCAGTTCCTGGCAATGAATTGCTTACTTTCTACATAAAACCATCCTATTAATTCTTTCTCTGGAGAAGCTCAACTAATACACCAAAGAAATGTTTGTTCAGAAAACCAAGATTGCTATTCCAAGCCAGTTCTGGAGTGTGTAAAAGGATTCTAGTTGGGGTGTTTGATACAGACCTTTCTGTCTTCTGATGCTTATTGTTGGCATAGTGTACTTATTTCCATCTTCTTATTTTAAACATATTTACATTTTTATGTCTAAAATTCAGTAGTTGAGTCTTTTAAAATTTATTTTTACTGTTTTTGCCTTTTAATTGAAGTGTTTAGTTCATTAATATTTAAATTATTATTGATACAGTTAGATTTAGTTCTACCATCTTACTATTTTTTTTCTGTTTTTGTTCCTCTGTTTTTCACATCTGTTCCTTCTATCCTGACTTCTTTGAATTAATTGTAGTTTTTGGAATCCCATTTTAATTCATTCATTGGCTTTAAACTTTTACCTCTTTGCATTATTTTTTATTGTTCACTGTGAACTACAATGTACATCCTTAACTTTTTACAGTCTACTATGAGTTAATGTTGTGCCTTTATGCAGAATGTATACACCCATAAAGACATTTATTTTTCCTGGCATGCTTTATGGTAGTTATGGTACTATAATACAGTACATATACTACCAACTCTAATGACAATGTTATAATTTTGGGATTAGTCGTATGTTATTTTTAAATAATTTAAAAGTAAAAACAAGTGTTTTATATTTACCCCCAAATTTACTGTTTTCGGTCTTCTTAATTATTTCCCAAAGCCTGAAGAATTTTCTTTAGCATTTATGTAGTACAGGTGTGCCTCCTGTAAATTCTCTTAGTTTCCTTTTGTCTGAAAGTGCCTTTATTTTGCCCTAACTCTTGAAGAATATTTTTGGTAGATATGAAATTTTGGGTTGATTTCTTTGCTAGTGCTTTAAAGGTGTTCTGCTGTCTCCTGGTCTTCATTATTTCTGGTGAGAAGTCAATGGCCATTTGAATTCAAATTACACAATGTTCTTCTGTTTGAAATGTGTCATTATCATCTGGCTTCCTTCAAGATATTCTCCTTAGTTTTGGTTTTCATCAGTATGACAATAATGACTTTAGATATAATTTTCCTTTCATTTATCCTGCTCAGTGTTTGCTGAGTTTCGTGACTCTGTAAATTTGTGCCTTTCCCCAAAGTTGGAAAAATATATATAAAATATTTTATGTCCTGTTCCATCCTTCTTTTCCTCTGGGACTTCAATTACATGTATGTTAAACCTTTTGATATTGCCTCACAGTTCTCTGAGGTTTTGTTCATTTTCAAAACCTTTTTATCTTGGTTCTTCATTTTGGAACATTTCCACTGATTTATCTTTAAGTTAATTGATTCTTTTTTTCATTTTTAATCTGAGTCAAACCCATGCAGTGACTTTTTATTGCATACATTATATTTTTAGGTTATAAAATTTCCATTTGAATTTGAGAGTTTTGATTTCTTTGCTGAGATTTTGACTTTTAGTTGATTGTGAGTATAACAGCTGTTTTAAAATTGTTGTGTAATAATTACAAAATCTGAGTATTCGCAGAGTCAATATCCACTGGTTTTCTCTTCACTAAGGGACAAAATTTTCCTATATTTTAAATGCCAAATAATTTTTAACTAGATTCTGGAAATTGTTAATGATACATTGTCCAGGCTCTGGATGGTGTTATATTTCTCTGAAGAATATTGATTTCTGTTTGGTTTGTTAAGCAGTTAACTGAACTGAGCTCAAATTGCAAACTTTTGTTGCCCTGCAGTGAGTAGCAGCTGAAATTTTAGCCTTGGATGTGCTCTTTAGAGTTTTCCCCTTACATGCATATTTTAGAGGTAGGCTAGAGATTTCTTCAGAGATTATATGCAGAATTCAGGGCTCCATTCTCTGCTCTCCTCATACATGGAATCCCCCTTCACCTTCCGGTTGCTGTAATTGCTCAGAAATCTGTTTCCTAGTTCTTCAAGCCAGTAACATTACAACTTGCCTTCAAAGCAAGCACTCACCAAATGCCATTTCCTTTTTTCTACTGTCAATCCCCCACCAAAATTTGCCTAATTTGGGTGGTTTTTCAGTGCCTTCAGGTATTGTTTTTTATATTTTTTCCCAGAGTTTATGGTTATTATTTTCAGATAATATAGGAGCTAGTCAACCATGACACAAGGTGGCAGGCTAGCTGGAATTTTGGGGACTAACGTTTGCAAATAAACCTGCACACAAACCTCGTGGGAAATAGTCTTTTTGCTTTACAGGAACAAATATTTAGAAGGTTTAGTGTTGAAGAACTTATTTCAGATGAAGCCAGCCTCAGTCATTGCATGCTAATGTCACACTTTAGTAAGTCCTTAAACAGGTAATCAGACATAAACTGTTTTAAACTGAAATTTCTGTAAGTCTCAAATATCAAATTTATATCTCAGTATCGCAGAATGAATAAATGGATTATGTAGTGTGTTAGAAGATGATAAGTGCTGTAAAAAAAAGTAAATCAGAATAGGGTAATGAGAATTGGGAGGGCAAGTAGGGGTGGAGAGCATTGCAGTTTTAAATAAGGTGATTGGGGTATGGCTCATTGTAAAGATCACATCCAAGCAGATTGTTGAAGGAGATAAGGGAATTTGCTTGCAGCTATCTGGGGGAACAGTGTTTCAGAAAGAGAGAACAGCATCATTTGCTACATATACCAAGTGCTACATGTTTAATCCTCTCAAAAAAACACCGAGAAAGAGGCTCTATTATCTCCCTTTTACAGATGTGTAAACTGAGGAGCAGGGAAGTTAAATACTTTGTCTATGGTCATAAAGCTGATAAGCCACAGAACCAAGTTTGAATGCTTGGCATCCTGTCATCTTCAGACCCCATTCTCTTAACCTGTATTATCTGTTTACTGGATTCATCACCTTTTTTTTTTCAAAAATAAAAATTCTGTATGATTTCGATTGTTGAAGATCTAGTCCCAACCCTTAAGATGCATACGGTATAGTACAGATGGTCATATGAATAGATAAGTTGCAATATAATGCAGTGGAGGTTATAACAGGGGTCTGTAGGGACAAAGGCAAATTGCACAATTTTACATAGAAAGTTGACTAAACAAAGGAACACTTGAAACTCCACTACTACTTCTGGTGGAGTCATTTGTGTTTGTCTTACATAAACCCTGAGGTGAGTCACCTTGTAGTTTTCTCTAAGCCTGCACAAAGCTGCCTTGAATCTGAATTTAGGACATCTCTCTGCAAGAGAAGAAAGAAAAAAGGAAGAAAGGGAGGACAGGAGGAAAGGAGGAGGAGAAAAATGCCAGGGAGAATTCTTGATAATATGTAAGCTCTCTCTCTGCCGGTATGCCTTTCTTAAGAAGTTTTGGCCAACAGCTCTTATCTCCAGGTGAATTGGTAAATGCTAAATACCAAAACTGAGGATCACCGAGATCCAAACTTGAAACCGTGCACCTGGAAAGGGCCACACATGCCACCCTAATAATCATCCTCTTTTACACTCTGAGCACATGTCTCTAGATACACTTATTTAATTACTTCAAAACTCTTGTTCTTCATTTGTAAAAAGGGGTTATAATACTCTATTATATTTCACAGGGCTATTGTGAATATTAAATAATACAAGGCTTGCCACATATTAAGTGCTCAGTAAATGATAACAGTAACTATTTCCATTCCAATCTGTTTCTTGGATATTAAAGTGCTCAATAAGTGCTTGGAGATTATGAATTCTAAATTTTATTATGTAGTTGGTTTAGGTAAAAATATTTGAAAGCAAAAGTCATATAGGATAAGTAGTGGAGAAAAGCACAGATTTTTGGAGACAGAAGGACTTGCGTGCGACTCTGGTTCTGTCAGTTATTAGCTAAGGGAACTTCTGTTACTAACCCTGTTTTCTTATTGGTGAAATGAAGGCAGTAATCCTTAAGTATTAATAATAAATATCTATACTCTATTGAATACTTGCTGTGAGCCAAGATTGTTCTAAATATCTGTATTATACTATGAAAGCTTTACAAATCTTACAATATGAAAACAGTATAATGGGTATCGAGCGAGGGTGATAATTGTTGAAAAGATGCAAATCCTTGGTGTTCCTGCATATTCTTAGCTTCTTTTGCAAGTATTTTCTCATCTGCCTGGTTACCTTGCTTTGGCATATCCCAAGGCTCAGATTTGTGTCATGCCTTTTCCCTCCCTTGGGAATCTCACCCAATCCATGATTTAAATACCATCTATTAAATGGACTACTTTCAAAATCATGTTTCAGCCATGACATCTCCTCTGAGCTTTGGATGCCTCTTTCCTTGTGTTTATTCTGTGTTTTCAAACTTAATGTGTCCAAAATGAAACCCTAATCATTTCTCTAAACTCACTCCTCCTACATGTTTCCCTACCACACTTAATGGCAATTCCATTCCTCCCACTGTAGCAAGACAAAAATTCCGCAGTCATCTTCACCCTCTCTCACACCCCCCAGCCAATCGTTCAGCACAGATTGTGCTCCTTTCAGAATCAATTCAGAATTAGACAGTATCTCACCAATTCCACTGCTACATCCCTGGTTGAAGCCTCCATCCTCTCTTGCTTGGATTATTGCAGTGATCTCCTAAGTGGTCTCTCCTGGCTTTGGCTTTAATGTCCCTGCCTGTCCCCCATCCTCATACCCCTGCTGAAATATGTTCTCAAACATATAGTAAAGGTGAGCCTGTTAAAAGGTAAGTCAGATCGTGTCTCTTCTCTTCAAACCTTCCTCTTACAAGTTTGCATCTTAGAGAAAAGCTAAAAGTCTTTACAATAGCCTCCAGGGCCCTGTGCTATTCCCAGTCTCCTCTTCCCCAACCTCATACAACTGTGACCTTAGCTGCTATTTTCCTCCTTGCTCATTTTTCTTTAGTCCTCTTAGCTGTTCCTGGAAGACATTGCGCATGCTTCCACTTCAGGGACTTTGCACTTGCTTTTTCTTCTACCTAAAGTATTCTTTGCCCCGACACAGTTTCCCTGCTATGTTCTTTAGGGTTTTGTGCAAAAGTTACTTTCACAGTTAAATCTTCCTAGCAGGTCTGGCTATATATATTATGAGGCTCAGTGAAAATGAAAATGCAGGGACCTCTTGTTTATGAAATATTAACAAAGACTGAAAAATCTAGCAGTAGTAAGTTTATTTAACTCAAAGCTATCCAAATTTATTTGAGCACATAAATCTTTTTTCTTCTATATTACCATTCACAATATTTCTATGTAATGCATTCTGTAAAATGCCTGGCAAAACCTTAAATACATCTTTCAACACCAAAATTTTATAAGTCTATGCTCAAATCACTATTAATAGTCTATAAAATTATATAATTGTTTATATTTTAATAATAAAATTTACATTATACATTTAGATAATATATGTAATTTAATAAAATACATTTATAATATATAGCTTTTATATCCCATAAGGATTCAGTCCTTTAATCATTTTTTTTGCTTTATAGGAAGTTTGTCTTGCAAATATGAAAACAGGAATTAGCCCTTTGAGTAATTTCTCTATCTATGTAAGTCTGAAAATTGGTTGATTTATTTTGTACAAACTATGTTAGTGAAATGATGGCTGGAGAAAGGAGGCCTTGCCATTCTGATCTAGAACCCTGAAAGCTGTAAATGAGATCCTCCTGCAATTATTCAATGGGCTGGTGAGTGCTGAGTTCTATAGCAAAACAGAGAGGTACAGGTACGTCAGGGAATCAAGGATGTCAAGCATGGGGATGTACTCCATCTAATTCTTTCCTCATTGCTGTCTAATGCCTTTTATTAATTCCTCTACCTTCAGCTTCAGGATAAGTTGATCTACTGTTTTGTGTTTGAGCTGCAGCTCAATACAAAACTTTGTTCCATACAAAATATTTGTTGGGATCACAAACAACAAAACAAAACAGATTGTTTGGAAAATATAAAGATTCACATGAGCATATACAATGATAAAGAACAAAAGTACAATAAAACAGCCATGTACAGGGACAATATATTTGCATGTAAACTGTTCATATTATAATTTGCAAAGACTCGTTAAAGTTTATAGAAGTCCACACCTCCATAAATAAATTGGCAAAGAATAGAAATGAACAGGCATGAACAGGCAGTTCATCCAAGAGAAAATACAAATAGGAAACAAGCAAATGAGAATATTTTAATTCTTGATACTGATCCAAGAGATGGAAATTAAAGAAATTGATAGTAAAAACACCAACTTAGAAATGCTAAATTGTACTAAAAAACTAAGTTCTTAGAAACTTAAACATTCATTAAAAATTAACATTCAAACAAATTGCATGTTCGAAGGGAAACAAAAATTCACATCATGATCAAACAGATAAAACTATAAAGCTATCCATACTATTTGGGACTGAAAAACCATGGAGACGTATCCTAAGGAAATAACAAGAGTCAAAAAGCTGCATGTATGATGATATTTATTGCAACTAAAGGAGAAAAACTTATTAAACAGTAAAAGAAGATTAAGTAGCCAATAAAAATAATACTTTACAAAACGACATAGAAATCTAAAAGAATAATAATTATATAATATTAAATGAACGTCAAAAATGCAAAACAATTCCAGCTATTTAAAAACTGTATGTATGTGGTGATTAACAAAGTTAAAAATATGCAAGTTGTTTTAGAGTAATAGGTTAAGATTCCCTCCCTCTTTTTTTTTTTTTTTTTTTTTTGCAAATCCCTAGATTTGGATTATTTCACTCATCCTATGTATTTTTTTCCCTAAATAATAGCAAAAACTCGAAAACATTTTCAAGAGAAAAAGAAGAAAAAGATGAGTATCTGGAGGAGATACTTCTCCCCCCTCACCTTACAGTCAGGCTTTTGCTGACACTCAATTTTTTTCAGCCCTGTCAGCCCCTTTTCGGAGGAGTTGATGTGTAGCCCTAATCCTCTCTGCTGGCTGCCTCCCTATTCAGGAGGGTATGCAAATACTTCCAAACCAGAGCATTTTAGACCTATTCAAGGCCCAAGACAACACACTTTTCATTAGCATTTGAAGTGTGAGGGCTGAAAAAGGGGAATGGACAACTTTTTTCTTTTTTCTTTTTTTTCCTTTTGGCTCGAAGCTCTGGGGAGACTTGAAAATGTACGTTTTTCATCCCTTTGCACACATCAGCATTGGCGCTAAACTTCAGAGGGACGCATTGACTGCCCTCAGGGGAAAGCATTCAGGGGGATTTTTACACATACACAGAGGGCCATCGCCTGAAATAAATCACAGAAAGGAGGTGGCAGAGATGAAGCGAGAGGGGTTCAACGCGGGCTAAGCTATGTGTCCAGAGGCATGAATTTAAATCGCGATTTATTTTCTTCTCGCTCTGCACTTGCATGAACCTCAGTTTCTTAATCTTCAGCAATGGGGAGGGGGGCTTTGGGGAGAAGCGGCACAAGGTTTAAAATGCAAGGCAAGTCTCCATCAAACAACCCTCTGGATGTGCTCTGTCTGTAGCCGTGATGTTAGAGCCTGGCGCTCTGAAGCCTAGGTCACAAGTTCAATCCCCTTCTGGGTCAGTTAGCTTTTCTCTGTTCCACAGCCACAGACTAAAGGCCTGAGCCCCTTATTCAGGCCAAATGTCTAACAAAATGTGTGCCCTTGGTCACTGCACAAAACAGCCCAGCCAGAGCCTAGCAAATCCATCCTTTACTGTTGGGGAGCCGTCAGGGAGCAAGCTGTCCTTGGAGGCCTACAATCTCTGCACAGACAAGGTGAGAAGGTCGGAGGGAGGTAGTGTGTGGGTGCTGAAGATGGCCAGAACTTGGAGGAGATCGAGCCCAACAACTTACTGTGTGACTCTGAGTAACTTATTCAACCTCTCTGGGCCTCAGCTGTAGACAAGCTGTTGTGATGACTGAGTGTGTTAATGCACATCAAGAGATTAACACTGCCTGGTACACACTAAATAGTCAGGTTTTGCTAGGATTGTCATCCCTAACCATCATGATAAAATGGTGCTTTATGGCTATTTCAGGAAATTTGAGAAAAGGGTTTAACATGTGAAGGTAAGACAGAGAGATTTTTGACTGATATCAGTAAAAATGATTACGTGCCTAATATATATCAGGTATCTTGATAGATTCTTCTTGGGGGGAGATAGGTTATTATAAAATAATAAATCCCACATGGATACATGGATCTTGTCCCCAAGGAATTTATAGAGCCAGATGACCCTGCTATAAATCCTGATTCAATCCATTAGGAATGATATTGGATCAGTTAATCTGTCAGTGCCTTTGTTTCCTCATCTGTAAAATGGGGATTATAACTACCTACCTCATAGGGGTGTTACTGGATTAAATGAGTGTATGTGAAGTGCTTAGTATTTATAGGAAGCCATTAAATGAGTGGATATTTTTATTATGTGAAAATAAAACATGCTTGTGCCGTTCTTCAGCTGTATTTATTTTTTGAGATGGCATCTCTCTCTGTTGCCCAGGTTGGAGTTCAGTGGTGCAATCTCAGCTCACTGCAACCTCTGCCTCCTGGGTTCCAGCGATTCTTCTGCCTCAGCTTCCCGAGTTGCTATGATTACAGGTGCCCACCACCATGCCCAGCTAATTTTTGTATTTTTAGTAGAGACAGGGTTTTACCATGTTGCCCAGGCTAGTCTTGAACGCATGACCTCAGGTGATCCACCTGCCTCAGCCTCCTAAAGTGCTGGAATTACAGGCATGAGCCACTGTGCCTGGCCCATTCTTCAGCTTTAAAAAGGTGACAGCATCCTACTACAAGCCAGATCAGAGCCTTGGTATTTTTTTAATAATCTGACTCCAACCTACCTTTCTGGTTTTGCTTTCGTTTCTCCACTCCCTTCTTCCACATCATACTTCGTGATCCACTAACAGTGATGGGCTCCTTGACGCTTCCTGGCCTCCATGCATGCATTGTCTCCCTGTAGCCTTTTCCTCCCTCATTTGTCCATCTGGTGAATAAATCCTCAACATACCTTTCCTCCGGAAAGCCCTCCTTGGCCTGTCCAGGAGAATCCCCTGCCTCCTCTAACTATTGGTTTTTATATGTACAAGTTTTTACATGCCCAATCATAGACCACAGACCAAAAGCATCTTAAAGTGGAGCTACTTAAAATGGGGACAAAAGTAATGTTAAGAAAATAATGAAAAAGAGATTTCCAATGGAGTTTCCAAGGGGAGGCCATCCCTCTGCCTCACTTTCATAAGAGAGAACAGAGGATGAATATATAAGGCAAAGGAAAAGAGCTGTCATTGGTTCTGTTTGTAAGGTTTTCCACCCTCCCACTGTAAATGCCACTCCTTGTTAAGGAAGCCTAGCTTTGTGTCCATGATGACTCCATTCTCTACTTGATTCTTAGCCACTGCTTTTTATCAGGATGGAGCGAGCAGCAGGAGAAACTCCAAGCCCATCCTTGAGCAGATTTGATAATGGGTTTCATTTCAAGATCTAACTGATTGGACTGAGAAGGATGGATCTGAGAGGGACTGCTGGATTGGGACTGCATCTAGGCACAGCAGAAGAGAGTGCTGTGGTTGATGAGTGATGCCTGTAGTGCCTGCTAGAAAGAAGAGTGGTTGCAGTTTTGTAACATAGTTGCAAACCCTGTCTGGGAGGTTGTAGTGTATTCCTAACACTTGCTTAATATTTCATCTAGAAGTTGGAGCCAACTAATACGAGCTCCCCCAAGTTGTCTCTTCTCTATTTTAGGGATCCCCAACCTCTGGGCCCCAGACTGGTACTGGCCCATGACCTGTTAGCAAGCAGGCTGCACAGCAGGAGGTGAGTGGCGGTGAGCAAGCATTACCACCTGAGCTCCACCGCCTGGCAGATCAGCAGCAGCCACAGATTCTCACAGGATTGTGAACTCTACTGGGAACTGCACATGCAAGGGATCTAGGCTGAGCGCTCCTTATGAGAATCTAATGCCTGATCTGAGGTGGAACAGTTTCATCTAGAAACCATCCGCTTCCCCAGTCCATGGAAAAACTGTCTTCCATGAAACTGGTCTCTGGTGGCAAAAAAGTTGGGCACCACTGCTCTACTTCATTATTCCCTGGCATCTTACCTTGCTTTTCCTACTGAGCAACCATCTTAAGAGAAAAAGAATTTTTTTTTCCTAGAAATAACATGTTATACAATATAAATAGTCATCCCTTTGTATCCACAGAAGACTGGTTCCAGGACTCCAAGTGGATACCAAAATTGGCAGATGGTCAAGTCCCTAATATAAAATAGTGTCATATTTGCATATAACCTATGTACATCCTCCTGTATATTTTAAGTCATCTCTAGTTTATTTATAATACCTAATACAATGCAAATTTCATGTAAATATTTGTCATGGCTGTATTGTTTATTTGTATTGTTTTTATTGTTGAATTGCTATTTTGTCCTATTTTTGAATATTATTGATCCACAGTGGGTTGAATCTGTAGATGTGCAGCATGCAGATACAGAGGTTGACTGTATACATTTTTTATTTGTCAATTAAATAAATAATTAATTAAAAAAGAGAAATTATCCTTGCTCCAATCACCTCCCATCTGCCCGGATCTAAAAAATAAAAACTTCCTCCCTCTCCTTATGCATGTTTAGAAAATTTATAATAGGTTCTCTGAGAAATATTTTAAGCGGATGAAATGCTGAGCAGCTGCAGGGACCTAAAGGAAGTATAAATCCATTTGCTGATTTTTTACAAAATTTAGATTTAGCAATGTTCAGGCTTTGGGAAAATGGAGTGGAAAGACCATTGATGGTGGCAAGAAAAGAGTAAAATGGAGAAACTCTTTTCATTAGCTGTGGTTGCTAGCAAACCACCTCAATACTTAGAGGCTTAAAACAACCATTTATTTGGTTTCTAGGCCTGGGGTTTGATGGGGCAGTTCTCCTGACCTAGGCCAGGCCTGGCTGATCTTGGCTGTGCTTATTTATGCCTGACATCAGCTTCAGGCCAGCTGTGGGCTGGCTCATCTAGAATGGTTTCAGCTGGGGTAGCTCATCTTCATTCCCATGGTCTGTAATCCAGAAGACCAGCCCAGTTTGTTCACATGGCAGCAGGGCAGGATTCCTAGAAAGAGTAGACAGGGTAAGGTTTCTTTGAGGCTCAGGCTTAGAAATGTCATAATGTCACTTTTGCCATATTGTCATGGCCAGAGTAAATCACGAGGCCAGCCCAGATTCAAAGGCTCCATCTTACTAGGAGGAGCTATAAAGTCACATTACAAGGGAGCCTTTTACCAGGAGGGAAATAACTAGGGCCATTTTTACAATCTACAGTCATTTACTGAAGTGACTAACTAGGATGTGCAGGAAGGCAAAGGAGGGGAAATGAGGCCTTGTAAACGGAGATGAGGCCATGAGAATGGAAAGGGGGCCAACAGCAAGATAGGGAAAGGAATGGGGGAAGGAGGGGAATAGTTCATTAGAATAATAAAGTAGGGGGCGGAGAATAAAACTACTCACTTCTAACGGCAATCATGATGTAGTTGAAGGAATTAACCCCTCTAGAATTTAATTTCTTCATCTATAAAATGGGAATAATAACATCTGGATTACAAGGTGGTTGTGAGATTATAAATACAATTCATAAAAGATTTAGCCTACATGGGGGATTCAACACCCCACCCCCCTGCCCATATATGCAACCCCATCCATGCATGCACATATTATAATTACATGTGTGGAACGTCTGACCTAGAGTCAAAACCTGGGGCATGATCTCAGATCTGATTTTTATAATCTAGTAAGTCTGAGCAAATCACTTAAATCTCTGAACTTCAGTCTTATCATCTGTTGAATGGGGATAATAATAACAACCTCAAAATAACTCTCCTGAAGAGTTCAAGAAAGGAACCAAAGAGCTCTCTGTGTGCTTCAGAGAAGAGCTTAGCCTTGACCTTTAACCTAGTATGAGCAGAAATAAAGGTCCCAGGATTCCACATGCTTCTGGATTCGCCTTGTAGCCTTCCCACTTCTTTCAGTCTTAAGAAAATCAGGATTAATTATATTGTGCCCTTATCCCTCATTCTCAGTTCTCACAAGAAGCCCAGAAATCTCAGGATATGCTTCTTCCCTCAGCCTCCCATTTCATATGGCTCTGTACATATTCTTCTCACTAACTTTCTTTATCCCTCAAGTCACAATGGCCACCTATCCAGTGCTCAGTCACCCATGTGACTAGTGGCTACCCTACTGCACAGGATAGGCTTTGTCCTTGCACCTCTAACTCATTCTCCTGATGATTTCATCCATTCCCGTGGCTTTAAATGCAATCTCTGTGTTAATAAATCCAAAACGTATATCTATGGCTCAGACCTCTTAGCTACACTCCAGTAGCCATTACCTCCTTAACATATCCATTTGAATGTGTGAAAGCCATCTCAAAGTCAACATGTCCACAACAAAATTCGTGTGCTTTCCTTCCAAATCTGCTCCTCCCATGATCTTTGCCATTTCAGTGAACAACAAGCTCATTATTTTAATTGATCAGGCCACAAATCTTGGAGTGATGCTTGACTCTTCTTTTCCTCTTAAACCCCACTTCTGATCCATCAGCAAGTCCTCTTGATTCTCTGTCTTCAAAACGCATCTGAATTTGTACGTTCACATCTCCAACACAGCCCTCCTAGTCTAAGCTAGTGTCATCTTTCACCTGGATTAAGGTGATGGCCTCCTAATTATTCTCTCCCCTTCTGTCCTTGCCCCACACTTCTGTTCTCATCACAGCAATCAGCGTGTTCCTGTTCAAGTGTAAGACAGTCTTACCACTCCTCTGCTCAAAAATCTTCCAACGTTTTCTCTTCTTTTTCAGAATAAAAGTCAAAATCCTCTCAATGGCCTTTGATAATCTATATTTTCATTTCTTACTACTCTTTCCCTTGTTCACTCTCTTTTAGTCACACTGGCTCTTTGCTGACCCTGGCACACACAAGTCTCACTTCTACCTCAGGGCCTTTGCACATGCTGTTTTCTCTGACCAGAATGCCTTTCCCCTAGGTAATCTGCTTAGATGGTTTCCTGGTGTCCTTCAGTTCAATGCTCAGATGTCACCTTCTCAGCAAGTCCTTCCCCAACCACCTTGGTTAAAACAGCTCCCACCCTCAACCCCAGCATCCTCTACCTCCTTCTCTGCTTTATTTTTGTCTAAAGCACTCCTTCCATTGGATGCTCCATGTATTTATCTACTTGGTTAGTTGGTTGGTTGTTATCTGTTGCCCCCACTAAGCGATGAACTACATCAGAGGAGAGACTTTGGTTATTTTGTTTCCTGAGGTATTCCTTGAGCTTAGAACAGTGCCTGGCACAGAGTAGCCCATCAGTGGAACTTTGTTGAGTGAATAAGAAAAACAATGACTACCACAAGTTTAGCACTGTGCCTGGCACACAGCAGACATTTAATAAATGTTATTTTCTTTTCTCACAGGTGTGTGTGTGTGTGTATCAAATGGTATACTGAATAAGGCATGATATATTGCTATAAAATGCTACACGGTTTTAAATCACTACTACCTGTATTGCTGCATTTACCATAGTGCCTTGTACTTAGCCCATATGAATTTTAAGCAGAGATTTAGATAGGATCGCTAGAGGAAACAGACACTGGGACAGACACAGCTTGCTCTAACAGTGAACCATCTAGATGTTTCTTATCTGTTGTAGGCTAGACATCCAGATGACCAAGTAATTATAATCATGTTTAATGCAAGAGTAAATGTTCTTATTGTGTTCTCATGGCTTTATACAAGAGATAAATCCTATACAGAGTAGCCATATGATACAACCAGCAGAGTCACCTAATGCCATTTCGTGCCAGGACAAGCAGCCCTAGACTCCTCACCTGCTCAGAGCAACCACTGCAGAGACTCAGATAACCAAAACTTAGCCATTAACAAAAGGCTAGAGGTCCTGGTATACTAGATATTATGGCAGGGATATATATTTTAGGGAGCTTTACATACCAAACAATTAAAAATTTATAAAAACAGTTTTTGAAGCTTAGAAGAGCAAGCTTCAAACCTCTGGGTAATAAATTTATGTGAATTTTTTCAGCTTTCAAAAATACTTTTCAAATATGAAGGGCTTAAAAATTGTTCTGTTTGTTTTACCATTACCTTCCTCCTTATGCAGCTTTCTTTCCTATACTGACAGTCAACAATTCTCTGTACATTTCTAAATGGCCCATTTACTATTTTTATAGGGCACTTAATGAGTTTCCTTCAGAGATTTGAAAAGAACAATTTTCTGGAAAGAAGTTAACTAAAAGTGTTCTATAATGATCAGTGATGGGATGAGGTAAGCAAATCTTAAGAAAATCATCATTTAAAAAATCCCAGCAAATTTATGCTAAAAGAGGCCAGATAACCATCAAATGACTAATAAGGTATAAGTTAGACCTCAACTGTGCTTCTAGTTCTAGTTGAACCATGCTTCAGCCATCAGCTGAGGAAGTGGTAATTAGATTATGCATTTCTTAGAAGAACAAGCACCTCTCCCTTTGGTTATATTAGAGTCAGGACTTAGAAGGAGAGTATATAAGCCTTAAGAGGATAAGGACCAAAATTTTTCTTTTTCTCTGTTTAGCCCAGAGCACGAGGAGGCCCTGGAGAGATTATCTCTGGAGAGGTAATGACAACCATCACGGTAATCTGTCCCCAGAAATCTGGAAATATATTGCTGGTTTTAGTTTTCCGAACTCCCGAGGGCCTAACTATTGTCACATAAAATGTAAATATTCTTCTTTTAGGGATATCTTTGTTTAAACACCAAAGGAGAGCAGCCAAAACCAATTATAAAAAGCCATCTTCGTTTATGTGAATAGGCCAGCTTCCTGACCATGGGTGTCAGACCAGGTCATCCAGGAATCCATGAACAGGGTTTTGGGGAGTGTAAGCCCTTGAACCCACTTGTTTCTGCCCCTCTGAGACCTTGCCCCATCAGTCTGCTTCCTACTCTTGTGCCACTCAGTCTCTGCCAGTCTGTCTTGCTCCTTCTCCTCAGCCTAGGGACATACTCAAGTCTCTTCCATCCTGAGCAAACCCAGTTCTTTCTCTCCTGTTTCTTTGTCTTCCTCCACTTACTACACTATGACAAAACATGGTTCTAATTTTGCCTATTTCTAAACTTCATTAAATGAAATGATATAGTATAAATTCTTCCATAACAGGCTTCTTGTCCTCAGTATTTGGTACATGACGTTTATTATGTTGTTTTGTGTAGCAATAGTTTATTTCTTTTCTGTCTAATATTGTTTATTAATATTTAACAATTTCTCTATTTTACTATTGGTAGACTTGCTTCCAATTGTAAATTATTAAGAACAATGCTGCCTTGAACATTTTCTGTGTCTTTTTGTGTATATATGTATACATTTTTGTTGCATGTGTATCCAGGAGTGAATTTACTAAGTCACAGGATACATAGATAATCAGGTTTATAGATGCTGCCAAATAACTTTTTGAAGTGGCTTTAAAAATGTGTATTCCCATCAGCAGTTTATGAGGGTACAGGTGACCCAAATTCTCACCAATTCTTGGTATTTTAATGTTTTATTTTAAATGTTCTAAAGGATGTATAGTGGTTTTATTTTGCATTTCTCTGATAACTAGTGATGTTTAATAGCTTTGTATATTTTATTACCCATTTAGGATCCCCTTTTTTTAGGAGCTTTTTGAAAGTATTTATTCATGATTTATTCAATTGTCTGGATTTTTTATTCTGATTCAAGGGAGTTATTTATATATTCTGCATATAAGCATTTTATCAAATATTTATATTGCAAACTTCTTCACGTGTGACTTCTTTCATTTTAATAATGGTGCTTTATGATGAATAGAAGTTCTTCATTTTTATTAACTATAATTTTTATTTTGTAGTTAGTGCTTGTTATATCCTATTTAAAATGTTTGTGTACCCCAAGCCCATGAAGATATATTCCTATGATAGCATCCAGAGCATTACTATTTTACCTTTTACACTTAGATCTATGATCTATTTGGAATTGATTTGTTGTGTGTGGTTTGAAATAGGCGGTCAATATTTTTTCCATATGGATACTCAGTTGAAACATTACCAAACATTGAAAAGACACTTCTTCCCTAACTTTATTAAAGTGGCAACTTTGTAATGAATTCAGTAGGCTTTTATGAGAACATCTATTTATAGACTCTATCCCCTTTGTCTTCGGTCACTTATTTGCCGATGCCACAATATCTTAGTTACTTTAACTTTATAGTATGTGTGAAATTCCGAAGTTTAGGTCCCTCATTGTGATGTTATTCTACAAGATTATTATGACAAACTTTGCCCTTTGCATATCTATATACTTTGTTTTTTAATTTTATATTTAATTTTATTTTAATTTTGAGATAATTGTGAATTTGCATGCAATTGTAAGAGACACTGCAGAAAGATTCTGTGGAAATTTTATCGAGTTTTCCCCAATGATAACATCTTAAATATTATTGCACAATATCACAAACAGAATATTGACATTAAAACTCATTGTGGTTTTAATTTGTGTTTCCTTAATTACTGAACATCTTTTCATGGGCTTATTTGCCAATTATATAACCTCTTCTACAATAAAATGTCTGCTCATATCTTTTGCCTATTTTAAAATTGGATTGTTTTCTTTCTTAATGTTGGATTTGAGAGTTCTTTACATATTCTAATACTAGTCCTTTCTCAAATACATGGTTTACAGATATTTTCTCCTGGTCTGTAGCTTAAATTTTATCCTCTTTACAGGATCTTTCTAAAAGCAAATGTTTTTAGTTTTGATGTGCTCTGAATTATCACTTTTTAAAAAACTGAACTGTGTTTTTGATGTTAATCTAAAAACTCCACCAAGTCTCAAATCCTGAAGATTTTCTCCTACATTTTTTTTAAAGAGAAGTTTTGTATTTCTACAGTTTTCATTTAAGTCCATGATCTGTTTTAAGTTAAATTTTGTACAAGATGTGAGACTTAGATTGATTTTTACGATGGTCTGTGAACGTCCACTTGCTCTAGTACCATTTGTTGAAAAGGCTATCTTTTCTCCATTCAATCTCTTTTTCACTTTGTCAAAATCAGTGAGGCATATTTTTGTGGGTCTATTTATTGTTTTTTAAATTTTTATTTCATTGATTTATGTGCCTTTCCCTCTAATACCACACAGTTTGATTACTGCACCTATATAATGTCTTCCAATCCAAAAGACTGATTCCTTCTACTTTGTTCTTTCCAAAATCATTTTAGTTAATTCAGTTTATTTGCCTTTCCATATAAATTTTAGAATTATCTTGTCTAGATATATAAGAAATCTTACTGGGATTTTGATAGTGATTGCATTAAACCTATGAATCAATTTGGGAAATATTGACATCTTTACAATGTTAAGTCTTTCAATCCATGATCATGGTATATAGTTTATTTAGATTTTCTTTGATTTCTTTGGTCAGCATCTTGTCATTTTCAGCATATAAGTACTATACATGTTTTATTTGATTTATACTTAAGTATCTCAATATTTTGAGAGATTATAAATAATATTGTATTTTTAATTCTGGTTTCCACATATTCATTGCTAGCATGTAGAAATACTATTGATAATTTAATGCTTATTTTATATCCTGCAACCTTGCTGACCTCCCTTACTAGTTCTAAGAGGGTTTTTTTTGCACATTGCTCAAAATTTTCCATGTAGACAATCATGTCACCTGTAAATAGGGACTGTTACATGTTTTTCATTTCTGATTTGGCTTCCCTTTTCTTGCTTTATTGTACTGATTAGAACTTTCAGCACTGTATTGAACAAGAGTGATGAAAGCAGGTATCTTTTCCTTGTTCCCAATATTAAGGGGAACATATTCACCAATTTAGCATTAAGTATTAAGTAGTGGTAAGTTCTATTGTAGATGTTCTTTATCAAGTTGAGGAAGTCCCTCTCTATTCCTATCTTTCTGAGAGTTTTTATTATGAATAGTGTTGGATTTTATCAAAAGCCTTTCTACATTGATTGATATGACCATGCAATATTTTTCATTAGCCTGTTAATAATTTGGGGTTATACTGCTTGATTTTCAAATACTGAACCAGCCTTGCATCTCTAGAATAAACCTCACTTGGTCATACTGTGTCACTCTCTTTATGTATTACTACTATTTGTTTATATTTTGTTGAAGATTTTTGTGTCTATATTCATAAGGGCTATTGGTCTAAAGTTTTCTTCTTTTGTACAGGCTTTTTTCTGGTTTTGACATTTGGATAATACTCCTTAAAATGAGTTAGAAAAGCATTCCTTTCTCTTCTATTTTCTGGAAGAAGTTCTATAAAATTGATGTTAATTCTCATTTAAACATTTGACAGAATTCTCCAGTGAAATCTTCTGTGCCTAGAGATTTCTTTTTTGGGAGTTTCAACATTATAAAATAAGTTGTCTTAATAATTATAGGGCTATACAAATGATTTTATATTGAGTTGTGAGTAGTTTGTGATTTTTGAGGAATTGGTCCATTTCATCTAAATTGTGAAATTTATGTGTGTAGAGTTCTTCATAGTTACCTTTGTTATCCTTTTGATGTCTGAAGGGTCTATGATAATATCCCATTTCATTCCTGATATTGGTAATTTTTGTCTTCTCTCATTTTGTCAGTCTTACTTGAGGTTTGTCAACTTTATTATCTTTCAAAGAACAAGCTCTTTGTTTCATTCATTTTTCTATATTGCTTTTCTGTTTTTAACCTAATTGATTTCTGCAATTATCTTTATTATTTCTTCCTCTGTGCTACTTTTGGCTTATTTTGCTCTTCTTTCTATAGATTCTTTAGGATGACTTTATTAGTTTGAAATGTTTCTTCTTTTCTAATGTATAAATTCAGCACCATAGATGTCCTATTTAACACTATTTTAGCTGTGTCTCACAAATTTTGACATACTGTATTTTCAATTTCATTTGGTTAAATGTATTTTTAAATTCTTCCTGAGACTTCTTTGATCCATGCTATATTTAGAAGTGTATTGTTTAGTTCCCAAGTGTTTAGAGATTTTTTCTGGTATTTATTTCCAGTTTAATTCCATTATAGTTAGAGAAAATATTTTGTATGATTTCAACTTTTCTGAATTGGTCAAGATTTGTTTTATGACCCATGATATAGTCTATTTTGGTATAGATCCTTCAGGCACTAAAAAGAATCTGTATTCTGTTTGTTGGGTGGCGTGTTCTATACATATCGATTAGATTTTATTGGTGAAAGTTTTGTTGAGTTCTTCTATATACTTACTAATTTTCTGTCTAGTTGTTCCATCAATTGTTGAGAGGAGTATGTCGAAAGTCTCAAATACTAATTATGGATTGGTATACTTTTCCTTTTCCTTTTATCAGTTTTTGCTGCTCAAATTTTGCAGCTCTGTTATTTGGTGCCTACAGATTTAGGCTTGCTATGCCATCTTTACTTTAATCACTTGAAAAATATTGTGCTAGTTTGTGGCCTCTGGGTTTTCTGATGAGAAATGTGGTACTCACATTGTTTTCTCCCTAGAGGTGCCATTTCTCTCTCATTGCATTCAAGATTTTTTCTTTGCCTCTAGTTTTTAGAAGTTTGACTATAATGTGCCTTGGTGTAGATTTCTTAAGATTTATCTTGTTTAGATTATGTTTGGTTCTGTAGGTTTATGTCTTGTGACAAATTCTGAAAGTTCTCACCCATCATTTCTTTGCATATTTTCAGCTCTATCTTCTTTTTCCTCTCCTTCCATGCCTCTGAAGACATGAATATTAGATTTTTTGTTATAGTCCCATAGGTCCCCGAAGCTGTTTATGTATTTATTTATTTAGTTTGTTTATTCTGTCTGTTCTGATTGAGTGTTTTTTATTGTTTTATCTTCCAGATCACTGATTCTTTTTTCTATTCCCTTAATTATTTCACTGGACACATCCATTGAGTTTTTCAAAATTTTATTTATTATATTTTGTAGCTCTAAAATTTCCATTTGGTTTTTCCATATACTTTCTATTTCTTTGGTTAGACTCCCTATTTCTTTTCTGTGAGTTTCTATTTTTCTGCTATGATTTTTTATTTGTTTTGTTTGCTTAAAGCATGTTCATAATTGCTTGTTGAATTATTTTCAAGATGCCTGCTTTTAAATTGTTTTCAACTAATTCTAGCATCTCTATCATCTTGGTTAGCATCTACTGATTGTCATTTTCACTTCACTTTGAGGTCCTCATGGTTGGTGGTAAATAAAGTAATTTTTAATTGAAAGCTGAATATTTCATGCATTGTGTTCTGAGACTCTGCACTCACTTAAACCTTTGGTTTTAGCTGGCTTTTTCTGACACTGCGCTGACAAGGGAAGGGAAGAAGAACACTTCTTTTTTTTTTTTTAATTTTACTTTAAGTTCAGGGATACATGTGCAGAACGTACAGTTTGTTACATAGGTATACATGTGCCATGGTGATTTGTTGCACCTATCAACCCATCATCTAGGTTTTAAGCCCCACATGCATTAGATATTTGTCCTAATGCTCTCCCTCTCATTGCCCCCCCAACTCCTGACAGGCCTTGGTGTGTGTTGTTCCATTCCCTGTGTCCATGTACTCTCACTTTTTAACTCTCACTTATGAGTGAAAACATGCAGTATTTGGTTTTCTATTCCTATGTTATTTTGCTGAGAATGATGGCTTCCAGCTTCATCCACGTCCCTGCAAAGGACATGATCTCTTTCCTTTTTGTGCCTGCATAGTATTTCATGGTGTATATTTGCCACATTTTCTTTATCCAGTCTAGCATTGATGGGCATTTGGGTTGGTTCCAAGTCTTTGCTATTGTAAATAGTGCTGCAATAAACATACATGTGCATGTGTCTTTATAGTAGAATGGTTTATAATTCTTTGGGTATATACCCAGTAATAGGATTGCTGGGTCAAATGGTATTTCTGGTTCTAGACCCTTGAGGAATCACCAGACTGTCTTCCACAATGGTTGACTAATCCACACTCTCACCAACAGTGTAAAAGCATTCCCACTTCTCCATAGCATTGCCAGCCTCCATTGTTTCTTGACTTTTTAATAATCACCATTCTGACTAGCATGAAATGGTACCCCATTGTGGTTTTGATTTGCATTTTTCTAATGATCAGTGATGATGAGATTTTTTTTTTTTTTTGACAGAGTCTCACTCTGTTGTCAGGCTGCAGTGCAGTGGCATGATCTCACCGCCCTCTAACCTCTGCCTCTCGTGTTCAAGCGATTCTCCTGCCTTGGCCTCCTGGGTAGCTGGGACTACAGGCATGTGCCACCACGCCCAGCTAATTTTTGTACTTTTAGGTAGAGATGGGGTGTCACCATGTTGGCTAGAATGGTCCCAATCTCTTGACCTCGTGATCCATCCGCCTTGGCCTCCCAAAGTGCTGGAATTACAGGCATGAGCCACCTTGCCTGGCCGATGAGCTTTTTTTCATGTTTGTTGGCTGCATAAATGTCTTCCTTTGCCCACTTTTTAATGGGGTTGTTTGCTTTTTTTTCTTGTAAATTTGTTTAAGTTTCTTGAAGATTCTGAATATTAGACCTTTGTCAGATGGGTAGCTTGCAAAAATTTTCTCCCATTCTGTAGGTTGTCTGTTCACTCTGATGCAAGGATATTCAGGACTTGAACTCAGCTCTGGATCAAGTGGACCAAATAGAAATCTACAGAACTCTCCATCCCAAATAAACTGAATATACATTCTTCTCAGTGCCACATGGCCATTATTCTAAAATCGACCACATAATTGGAAGTAAAACACTCCTCAGCAAATTCAAAAGAACAGAAATTATAACAAACAGTCTCTCAGACCACAATGCAATCAAATTAGAACTCAGGGTCAAGAAACTCACTCAAATCTGCACAACTACATGGAAACTGAACAACCTGCTCCTGAACAACTACTAAGTAAATAATGAAATTAAGGCAGAAACCAAGAAGTTCTTTGAAATCAAAGAGAACAAAAAGACAAGGTACCAGAATCTCTTGGACACAGCTAAAACAGTGTTAGGAGAGAAATTTATAGCACTAAGTTCCCACATCACAAAGTGAGAAAGATCTCAAATCGACACCCTAACATCACAATTAAAAGAACTAGAGAAGCAAGAGCAAACAAATTCAAAAGCTAGCAGAAGACAAGAAATAACTAAGATCAGAGCAGAACTGAAGGAGATAGAGACATGAAAAACCCTTCAAAAATCAATGAATCCAGGAGTTGGTTCTTTGAAAAAATTAACAAAGTAGATAGACCATTAACTAGACTAATAAAGAAGAAAAGAGAGAAGAACCAAATAAACACAATAAAAAATGATAAAGGGGATATCACCACTGATCCCACAGAAATACAAACTACTATCAGAGAATACTATGAACACCTCTATGCAAATAAACTAGAAAAATTTAGAAGGATTGGATAAATTCCTGGACACATACACTCTCCCAAGACTGAACCAGGAAGAAGTCGAATCCCTGAACAGACCAATAACAAGTCCTGAAACTGAGGCAGTAATTAATAGTCTACCAACCAATAAAAGCCCAGGACCAGACAGATTCACAGCTGATTTCTAACAGAGGTACAAAGAGGAGCTGGTACCATTCCTTCTGAAGCTATTCCAAACAATAGAAAAAGAGGAACTCCTCCCTAACTCATTTTATGAGGCTAGTATCATCCTGATACCAAAATCTGGCAGTCACACAACGAAAAAAGAAAACTTCAGGCCAATGTCCCTGATGAAAATCGGTGCGAAAATCCTCAAGAAAATACTGGCAAACTGAAACCAGCAGCACATCAAAAGCTATCCACCATGATCAAGTCAGCTTCATCCCAAGGATGCAAGGCTGGTTCAACATAAGCAAATCAATAAATGTAATCCATCACATAAACAGAAACAATGTCAAAAACCACATGATTATCTCAGTAGATACAGAAAAGGTCTTTGATAAAATTTAACATCCCTTCATGTTAAAAACTCTCAATAAACTAGATATTGATGGAACATATTTCAAAATAGTAAGAACTGTTTGTGACAAACCCATAGCCAATGTCATACTGTGTGGGCAAAAGCTGGAAGCATTCCCTTTGAAAACCGGCACAAGACAACGATGCCCTCTCTCACCACTCCTGTTCAACATAGTATTGGAAGTTCTGGCCAGGGCAATCAAGCAAGAGAAAGCAATAAAGCATTTTCAAATAGGAAGAGAGGAAGCCAAATTGTCTCTGTTTGCAGAAGACAAGATTCCATATATAGAAGACCCCGTTGTCTCAGCCCCAAAACTGCTTAGGCTGATAAACAACTTCAGCAAAGTCTCAGGATACAAAATTAATGTGCAAAAATCACAAGCATTCCTATACACCAACAATAGAGAGCCAAATCATGAGTGAGTTTGAATTTGGCTTTCAGCAAATTTAGTGTTTTGAGGCTAGATGTACTTTTCTTTGTTGTTAATTCTACTTGGAATTTCTTTTTACATATCTAATAATTGTTTTACAAATGTCACTTCTATTCCATTATATCTCTCCCTCTCTTCTATTATTTGAAGCACACATGTTAAATATTTTCACCATGTCTCCTGCGTTTTTTTATGCTGTTGGCTGCTTAATATGATTAGACCGAAAAATGCTAAGGAGTCTACTTCTAATAGAATGGAGAACACTGATATTCCTTGGCATGAATTGTTTAGAAAGTTATGCAGAATAAATGCATTTGGCACTCCTGAATCACTGCTCATGAGAGGCAAGAAGTTTGGTGACTCTATACATAATACCTTTGACTATGTGTGGAGAACCAAAGATTCTTTGGTTGGTTGGTTACTCCTAAATTCACTTGACAAAGTGATGAAAGAAAATGATGAATTCAGGGATTCTAACTCCCGGCTTCAGAAGCAGATACAGAGCCTTACATCTGCTAATATTACCCTTAGTAAGAACCTTATCCCTTGTAGAGAAAGAGCTGAAATTGTGAAAAAAACAGACACAAGCTCTTATCATGCTCTTATCAGTTGACTGACCTTCAATGAAAGGTACATGCACACCTCCACCATGTGTTTAGCATTAAAGTGAGAGCATTGATTGAAAAAGAATGGGACAGTGCAACTTGGAATGGGGACGTGTGGGCAGACCATGATGAAGCTGGGGACACTGAGCTTGTAAACTCTGATGAAACTTTTTTGCCAGAAGAAACAGCTTCCCCATCCCCAGTAGTGACAACATCCCCTCCCTGACCCGTGCTGCCATCAGCCTTTCCATCTTTGTGTGAGGAGATAAGCCCTGTGCCACCTGAGGCAACAGTGATGGCCTCCCCTGAGGCAGTTGCCAGGCAAGATAATGTTGATTTTCCTCAGTAGCTACCCGAACACCCTTGTTTTCTTCTAGACCTATAACTAGGCTAAAGTCCCAGCAGGCCCCTAGTGGTGAGGTTCAGAGCGTGACCCATGAGGAGGTATGCTATGCTGATGAGGTACTGCTTGAGTTTTCTAATTTATATAAGCAGAAATCTGGAGAAAAGGCATGGGAATGGATATTAAGAGTGTGGGATAATGGTGGAAGGAACATAGAGTTGGATCAGGCTGGATTAATTTGGGTCCACTAAGTAGGGACTCTGCATTTAATGTTGCAGCTCAGGGAGTTAAAAAGGTTCTAATAGTTTATTTGCTTGGTTAGCTGAAAGATGAATTAAAATGTGGCCCACTGTGAGCCAGCTGGAAATGCCTGATCTCACTTGGTTTAATGTAGAGAAAAGGATCCAAAGGCTTAGGGAGTTTGGGATGGTGAAACTTATTAGTCACTTTGGAACTACTCATCCCACCTGGGAAGGTCCAGAAGATATACCTTTTACCAATCCTTTGTGACATAGATTTGTGAGGGCAGCACCTGCATCTTTGCAGGGCCCTGTAATTGCTCTTCTCTGTATGTCAGATCTAAAGGGTGGGAACCACAGTCACTCAACTACAAAATTTAAATACAACGGGAATAATTGGATCCCAAGGTGGCAGGGGCCAAATGGCAGCACTCAACCATCAAAGCCAAGGTGGGTGTAGCTACTGTAATGGACAGCAGAGGCAAAGCACCAATCAGAATAGCCTGACCTGTGTAGAGTTCTGGCATTGACTAATTAATCAGTTTTTCTAGAAGTGAAATTGATAGGAAGCCTACTGTATTCCTACTTAATTTATGTAAGCAGAAAACTTCCAGGTCAAATGGACAAAAGACTAATTTGAATTATAAAAACAGAGAATCATGGCCCTTCAATCAATTTACAGATTTGAGCCAGCTTACAGACCCAAAACTCCTTGAAGGAAGGGAAGGCCGGGTCCCTTTGGGGAAGGACCCCACTACACTACCAACAATTTATGCTGTTAATCTTTCTCCCATCATTCCCCAAGGAGACCTTTGGCCTTTTACCAGGGTAACTGTATTGGGGAAAGGGAAATCATCAGACATTTTGGGGACTACTGGACACTGGCTCTGAGCTGATCTTGATTCCAGGGGACACAAAACATCATTGTGATCCTCCAGTTAAACTAGGGGCTTATGGAGGTCAGGTAATTAATGGAGTTTTAGCTCAGGTCCAACTTACAGTGGGTCCAGTGTGTCCCCAGACTCATCTTGTGGTCATTTCCTTAGCGCAAGAATGCATAATTAGCATAGACATTCTTAGCAGCTGGCGTAACCCCCACATTGGCTCCCTGACTGGTAGGGTAAGGAGCATTATTGTAGGAAAGGCCAAATGGAAGACATTAAAGCTCCCTTTACCTAGAAACATAGTAAATCAAAAACAATATTGCATCCCTGGAGGGACTGCGGAGATTAGTGACACCATCAAGGATTTGAAAGACACGGAGGTGGCGATTCCCACCACATTCCCATTCAACTCTCCTATTTGGTCTCTGCAGAAAATAGATGGATCTTGGAGAATGACAATGGATTATCATAAGCTTAACCAAGTGGTGACTTCAGTTGCATCTGCTGTGTCAGATATGGTTTCATTGCTTGAGCAAATTAACACATCTCCTGGTACCTGGTATGCAGCCATTGACTTGGGAAATATCTTTTTCTCCATTTCTGTCCATAAGGCCCACCGGAAGAAATTTGCCTTCAGCTGGGAAGGCCAGCAATGTACCTTTACTCTACTACCTCAGGGGTATATCAACTCCCTGGCTTTGTGTCATAATCTTATTCAGAGAGACCTTGATTGCTTTTTACTTCAACAAGATATCACGCTGGTCCATTACATTGATGGTATTATGCTGATTAGATCCAGTGAGCAAGAAGTATCAAACACACTGGACTTATTAATGAGACATTTGTCTGCCAGAGGATGGGAAATAAATCCAACTAAAATTCAGGGAACTTCTACTTTCGTAAAATTTCTAGGGGCCCAGTGGTGTGGAGCCTGTCAAGATATTCCTTCTAAGGTGAAGGATAAGTAGCTGCATTTGGCCCCTCCTACAACCAAGAAAGAGGCACAATGCCTAGTGGGCCTATGTAGATTTCGGGAGCAACACATTCCTCATTTGGGTGTGTTACTTCGCCCATTTATCGAGTGGCCTGAAAGGCTGCCAGTTTTGAGTGGGGTCCAGAACAGGAGAAGGCTCTGCAACAGGTCCAGGCTACTGTATAAGCTGCTTTGCCACTTGGGACATATGACCCAGCAGATCCAATGGTGCTTGAGATGTCAGCGGCAGATAGGGATGCTGTTTGGAGTCTTTGGCAGGCCCCCATAGGTGAATCACAGCGGAGGCCTCTAGGATTTTGGAGCAAGGCCCTGTCATCTTCTGCAGATAACTACTTTCCTTTTGAGAGGCAGCTCTTGGCCAATTACTGGGCTTTGGTGGAAACTGAGTGTTTGATTATGGGTCATCAAGTCACCATGCGACCTGAACTGCCTATGATGTACTGGGTGCTTTCTGACCCATCTAGCCATAAAGTGGGTTGTGCACAGCAGCATTTCATCATTAAATTGAAGTGGTATACATGTGACTGGACAGGAGCAGGTCCTAAAGGCACAAGTAAGTTACATGAGGAAGTGGCCCAAATGCCCCTGGTCTCCACTCCTGCCACCCTGACTTGTCTCCCCCATCCTGCACCAATGGCCTTTGGGAAGTTCCCTATGATCAGTTGACAGAGGAAGAAAAGACTAGGGCCTGGTTCCCAGGTAGTTCTGCATGATATGCAGGCACCATTCAAAAGTGGACAGCTGCAGCACTATAACCCCTTTCTAGGACATCCCTGAAGGACAGCGGTGAAGGGAAATCTTCCCAGTGGGCAGAACTTCGAGCAGTGCACTAGTTGTGCTCTTTGCAAGAAAGGAGAAATGGTCAGCTGTGTGATTATGTACTGATGCCTGGGCTGTAGCCAGTGGTTTGGCTGGATGGTCAGAAACTTGAAAGAAGCATGATTGGAAAATTGGTGACAAGGAAATTTGGGGAAGAGTGGATGGACCTCTCTTGAGTCAAAAACTGAAAATATTTGTATCCCATGTGAGTGCTCACCAATGGGTGACCTCAGCAGAGGAGGATTTTAATAGTCAAGGGGATAAAATGACCCGTTCTGTGGGACACCATGCAGCCTCTTTCCCCAGCCACCCCTATCATTCCTCAGTGGGCACATGAACAAAGTGGCCATGGTGGCAGGGATGGAGGTTTCACATGGGCTCAGTAACATGTACTTCCACTCACTAAGGCTGACCTAGCTACAGCCCCTGCTTAGTGCCCAATTGCCAGCAGCAGAGACAAACACTGAGCCCTCAACATGGCACCATTCCTCGGAGTAATCAGCCAGCTACCTGATGGCAGGTTGATTATATTGGACCTCTTCCATCATGGAAAGAGCAGAGGTTTGTCCTCACTGGAATAGACACTTACTCCAGATATGGGTTTGCCTATCCTGCATGCAATGCTTCTGCCAAGACTACCACCCATGGATTCACAGCATGCCTTATCCACTGTCATGGTATTCCACATAGCATTGCCCCGACCAAAGCACTCACTTTATGGCTGAAGAAGTGTGGCAGTGGGCTCATGCTCATGGAATTCACTGGTCTTGCCATGTTCTCCATCATCCTGAAGCAGCTGGATTGATAGAATGGTGGAAGGGTCTTTTGAAGTTACGATGCCAACTAGGTGACAATACTTTGCAGGGCTGGGACAGAGTGCTCCAGAAGGCTGTGTATGCTCTTAACCAGCATCCAATATATGGTACTGTTTCTGTTTCTCCCATAACCAGGATACACACAACCAGGAATGAAGGGGTAGAAGTGGAAGTGGCACCACTCACCATCACCCCTAGTGATCCACTAAAAAAATTTTTGCTTCCTGTTCCCTCAGCATTAAGTTCCTGTTCCCTCAGCATTTAGCTGGCCTAGAGGTCTTAGTTCCAGAGGAAGGAACACTGCCACTAGGAGATACAACAATGATTCCATTAAACTGTAAGTTATGGTTGCCACCTGGACACTTTGGGCTCTCCCTACCTTTAAGTCAACAGGAATTAGATTGTTGGTTGTGGTGATTGACCCAGACTATCAAGATGAAATTAGTCTACTACTCCACAACAGAGGTAAGGAAAAGTATGCATGGAATACAGGAGATTCATTAGGGCGTCTCTTAGTATTGCCATGCCCTGTGATTAAGGTCAATGGGAAACTACAACAGCCCAATTCAGGCAGGACTACAAATGGCCCACACCCTTCAGGAATGAAGGTTTGGGTCACTCCACCAGCAAAAGAAGCATGACCTGCTGAGGTGTTTGCTGAAGGCAAAGAGAATACAGAATGGGTAGTAGAAGAAGGTAGTCATCAATATCAGCTATGACCACGTGACCAGCTGCAGAAACAAGGACTGTAATTGTCATGAGTGTTTCCTCCTTCTTTTGTTAAAAACATGTTTGTGCATATATACACTTGTACTAAGAAAATACCTTCATTTTATTTTTTCTCCTTTATCATGTGACATCAGATTTATTGACTTCACATCAGCATTTAAGTATTGTTACTTAAATATATAATAGCATTTGGGTTTGGGATTGGTGCATCTGGTTGTACAAAAGATAGTTGTATCCTGTTAGAGGTAATTATGACCTTATTATTGTCTTTACTTGAAGATTATATATGATCTCAGGAGATGTGTATGGGTTCAAGTTGACAAGAGGTGGACTTGTGATGGTTAATACTGAGTATCAACCTGATTGGATTGAAGGATGCAAAGTATTGATCCTGAGTGTGTCTATGAGGGTGTTGCCAAAGGAGGTTAACATTTGAGTCAGTGGGCTGGGAAAGGCAGACCCACCCTTAATCTGAGTGGGCACCATCTAATCAGCTGCCAGCATGGCCAGAGCATCAGGCAGGCAGAAAAAATCGAAAAGGCTACACTGGCTTAGCCTCCCAACCTACATCTTTCTCTCATGCTGAATGCCTCCTGCCCTTGAACTTCAGACTCCATGTTCTTCAGCTCTGGGACTCAGACTGGCTTCCTTGCTCCTCAGCTTGCAGATGGCCTATTATGGGACCTTGTGATCATGTGAGTTAATACTACATAATAAACTCCTATCTCTCTCTCTCTCTCTCTCTCTCTCTCTCTATATATATATATATATATATATATGTAATCCTATTAGTTCTGTCCCTCAAGAGAACCCTGACTAATACATGCTCATTTATGTATTTTTAAAAAAGATACTTTTTGTTCTCTGACTCTGCTTAGATATTTTCTACTGACCTAATTTCTATTTTACTAATCCTCTTTTCTTCAGTTTTCAATCTGCTCTTAACCCATCAGTTGAATTTTTAACCTCAATTGCTGAATTTTGAAGTTCTAGAATTCCCATTTGATTTTTTTTGTAGATTCCTATTCTTCTTTGTAATTTCTTTATCTTGCAATATATTTCCTTGGATATTTTAATCAGTTATTTTAATGTTTATACATATTTTCCTCAACTTATGGTGTGGTTGCATCCCAATAAATGTATATAATAAGTTAAAATTATCGTGACCCAAAAATGCATTTAATACACTTAGCCTATCAAACATCATAGCTTAGCCTGGTCTACCTTAAACATGCTCAGAACACTTACATTAGCCTACAATTAGGCAAAATCATCTAATACAAACTCTAGTTTATAAGAAAGTGTTAAATATTTTATGGCACTTATTAAATCTTGTTCTCAAAGCAAAAGTGCAAAATGGTTTTATGGATAATTGAAGTATGGTTTCTACTGCATGCGTATTGCTTTTATACCATTGTAAAGTCTAAAGTCAAAAAATTGTAAGTCAAGCCATCGTAAGTCAGGGGCTGTCTGTATTTGATATCTCTTATAACTAGACCAACTAGCTAGGTCTCTTTCTCTGTATTTTTTCTCTTAATTATATTTCTTGGCATACCAGGCAAATTAGCATTGATTACTGAGTAATATGCATGAATAATTATAGAATTCTGGTTGAATTATTCCTTCTCCAGAGAGGTCTCACCATGTCCTCTGAAAATAGTCTAAATAAGGGCAGGTTTCCTGATACACTTAGGGACTTATCAGACTTGAGGCAAAGTGCAGAAATAATTTAATGAGGCTCAGTCTTACTGGTTCACCTCCCTGATCCTAGGAGGTAGCTCTTTGGGAGCTTCAGCTAACACCTGGGGTGCTTACTGATGCATCTTCTCTTTTTGGTGGACTCTGAACTCCAATTTTATTTCCTTGCCACTGTGAGACAAAAATTCTATACTGCTTCTCATGGGTGTTCTTAGCTTCTTGGTCTCTTGTGCTGGGAAACTTTAAAATATGACACGTCTGAAGTGAAAAACTCCAGAAAGTCCGGCTCATTTCTCTGCACCTCTCTGCTCTCCAGTATTTTGCACCCTTAAGTTGTGATTTCCTTGGCAGCTCCATAGTCTAATTTTTGTGTTTGTAACCCTATGAGTTTGGTAAAAGCTCTATTTGGGTTCTCTTTTCAGTGGTGGTTTTCAGCTCAGTTTCTCAGTGCCTCACCCATCCCACAATATGCCAAGACTTGTCTCCTTCAGGTAGAAAGGAGAGCCTTTCATCTTTGTAATTCCATTTTCTCCACAATGTTGACTTTCAAATTCCAGTTGTTTCAGCATACACATATACATATGTATACACACCTACATACACATACATACACACACACACACACACACACACAGCCAACATGGCCTCTTAATCCCACTGATTTAGTAGGAGTGTCCAAAAATGTAGTATCAAGGTTTGCATAAATATATACAAATGTACTCATACGACCACAAATTGTTCTATATGCCAAGAGGATAAAGAAAACAGGGTACTAAGAAAACAAAAATACAGGTAGGGAAGAGAAGATGTCTTATTTTGGTTGGATGGTCAAGGAAGGTAGTGACTTTATGACTTGTTTCTGTATCTTCATCTAGTCTTGCTATGATTTTCTTTGTAAATATGGGTATCTTCTCAAGGATTTCATGAAAATGAGTGTCAACATGTAATTGTTACAACACTGAAAATATCTCTTCAAGAAAGAGAATTGTTTATGAAACAGGAATCATGAATAAGATTTCCTAAATATATCATAATTTTCTTTTTCAAGTGGCGAATCGTTAAGTCTGTGTCTGACTGTATTTGCTTTAATGCTTGGACCACATCAGAGTGAAGTAAAATGCCAGTGATGCTGTATTTCCTGATTTTTTCCCAACTCATTAGGAAACAATCATGAGAGAAATAGCTCCATGGTTACCTAAGGTAAGAACTGGTAATTCACACTCAAATTGCTTGGATTTGAAATTGCAGTTTCTACCCATGTCATGGGGCTGGGTTTTAAAAAAACTATTTACCTCCAAATTCGAAACTACACCATAAACTCTTCTTTATCCTTTTTCTCAGTTAGGGCCCCTGTCTACAGAACTACACGAAAAGTTTATTTTTAATGTTTCTTAAATGAGTAAAGGCTGAAAAACCCCTTAAAGATGAGAAAATAAATACATGCAAAGAGACTCTTTTTCTATTACTGCTTCTCCTAGCAACACCCACCTTCCCACGTGGTAAAATTGACAACCCTGCTACTTCTGACTTAGGGGTTGAAATCACACCCTCAATCACAGAGCATCCCTAACATTGACACTGATATGATTTGGCTGTATTCCCACCCAAATCTCACCTTGAATTGTAATAATCCCCATGTGTCAAGGGTGGGGCCAGGTAGAGATAATTGAATCATGGGGGCAGTTTTCCCCATACTGTTCTCATGGTAGTGAATAAGTCTCAGGAGATCTGATGGTTTTATAAACGGGAGTTCCCCTGAATAAGCTCTCTTGCTCGCTGCCATGTAAGATGTGATTTTGCTTCTCATTTACCTTCCACCATTACTGTGAGACTTCCCCAGCCAAGTGGAAATGTGAGTCAATTAAACCACTTTCCTTTATAAATTACTCAGTCTTGAGTATGTCTTTGTTAGCAGCATGAGGACAGACTAATACAGACATCAACATGTGGTTTCCACCCAGAACAAAAATAGGGTAATTAGTGTTTTCTTTTGGTAAAGGCAGAAGAAACCTGATGAAAAAATGTGTTATGATCTATCCCAGCTAGGTATCTGCCTTGTTTCTTGGGTCCAAACAGTGTACATAGCATACAGGTGCTTACAGCACCATCTCCATCTGTTCCTGCTAACATCTAGAGCTCCTAAAAATGAGAGTTAAAGCAAGTCAGTGATACCATTTCTTGTCTAAATTCCTTTTACAGTAAAATATTCCCCAGCCTGATTCATGAAGCAAGTGCCATCACTTTTCTGCTACTTAAGCATCACCTGACCTGGCAAGGATGACTTTTCAAGGCTTTGAACATCTGTTTCTTAATGCACACATGGTAACAGTTCATCATTTATTCTTAACTAGTTTTTAAAAAATAGTAACAGAGTCAGATGCTTCTCTTCTCTTTTGTGAGAATTAAGTAATAACGTTCAAAATGTCTATATTGGTTTATTTAAACAAGTCCCTTTAAACAGACAGAAGAACAGATCCTATCCCATCTATTCTCATTAACCTCTATCTCGGAAACTTCTTTAACAAACAAAAGCTCTCTTGTATTTTTTGGTCTCAGCTAAAAAAAAGAAAAAACATCTCCACAAATATAAGAATTCCCATGTGTGTCATCTCCTGAAACAGGCAATTTTAGTCACCAACCTATTAATTCTACAATAGCAGTACACTTTGAGCAGATGAGAGTACCTCCCATATATAAGCTATTAGAAAGTGCCCCCCATGGTTATATATCCAGTAATGGTATTGCTGGGTTGAATGGTCTTTCTGTCTTTAGATCTTTGAGGAATCACCATGCTGTCTTCCACAATGGTTGAACTAATTCACACTTCCACCAACACTGTATAAGCGTTCCTTTTTCTCCACAACCTCACCAGCATCTGTTATTTTTTGACTTTTTAATAACAGTCATTCTGACTGCTGTGAGATAGTATCTCATTATGATTTTTAAAGGAATATAAATTGTTCTGTTATAAAAACACATGCACACTTATGTTCATTGTAGCAGTATTCACAATAACAAAGACATGGAATCAGCTTAAATGCCATCAATGATAGACTGGATAATAAACATGTGGTACATATACACCATGAAATACTATCTAGCCACAAAAAAATAATGAGATTACATACTTTGCCAGGACATGGATGGAGCTGGAGGCCATTATCCTTAGCAAACTAATACAGGAACAGAAAATCAAACACTGCATGTTCTCACATAACAGGGACCTAAACGATGAGAACACACGGACATATAGAGGGGAACAACACACAGTGGGACCTATTGGAGGATGGAGGGTGGGAGGAGGGAAAGGATCAGGAAAAATAATTAATGGGTACTAGGCTTAATGCCTGGCTGATGAAATAACCTGTACAACAAACCCCCATGACACAAGTTTACCTATGTAACAAACCTGCACATGTACCCCTAAATTTAAAATAGAGGCTTAAAAATAATAAAAGAAAAAGAAAATGCTCCCTCAATGGCCAGCAGTCAACAAATGGCAGCTATTTTTCTTCTTTCTGTCTCCACCCCCAGACCGTACATTCTGTGAAATAATTTGGTTGATTTGCTTAAAATTAAGTGTGAGAGCTTAGCTATTATCATTTTGTTTCTAAGAATACGAAAGATAATCATAAAAATTTAAAAGGCAAATGTGTTTTTTTCAAAAGAGAGGGGGAGCTGAGAGAATTTGCAGAGATATTATTCTTGGTCATGGCATATGACCCCTTCAAACTTGCAGATGGATGCTAGGGGTGATAGGAGGGGTTTTGCTTGCATGAGCTTCCAAACTCCTGCAAAAAGAAAACACAGGTTGCTCCATAAAAAAATAAGCAAGAAAACACATATTCATGGAAAATAAGTACTGACCAACCTGACTAAATGGAAAGGAATTTATGTTAATTGAGTCTCAAATGTGGGATAAGGACATCAAACAGAGTGTATCACTAGTTTCTTAATGCAGTTTTTTTGGGAAGGTCCTTACAAGAGACGACATACGTGGGGATTGCAGAGGTTAATATATTTGCCTGAGGTTACACAGCTAATCCTGCTCAAGGCCGAATGTGAACCCAATGAGAGCCAATACCATAGTTTATAACCTCTCCCTACAGCACACAACCTTCCAATCAGGTTTCCCAAAGCCTCATAAGCAAGTAGAATTGAGATAAATGGGCTTCTCTACAGACAAATCAAAGGTAAGAAACATGTTTACAAGGAGTTAACCTAAGTAAAACTGAATGATGAGGAGTTGTGAACTAAAAGTTATAGTCCCAAAGAAATGATCCAGAGGGCTGAGGATGAAAAATCTTATGTCAGGAAGAAACTTTATTCTTGAAGACAGCAGTTTCAAGTGTCACAACATTCACTTAATTTACAAACACTTATTTTTCAGGCACCATAAAAAATACTTAGGTTAATAGAGAGCTTAATTGAACATAGGTCTTTCTCTGGAAAAGCTTACCATGGAGTAGAGTAGATAGCTCCTGTCTGCAAATAGCTTGGCAAATGAAGTGAAGCATGGGGAATACTACATCAAGGAAGCAGGTAAGCCTCCAAATGTTATCAAACAGAAAGAGTACTGAATGCAAGATGGAAAACCTTACCCCTGTCATTATGCAAAGATAGGGCACCCCTCCTGATTATATGCTAGATAAAAAATGGACAGAAAGGCTCCTATTAAGGGAAACCAAAATGCCTAAGCATGAAATAGTTTCTGAATTGTCTATAAATAATATGATTAGGATTCTGCCCTGGAATGAGAGTAGATAATATATAGCAATACCTATAAAGTTAGAATGCATATGACCTCTCAAAAATCTAAAACTAAAGTAAGGGGCTGGTTGCTTTATGGCAAGTAGTACTTTCTACAACAATTAGTTGAGATAGATTGAACATTCAGTCCAGGCACAATGGCTCACGCCTGTAATCTCAGCACTTTGGGAGGCTGAGGTGGGTGGATTGCTTGAGCCCAGGAGTTTGAGACCAGCCTGGGCAACATAGGGAGACGTTGTCTCTACAAAAATAATAAAAAAAATTTATCTGGACTTGATAGTGCATGCCTGTGGTCCCAGCTACTTGGGAGGCTGATGTGGGAGGTCACTTGAGCCTGGGAGGTTAAGGCTGCAGTGAGCTGTGATCATGCCATTGCACTCCAGCCTGGATGATAGCATAAGACTGTCTTAATACTAAAAAAAACACAAGCAAACACACACAGAAAAGAAAAGGAGCTGAAGCATTATTTTTTCAATAGCAAAAGTTCATTTTTACTTTTCCCCAGGTTTAATGCTCCAGAAATGTACTGTTTTTAGTTTTCTTATCTACTTTTTGTGACAGTTCTCTCTTCCTTGCTGTTAGATGTCACTTTTGGCCTCCATCGATATTTATTCCCTTCTTTTTTTCCTGTTTTTTAATGAAATCATCTTAATTTGTTGTAAGCTTGGAAACCAGATAATTAAGTTTGTTAGAATTCGATGTAGATCAAGAGTTGGTTCCAAAAGCATTATAGGTACTTACAAATAGTAGACACTTGCCAACATTGCCTGAGTGATTACATTTTCCAAGAGTATTTTTACTGTCAGGATCATAGCAGTGATGCCACTGATCCAATAATCACTAACAGCCTAAGCATAATATAACCATAGATCATATTTCAATTTAATCAAAATCTGTCTTATTTCATGGTCTGTGCTAATTTATACCTCTTAATTCATTTCATAGGTCCCCTACTATTCCACTGGAATTGTATTTCTAAATCTTTAAACCAGCTATTTCTATTATGTTCCTTTAGCCTCAGCCAATATTTTTGACCACCCAACCAGTCCAGTAAGAATGAAGTCTGGATAGCACCTTCTCATTTACGAACAATGGAAGGTCTGACCAGGGTAGTGTTTATGGGAGAGGAATAAAATGAAAGGACACTTTAGAACCATAATTATTAAGACTCTATACATGACCATGGGTGATGGGGTAATGAGAAAGAGTAAGATGTTGACCGGGACACTTTTTTTAGGTTGGGTGAGGGAGCTTAGAAAACTCAGGAGGAGCTAGTTTAGTGAACAGAAGGAAAGTAATTGAGTTTGGTTTTGGATATGTGGAGTCTGAAATGCTTTGAGACATCTATGTGATTTCCAAAGGTCAAGTTGTCTTTAAGAAATCAGTATCACATACCAGCGCCTATCGGGGGATGGGGGGCCTAGGGCGAGGGATAGCATTAGAAGAAATACCTAATGCTATGTAGATGATGGGTTGATGTGTGCAGCAAACCACCATGGCATGTGTATACCTATGTAACAAACCTGTACGTTCTGCACATGTATCCCATAACTTAAAGTGTAATGATAATAATAATAATAATAAAGAAATCAACATGCTTAAAATATGCATGATTGGCCGGGCGCGGTGGCTCACGCTTGTAATCCCAGCACTTTGGGAGGCCGAGGCGGGTGGATCACGAGGTCAGGAGATCGAGACCACGGTGAAACCCCGTCTCTACTAAAAATACAAAAAATTAGCCGGGCATGGTGGCGGGCGCCTGTAGTCCCAGCTACTCGGAGAGGCGGAGGCAGGAGAATGGCGTGAACTCGGGAGGCGGAGCTTGCAGTGAGCCGAGATCGCGCCACTGCACTCCAGCCTGGGCGACAGAGCGAGACTCTGCCTTAAAAAAAAAAAAAAAAAAAAAAAAAAATGCATGATTACCTAAAACTTTTTTTTAAAAAAAATAAGTAAGGCCTTGTGTCAGAACATTCTAGGACACTTGTTGGGTATTATAAAGGGTTAATGCTCTGTATGATGAGGGCAAGAGGCAGAGAAATATGGCCTACCACTGTCATGTTGACCAGTCAAACCCATTGTGCACCTATAGGTTTAGTCATGAGGCCTGTTAATGTCATTCTAGGACCAGAGAAGCCTTTCTCAGATTCATACTAGAACTGGTTCCAGGGCCAATTTTACAAAGTTGCAAGGGGGACTTTTTCAGTGACTCCAGTGAATAAGTGGAATCTCTTCTGATCTTGAAGGATGATGTTGATGAAAACCCATTGAAAATCATATTGTAAAATATCTAACTGAAACTATTCTTTTCTAGTCACTGTCTGTGCCATTATAGTGATATCTAACACTTATTTATATAAATAAAGAAATGTATATATAGCATTCACCAAGTACTAGATTGTTTGCTTAGTGCTTTATAAATACTTACTCATTTAATTCTTATACCAACCCTATAATTAGGTATAATTATTATTTATCTCTTCTAGATAAGGAAACTGAGATACAAAAAGGTTAATTAAATTTTCCAAAGTCATACAAGTAGTAAGTTGTGAAATTGGGATTCAAAACCATGCATTTGAGACAATGAACTCTGAGGAAGCCTATGCTATATTGATGTTCATATCAGCCAGTCAATTAATTAAAATTGAGTTTCTAGATTGAAAAAATAAAATTGTACCTGTATATAAACTGTGTACAATAAAATCTTGAGACTTTGTTCTAGACCCATTTTCTCTATGCTCAATTTAATACCAAATTATTAAGGTTAATATGAAGAAATGGATTTGTCTGTTTGCCTATGTCCTCTTTCCTTCTAAACATAATCGAAGATATAATTAACATGTTTTACAAATCTGGAAGCATTGAATTTAAATTGCTAGTTGGATTACCTCATGTAGAAAACATCCATTAAACAATATAAAATGCCAGCCAACCGAAGAGAAAAGTGCAAATATTTAAAAATTGGAGATTATAAAGTCAGGATAGACCTACACTTTGGAGGGAGCCTAATAATAGTAGTAAGCAAAAACACATTGAACTTAATGTATGCCAGGCATTCTTCTAAAGACTCTATACATAGAGACTAAGCTTATAGAAGGGGAAACCAAAGCACAGAAAAGTTAAATAACTTGCCCCAAATCACCTAACAAGTAAATAGTGAAACTGAGCTTCAACCAGGCAGCTGACCCCCAGACCCTGTGCTGGAGTGATCCAAGCTAGACACAGAGCAGGTAGTGACAAAGGCGAAGAGAATTTGGCATTCTCAGCTTGAGCCTCTTGGAGACAAGGCCTACAGGAAGCTAATAGAATTCCTGGAGAGATCTGGTGCCAGGCAGTCACTTTGAGATATGAAAGAAAAACTGTTCACACTCAGGACCCAATAAAATTTGATGAAGGTGAGGACGTTGCTCTGTGGTGTGTCACTGGCATTATGAAAGGGATCCATCTGGGTCATTAGCACTGTAATCCCCAAAGTCAGTGTTAGGAATCTAAATTCTGAATTTAGAGTCCACAATAGTTGCCTCCATTGGTGACATTCATTCTTCAACAGCCACAACTTAATTCAGTCTCATGTTCATCTTGTAGGGCAGCAAATTAAAATTTAATTCGACAAAACTAAAAGGACAAGAAAGAGTTTAGGACAATCATTTGCTCAATATTAAAGTAACACTGGATTAAGGCCAAAAAATAATCTGCTTTAGCTCTGTCACTTCCTAGATGATTGACTTTACCCAATTATCTGACATTATATGGATCTTCATTTAATCATTTGTAAAATAAAAGGAGAAGAGACTAACAGTTATTAATTGCCTTTTATGTACAAGGTTTTGTTTTAGGAACTTTGTATATGTTAACTAACTTAATCCTCACCATCTTAATAATTGATAGATTACTGCCCATTTTCAAGATGGAGAAAATAGAGGCTTAAAGAATTTAAAAATTTACCTAAAGTCACCCAGCAAGTGGGATTCAAAGCATCAAAGTTTATGGTTTTTTTGTTTGCTGTTGTTTGTCTATATTTTGCATTTTATCTTCCTTTTATCATTGCAAACCTATAATTCCGGAATTTTAGAAGTACACAAGGGGGATATGATGTCATTGCTACTATATTCTACAAACCCTAGAGCTACCACCTAAAGGACCACCACATCAACTTATCTTTACCTCTTGAGAGTTCTCCTTGGATTCTGATTTAATTGTCAAACACAATAGTCAACTGTATGATGGCCGAATGGACTATGCTTCATATAGTGGATCTATGGTAATCCATTAAGGCGAAACCTTGAATGAATTTCCCTTAGGAGGTTAACTTATATCTAGAGAGTGACATGTATTACAGAAGAAAATTTGATTATAGGTATTGTTTGCACGGTCTATTTTAATCTTGAAATATTTGAAAAGACTTGGTCAAAAGACAAGAAAGGACTAGTTTTTGGCAGTGGGTGTTTTCCATTCTTATGAATGTAATTTTGTCCCTGCAGAAAATTCAGACATTGCTTTGTCCAAAGGGACACTGTCATCCTATACTATGCTTTATTTGACATCTTATACTGCACACTAAACCACACCGGTGAACTTCAAATGATTCAGCTATAGGAATGTATATCTGATTTGAAAACTGAGGCCAGCTCCAGTGTGTTTTCTCATGTTGCTCCCAGAGGGGTTGAAGATATCTGTGAAGACACCACATTGCTATGTCTTATTTACTCTTTATAAAATGCCCATCAGCTACCCAAGCACTTCAACATCTTCCATGACAGCCGGAGATGACTGTCTCAGTGGTGATTATTTAGGATATTAGTAACAAAGCCAAATGTGGACACTTGACGACTCCCAAGAAGGAATGTGGGTGGGATTGATTATTAGAATGATTTGTAATCTGCTGAAGAAAGTTGCCCTAATCAATGTTTGGGATAATTATGATCAAATAATTTACCAATGTAAGAGTAAGATAAAGAGAACTAAGATTTTTCTCTTTTACAAGGATACAAACAACCTATGAACAATATTACCAAATGCTGAAACAAAAGCCCAAATTGTATAATCACACATGAGAAATAAGAGACTAATATCAAAGAAAGTGGATAATTGTGTGTGTTAGGTAATAGGAATTCTCATTAAAACTCCTTTGGTGTTTCTCAAAAACTCTAGGTATATATTTATTTTAGAAAGCTTGCATTGCTTCTTTCTTTTGCTTGGAATACTTTGCTTTCAGACATTCACATGGCTCACTTATTTAACTCTTTCAAGTCTGTGCTAAAATGTTACCTTCTCAATGACGCCTAGCCTAACCAGACCTACTTATAATGGAAACAACCCTTTTCCATCTACCCACAGTACTCTCTCTTTTCCTAAACTTGGTTAATTTATTTCTAGTACTTACCACCTACTCCCATACCATTTTCCCTCCACCAGGATGTCAGCTCCTAAGGGCTAGAATCTTGGTCTATTACTAATCATTGGTCAAGTACATGGTAGACTAATGCATAACAATGCAAGTGTAGACTTACAGTAGAACAATGCCTGGCACATGGTAGACTCCCAATTAATAGTCATTGAGTAAATGAATAAAAAGATACTATAAAGTTTTAAAATTACATCATGTAATTTTATAGATTAAGGAACCAACGGGGTTTGAGTATTCCAATCCAGGTAATACCAAATGGACAAAACAGTATGGTAAAATCCCAAGGCACTCATACTTGGTCTTGACTCTGAACAGAGTCAAGCTTTGGTGAAATAAGCTATCAGGGCTGAGTTCAACAGTATAGGAGTGGGAAACAGATATAAGGTATAGAAACTAGACAGAAATAGGCTCTGAAATTGTATAGGTTAAAGGCAAACAAGGAACAACTGATGATAGTTTTCTAGAATAACATAAGAGAAGCTCAACCTACAGTTAATAGATAATAATTAGAAGGTTTGTGCATGGCTGGACAAGTTTCAAGACATGTGATACACAGACAAAATGTGCTGTGGTATGCATTTGTCATGTTTTTGACTGTCCAGTGGCTGAGTCATCTTTGTCAGTTAGGATAGGTATGTTAAACTGCAGTAACAAACAACATGCACATTTCTGTGGCTTTAAACAAGCACACTTATTTCCTGCTCATAATACATGTCCATCACAGGTTGGCAAGGAGGCTTTGCTTATCATAGTCATTTAGGGACTCAGGATGACAGAAGCATCCTTTCAACATGCCTTCAGATTTGCCTGGCAGGGAATAGTAGATTGGGAGAACCATATCCTGGTTCTTAGTATTTCTGTCCTGAAGTGAAGAATGACTGTTACTTACATTTAATTGGCCAAAGTTAGTCATATTGCTAACTTGAATCAATGATGGTAAATAAATGTACTTCTATGAAGAAGCAATGAATATAAGAATATAGTCTATTCCATCCAGTCTATAATTGGAAAATTACCTATCTTATGGCTCTTGGACGGGGGTAGAGTTGGCCTCCTATCACAGACATTATGTGTACACCAAGTAGTTTATCTTCCCAGCCTCCCTGACCAATTTATGCACTTGGCTATGATTTGAAGTGGGACTGGTGACATAAAACAACATGAGAGGAGGCTTCTTTCTGATAAGGCTGTGATGGCAGCAGCATCTGATTTCCAGGAAGAGTTGTGGCAGCCGGGCCAGTAAATGTATAAATTACGGTATGGTGAGTCCAATGGTGATAGATGTGAAATCCTCACCTGATGGTATTTGGTGTGATTCAGGACATAGTTATGGCTATGCAGCCTCCCTCCATGCCTGTACGTTTTCACACCTGGTTCTCCAGCATTGCAATTCATTCTGTGATCTCCCCAACATCTTTTCAACTAAACCATTGTATTTAAATCAGCTTCATCAACTTCTGTTGCGTACATCTAAGGATCATCATTAATACAAACTGGTTGAAAATAGCATGCACTCTTCTTGTCCTAATTGTCATAATATTTGCAGACACCTAAACAAAAGCTACTTTATCCGGCACCTGACTAAATGGAAGAATATAATTCTTGTCACTTAAAATTTAGTTTTCTATTTTTTTAATTATATGTGAACACAAACTTTAAAAAATCAAATTTCTCCAAGTTATGAAAAACAATAATATTCCCAGTGCATCATTCTCCTCCTGTCACAACCAATTTCTGTTTTAGCTTATTCTTTTAATATTTATCTCCATGTTTCTAATGACATTATTTTAATGGTCAACACTTTCATACTGCTGGCTTTGTGACAAGTACTATTCTAAGTATTTTAGAAAGTTCATATAAAAATCTTACGAGATGGGTAATTATAATCACAGTTTTCATACGAGAAAACTGAGTTTCAAATAGGTCAACGGTTTGCCCAAAGTCACATGACTAGTAATTTGTGGGGCTGGGATTTGAACCCAGAGAGTCTCACTCCAGCATCTGTGCACATAACTACAATGCTATGTTTTGCCTCTACATGTACTTACGTATTTGCATTCTGATTACTAAGTCTTAAGCATTTGCCCATTGACTTCCCACTTGGTAAATGCCTTACTAAGTCTTAAGCATTTGACCATGGACTTCCCACTTGGTAAATCCCCTTCTTCCTTGCCACACACACACTTCTCATTCACCATCTTCCTTAGGCTATGGAAATATTTACCGAACATTATATCTATGCAAATGATATTCATAGATGAACTGCTAAATTCTCTCCAAGTAGTATAAATCTCTTCTCTACACATGCAAACATATTAGGTATTCACAGATTTAATCTTCTCGAAAATTGCTCTTGGAGTCTCCTGAGTTACTCTTATCTGAACAAATTATTCTCTAGAGCTATTGCAAAGTTGTTATTTTGGGTCTTTCTTCATAGAGAGGTTGTCAGTGTTTTTCTTTATCTCTCTCTTGTGTTGCACCTTTTATTTCTAGGATCCCATATCTTTTATTTTCTTGGTTTATTATTTTTTGTTAAGACAGACGCATCTTCTTGTAGTTTCCTGAAAAAGAATGCATGAAAGGTAATTTATTAAAATGTTTCATTTCTGAAAGTGTTTTATTCTACACAAATACTTAGAAGATAGTTTGTCTGGGTATAGAATTTTAGATTGGAAATAATTTTTTCTCTCCATTCTGAAGGGATTATTCCATCCTCTTAGCTTTCAATGTTGCTTTTGAGTGGTTTAGTTCCATTCTGTTTCTTGATCCCATGTAGTAAATGAATCAGACATTGGTAAAATTATTAAATAATTTTCTTTATTACTAAATTAATTTGATAAGGATTATTTTGTTTACAGTGAATATTGTTGCATAGTTATGACATTTTTATCTTTGGCTTACAATTTTATAACCTGGATATGTTTTGCATTATGGTTCAAATATGAATATTCCTCACTCTTATTACTAAACACAAATGTATTGTCTCTCCTCTCTCCCAAAATTCAGTTTGTTTATACGAAAAGCTCTCTTAATGTTGTCACTAATTTTCTTCTTCCAGTGGAAAGTGGAAACAGGTTGCCAGGAAGATGGGGAATTAGTGTGTAAAGACACTTAAAACAGGGAACAGTTCGTAACAAAGCTTAAGGATAGATAGAGTCCATTTGGGTTAATCATTTTATTTTATGGTGAGAAAAACCAACTGGAAGTGTTTAAAGGATTTGTTCAATGGCACATGCTAATGTGTCAAGTGACCATATAATTTATCATCTGAATCAGGGCAATTCCGAGAGTAAAAGAGGATGAAATTGTTAATTATACCAGAGTAGCAAGTATAAACCAGACAAACCAGGACAGTTCTGGGAAAACTGGAATGTATGATTACTCTACAATAATTATGGCCTAACCAAGTCCTAAAAGTCTTGTCTCCAGTGTTTTTCCCCCATTTCCTTACTTTGCACTTTCATTAACAACCAATCTCTGTTTAGTAGTTTCTTCTATCATTTTAATTGATTCATATACTCCTTGATTTATTCAATAAATATCTGTTGAACACCTACTTTGACCTCTGATTCTTAAAGTCATACCTGTCATTTAAAAAAGACTAGTTCTAACGTAAATGACGAGTTAATGGGTGCAGCACACCAACATGGCACATGTATACTTATGTAACAAACCTGCACGTTGTGCCCATGTACCCTAGAACTTAAAGTATAATAATAAAAAAAAGACTAGTTATTACCTTCCATTTAAAATACCTTATATGTACAAAGCCAGCAACAATACTAGAAAATGATCAAAGAAGCTGATACTGCCCTATTTTATTCAAGATATAAATACGTGAATTTTGGCAGTATTTGGTAACATAGTACAAATGAGCTAGTTTGTCAGCACTTACTCTGAATTAGACACACAGCTAGCTAGCATAGCATACATAGGTGGCTGAGCAGGTTTCTGTGAAGGCAGTGGCATACTTCTTTAGTGGGAGTTTCAGGAAGAGCTTTATAGCAAGTTTCAGGAGGCATGCCAACCAAGAAAAGAGATGTGAAGTGAAGCCTCGGGTAGAATATAGGCAAGTGCAGACCTTAAAGTAAAAAATATATGACTGGGCGTGGTGGCTCACGCCTGTAATCCCAACACTTTGGGAGGCTGAGGTGGGTGGATCATCTGAGGTCAGGAGTTCGAGGCCAACCTGACCAACATGGCGAAACCCCATCTCTACTAAAAATACAAAAGTTAGCTGGGCATAGTGGCAGATGCCTGTAATCTGAGCTACTTGGGAGGCTGAGACATGAGAATAGCTTGAACCCGGGAGGGAGAGGTTGCAGTTAGCTGAGATCGCGCCATTGCACTCCAGCCTAGGCGACAGAGTAAGACTCTGTCTCAAAACAAAAACAAAACATACAAAGTCTAAGCACAGAGTTTGATGCCCAGGATTATTTTTCAAGGTAGTTTCTGTTTTGATCATTAACCATACAAACTAGAAATTCATTCACAAAAAAATGTGTGAGGCAAGGCCCGATTAGTTCATCTCTGTACTGGAAGGACAGTGAAAACACTACCTAAATTATCAAGCTATTGCTATCAGTTTTTTTTAATAGCTTTTGCTTTTCATCTCAATGATGGACTTTAAAGCATATCGCTCTTTAGATGGACAAAATTGTAGTTGGTAGTTTCATATAAAAAACTGAGTTGAAACTTCTACCTACCAAAATCAGGTCTTCTGTGGCTTTCAGCAAACATGTGAACAGAGTCTTTTGATTTTGATCAGTAAATACATTGTACTGAAATAGAATATAAACAATGAAGTATGCGAAATTTTTATTTGCCTGACAATTCTTGGTGAGTCTTGTGACTTTGCCACTTGGTGTGTCTTCTGGAAAAGTTCTTAACCTCTCTAACCTCCAGACTCCTCAACTACAGAAAATGAAAAAACAATATCTCCATCAAGAGCTTGTTGGAAAATTCATATAATGTTGTACATAATGTGATTAGCAGACTCCTTGATGTAGTAAGTATTTAGTAAATGATACCTGCAGTTTTCAATTCTTCTTTTGTCTATAAAACATACATCTTTTAAGATGCACTTCCTTAATTAAAATTTTATGAGAATTGGCACCTAAATATTTACGTAGCATTTCTGTGGTGTAAAAGGGACGTGGCCTTGTTGATTATTTCTTGTGCATTTTTCATTTTGCTAATTGCTCCTATCAGTTCAATTGCCTCTCTAACAGACTTGCTCTTTCTTGTCAAGATTTAAGTCACATGCCAACATTCTAGCAGAAAACAATTTTTATGACAAAATGGTTTTCCCTCCTTTAGAACAAGAATTGCTGCTTTAAAACAATGTCCCCACTGCATGTTTTCAGCTGGGGACTGCTGGCAAAATTTATTAGATGTTCTACACTACTTTTTTTAAATTATACTTTAAGTTCTGGGGTACATGTACAGAACGTGCAGGTTTGTTACATAGGTATACACATGCCATGGTGGTTTGCTGCACCCAAATCTCTGTGCAAATAAATGTTTAAGATTCAGCTGTAGATGTATATAAATGTTTTGACATACTTCTCAAATAGCTATATAAATAATAATCTCCACATGGCAGGCAAGATCATTTGATTAGTGCATGATGAAATTCAGAATGTATACCTAGTTTTTAAAAGGAGGTGTCAATGACTTGGTTATTAACCTATACACTGCATTCTGTGGTTAAAGCACTAGCTTGTTTCTTTTGGAAGCCAATTGACATATGTTTGAAGATGTTTTGTTACAATGACAATAACAGCATCAACAACCAAATATGCATTGAGATACTGTCATTTACCAGGGGGCTAAGTTTTATATTTTATATATATTCTATTGGTTAAAATAAAAACATACGTGTGGTGCCCTGGGAAGGCCTGGAAACTTGGTAGTACTTACAGGTTTTTGGAATCTAAAACTATTCAAACAAAGTCAAGCCTACAGGTTTACCGAGAGGGCCAAATAATAAACAAATGCTACTCATCTCCAGGAGAACTGGGTGAGAGAATGTTGAAGAGTTGGTGGAAAGGGAAATGAATGATCTTTGTAGAGCAGCCTCGGAACATTTAAATTTCCAAAGATAAATAGTCTAGTGCCTAATTTTACAAGGAAATTATAATGAAAAAGCAATTGTTTGAAATGACTGGAAGTACCATTACATTGGAAAATGGATACATTTTTGGCAAATTAATTGAGTCCGACTGAGAATGTTTAGAACCCACGAGTTCCTACACATTTGCTTCTAATTCTAAGAGAGTCTCTTAGGTTTACTTTTAATATTAATCCTTAATTTGCCTACATGAAGCCTATCTGTCTTTCACTTTACACTGTTGTTTTTAAGGGTAGTAGCTGTCCTCCCCTACTTCTTTTTAAATTCACCAATTTCCCAAATATGAGCTCATTCAAATCTAACTCACTTTTCTCTCCAGCATGCGGGTCACATGAGTAGACTAGGAGAAAAGAAAGATTTCAGAAAGCACAGTTCTTTTGAGGAGTCACTGTGCCTGCTGCAAAATTATTCGAATGAAAAGATTTTTTTTTTTTTTTTAGGTAAAACGACAATTAAGGTCGACCTCCTCCGCTCAAATTAAAAAAGAGAAAAAGGAGTGTAATGAAGAATCTGACTCCTTCCTCTAATTTTACAAGTTCAATGGTAATCTAACCGTGCCATTCATTTACAGAAACCATTAATTTTACTATGTGGCTGAAAGTAGTAGGCCTCAGCTTTCATTCTCTTACTTTCCCCCTCCCTTGGTCTTTGTGTGTGCACCTGTTCAGGCCACTTTAGCATCCCATTTGTAAAACTTTGGGTAATCCTCTGGCACTAACCCTGGTGTGATAATACTTCTGTTATTCAGCAGCCTAATTACAAAGGACAACACAGATAAAACACTTCAGTCCTATTTTTTAATAGCTGATTTGCCAATTTCGCCAAGCTCCATAGAGAATGGTCTCCGAACCTTGCTGGATTTCAATTTAATCTGAATTTGTTCAGCACACGGAGCTCCAATACCTCAGAGCAGAACTTTTTTGTTAGATTTTTGGACACCTCACTCCTTCTCCCACCTTCACTCCTTTTTAATGGTAATATAAACAATCTATGTGCTTTTTAGAACGTAGTTTCATAATATAATTGGAGTGTTTTTAAGCATTCCCCAACATCCATTTGAGACAACTGTTGATACCTTCAATAACAAAACAATCAGAGAATTAAGGTGTTAGGCAGCAAAGAGTTACTCTACTTAATTAATCTGGATGAAAGATGAGCTGGTAACACTTCCTAATTTAACACATTTTTTTGAGAGCAATATTTTCAGAAGTAGAAGTCATTAAAAATGTATTTAATATTTTGTTCTGGCTTAAGATGAAAAAAAAAGAGAGAACTATTTCTAATTCATAGTAAACCACAGGAAAGAATCATTACTTTAGTACAGATAAGCTTCCCAGAATCTAAGTACTTAACTCTGCTTCTTTGATCTAGAAAGGAGCTGGAGATCAGGCAATATGAGATAATCTTATAAGTTCTGGATATGTCCTGGTAGGGTAGAAAATATCTTGAAGTTTTGAGGGATTGACTAAATCTCTCCCTGAAAACATGTTTTGGAAGTTTCAGAGGGTGCTGTGCAACTAAAGGGCAGCTCCTGCCGCTTTCTTAATCCCTTCATTTTGAAACCCCAATAACTCAAGGGAAATTTAATACATATGTTTCTGATTCGCTTACACTGCTTCATCAAAATGGTGTTTTGTAAGAGCCATTTGATATCTAGGAAGCCTTCTCAGTCTTCTTTCTAAGCCTTTTATTTTGCTCCAAGAAATCACGTTTTCTTCGTGTTCAGCAGAATTGGAAGCAGGGAAGGCTTAAGTTAGGTTCAAGGTCATACAAAATCAGTACAAGTTTGGAAGTTGGCAAACTATGTTGCTTTCCTCTGTTACAGCACAAAGCAAGCAGAAACTCAACAAGTGAAAAACCAAAGGGTATTATCAAAAGGAAATGCCATAAGTTAATTTCACTTAGTATTCCATTTAGTAATTAATCAAAACCTATATTTCTGCTTTCTTTTTTTCTGTAGTTTTTTTTTTTTTTTTTAGATTCAGTAGGTACATGTGCAGGTTTATCACATGGATATGATATGTAATGCTGGAGTTTGGGTTTCTATTGAACCAATCAACCATTTCTGTTTCCTAAGATCCTGACTGTCGTATATTAAATGACTTTAAAATTTAAGCATGTTCATTCCATTTTACAGATGGAAAAATCTGTCATAGACTAAAGCGGTTCATGGTTTGCTTTGGTGCAGAGACGTTGTAATTTGCTAAAAACACCAGCTACTCTGAGTCATATAACCATCCTGACTCATAGAACACTGGTGAGAAACATGCAGCAGAGGAGACATCCACTTTGGATCCTAGCAGAGCCTGTTAAACCTGGGGGATGTTACTGTTTTGGGGGCAAGTTCAAGATTTGAAATTTGAATACTTAATCATTGCAGTTCTCTAAAAGAGTGATAATAATTGAGAAATATCAAAGTAAGGCCAGTTATCGGAGAGTGGTTTACAATAATATACTGGTTTATAATAATACTTACTGAGCACCTACATGGGCCAGGCAGCATTGTGCTAAGTGCCATATGAAATTAATATCTTTCAATTCTCATATAATTCTATGAAGTAGAGACTTATTTTTATGACCATTTTTTTTAATGAGTAACATGAGGTTCAGCAGTTTAGAGGGAAAGTTTATTAGGCCAGGTGTGACTGTTTCAGTTGTCTCTAATATTAGTGCACCATTTTATTCAACAGGACATCATTAAAATGTTTAATGGATAGTCTCAAATTTACACGTAAATACTGTAGGTAATGTTATGAGTTTGATATTATAAATTAAAACCCATTATTATCTCTGTTGTGACACTAGTAAATACTGCAGTACTAAATATATGTTTTGCAGTTATATCCTTGACCAGTTGGCCTTTGCCAGAGTGTTCTGCCCTGCACTGATTAGGTGATATATCTTCTTAGTTTAACATGTTTCTGAGGCTATTAGGTTTTGATTCCTAGGGAGCATAGCAACTGGGATAGAACTTACAAACAGATCAAATGTTTCCTAAAGATGAAAATAAGAAGCCACAATCCTAGAATGTTAGGAGAATTTTCCATGAGGAAACACTGCTTCAGAGGTACACTTCTGTGAAGATGGCTGAGTTCTAGAAGGTTCATTCTAGATATTTTGTTATTGTTGTTTCCCAACATCTACCACAGTGCCTGGCATGTAGCAGGCCCTCAGTGAATTTTTGTTGAAAGGAGGGATAGATGACTAAATAAGAAACAGGGGCCTTCTATATTCCCCAGCCTGGAGTTGGACATTTATTAGAAGACACTTATGGGACAGTTGGCAGTTTTTGTCTCCGAGAACTTTGCTTTTGCATAGACTGATATGTGGAGAATTAACCCGTTGGTTTTACTATGTTAATTGAGTTGAAGTCGCCTCTTTCCTCTTCCCACCAAAATCAGTGGTAGAGAAAAGTGCTCTGCCATGGAATTTGGGGTAGCCAGCTTCCGGTGGGTTTTCTCCTCCTGGGATTCATGTCCCTGCGAAGTCTCCTCCTATATGGAATGGGGCTGACCTATGCATTTAGTAAGATATTAAAGCAATGATAAAGTGTGACCTCTAAGGCTAGGTCATAAAATGTAGCTTCCATTTTGTTCTCTCTTAAGTCACTTGCTCTGGGGGAAGCAGTCACCATGCTGTGAGGACATGTGAACAGCTTTCTGGAGAGACCCATGCAGTGAGAGTCTCAAGAATCAACTCGGCTGGGCGTGGTGGCTCAAGCCTGTAATCCCAGCACTTTGGGAGGCCGAGGCGGCTGGATCACGAGGTCAGGAGATCCAGACCATCCTGGCTAACACGGTGAAACCAAGTCTCTACTAAAAATACAAAAAATCAGCCAGGCGTGGTGGTGGGCACCTGTAGTCCCAGCTACTAGGGAGGCTGAGGCAGGAGAATGGTGTGAATCTGGAAGGCGGAGCTTGCAGTGAGCTGAGATGGAGCCACTGCACTCCAGTCTGGATGACAGAGCAAGACTCCGTCTCAAAAAAAAAGAAAAAAAAAAAGAATCAACTCAACAACCCCTTGAGTGTGCAATCTTCAGGACAGATCTTTTGGCCCTAAGCAAACCTCATATGACTGCAGCCATGGTTATCATCTTCACAACAACCTCACCAGAGACCCTGAATCAGAACCACTCACCTTAGCAGCTCCTGAGCTTCTGGCCTAAACGAATGGTGAGATTTTTTAAAAGAAAGTGTATTGTTGCATTCAGCTGCTAAATTTTGAGGCAATTCATTTTGCAGCAACAGTTAACTAATACAGAATTGCACTGAGTGACACAGAGTCAGCCTAGAACACTCAGGAAAATAAATATGTACTGTCAACAGACATCTCTTTACAGGGCCTATCTTCTTCTGATTCACACTGGCCCATAAGAAATCGGTAATGAGACTCCAATATTTCACATGAGAATTAGACCTAACAATATATTTTCTTAGTGATGCTTCACATGGGGTGGGTGTAATTTGTAGAGATTTTATTAAGAGGGTGTGTGTGTGTGTGTGCAGGGGTGTGTGTGTGTGTGTTAAAGATTCCCAGTCATCTTGATTCATAGTGAAATTTATTCTGAAACATCATGAAAATTGGATTCTGGCATCTTGTCTACTGTGTGACATTGGTCAGGAAACTTCAACTCTCTGAATTTCAATTTGCTTATTGAAAAGTGAAAAACTTAAAGTGTCTCTTAGTTAAAAGTTTTATGAATAAAATATATTAAAAAACAAAACAAGGCCTGAAGATGATGTTCAGTATTTTTGGAATTGAAAGACAGTTACCTGGAAAACCTCCGTTTGTCTGCAATTGGCACCGAAGAGATTTTAAAGTGAGCATATGTGTGATATTATCTACCTGCTACCCACACACACTGTATTAGAACCCAGAGCCAGCAGGGCAGCTTCTGCACAGATCTCAAAGGATAGCAATGGAGCAAGTCATCAGTGTAGATAAACTATTCTGAAGATTAGCTATCAACAATTGAATTTTTCTTGCTAAGATTTCATTCTCCATGACTTGTTTAGCGTGGTCTGATGCCTGAAGGAAGAAAATTCAAATGCACTTGTTTGTTCCTAGTATCAGCCACGGCATGATCTCAATCAGGTTTTTTTGGCTTCATGGAGGAAACGTTTCTGGCGACACAGGGGAAGTGAATGGCTATGGCACCTTGTGACATTGGATGGGATTCGGGAGGAGGCACAGTCACCACCGAATTAAATGCTGAAGCCTTGAGGAGCTTCAGACAAATGGCCCTTAGAAGAAACACAAATTGAAATGGGAAGTTTGAGTCCTTGCTCCAGCGCTTACTAGATGTGTAACTTTTGGTAAAGTATTTAATCACTCAGAGTGTCACTCTCTGCAAATGGGCCTAAAAAAAATCCGCATCATAGAGGTGTTGAGAGATCAGATGAAAAACCCCATAGAAGACATTAAGCATGGGGTTCTGCCCATTGTGCTATGTAAATAATGATCTCCAATATCATAATAGTTATAATTACAATTCCACCTATGATCCAAGTGGTTTGATTATGAATACTCTCTTTGGAGATAGGCTTTAGGGAGGTGAATGCATTTTTTTTTTTCCCCCAGAAAGATACCTACATTTCAACTGGGATTTGTAGAATATTTACAAATCCCACCTTTAAATCAAACCAGAGAGAGGACGTGGATTCTTTCACATTAAGAAAAGCAGAAACTTAAAAATCAATGTATGATTTTAGAAGACTTATTTTATTAGAACCAATGGATAACTTTTTGTTTCTGAGAGAGGGAGGGCTCTTCATGAGAGAGACAGTAATGTCATTATTCATGCTGTAAGCCAGCCCACTTCAACTGCTGGTCTTCACAATGCCTACAAGTGTAAAAAAAAAAAAAAAGGAATACAAAAAAACCACTTGCTTCCTTTTTTATGAGTATTGACATTCTTGTGCAGTATTAGGAGAGCTAATTTAGCTTCCAGTTCTAAGAATTTTTGAATCTATAGCCAGTAATTATTGGCATTCAGGGGTACAAAAGAGGAAAACAAAGCCTGCAAATTCTAGCACATTCATGTGGGATTGGGAGCTGAATTAGGATCCTCACACCCCATTGAATGATCAGCCCCCTATTAGAGCTTTATTAAAATGGTAATGATTATATGCCAGCTATAGGCAGGCAGCCGCACCTGTCAAAAACTACCCCGATTATCCTGTTCATTGAACTGTCTGGCTCTTGAATCAGTGTCTCAGGTTTACTCCTCTGTGAAGTTTTTTTCCCCCTTGCCTCAAATTAAAAAAAAAGATACAAGAACAAACATTTTCTTGGAGTCACAGAGCACTCTTGTCGTTCTCCTCATTTTGTTTTTTTTTGTATCTGGTATGGAAAAATGATAGAGAAGCTATCCTCTCTTTGGTTTGGGATAGAAACAGGAGAAAGAGACAGACAGAAAACATGTAAAGTTCCATCTAAAAAAATTCATGTTAGTAGAAGAAAATGCACCTCTGTAATTAATCTGGAAACTGGGATTATTCGATTGTCAGCCACATGTACTATGATGAAGGGGTAGATTCTTGTTATTTATACATCAGTTACCTAGTTTAGAGATCTGTTGTCCTTCGTTTAAAAGACATTTGGGGTTTTCATCCATCTTTTGCTTTTAGAAATGCATAAAACAATAATGGATTTCATTTGAAATCACCTTTTTTCCAAGATTGAAACAACATTGAATGCACAATGTTGTTTTCTTACAAGACCAAATCTTGTCCTCACCAGGAGGAAAAGTGTCTTTTAAACTATTTGATTTATTGGTTTGTCATATCTATAAGAGAAGAGCCTATCAGTAGGAAAGGTCTCTGGCGGGTTGACTGTCATCACAAGTACTTGTAACAGATGCTGTGGTGGTAACTGACCACAGCACTTGCAGAGAAGGATCAATATGTGGGGAAAAGCAGATTTTTTTGTTTGGTTTGCTATGTTCTTTTTTTGTTAGAAGATAGCTTTCTCTGACTAGTAAAATTTCTTGGGGATACCACAAAGGACGTTAGTTTCCTCCAATATCTACAGGGCTCAAGAGATTTCTATTACCTCTTAGCCATAAGTCTTAGTCACTGGAGAACAGAGCAGGAAGTAAACGAGTTGTTTGTTTATCATTCGCTTCCTGGTAGGATGTTCCTGGGGATATGATTTGAAGATGCAGGGAGCTGACAATAGACAGAACTAATCTCAAATTCCTTACACACACTCTTTTGTTAGCTTGCACGGGGGAAAAGAACAGCACATGAATTTGGGATTTTGTGACACTTACCTACCAGAGAGTAACCTTCGAGTTCCAGTCCTTTTGATATTACAGCATGAAAATATTCACCACTAGGTCTAAGTTAACAGACCTCTTAATTACATGGAGCTTCTGCTTGCATTACTATAACAACAGAATAACACCTTTTACAGTAATTCACAATTCATCTGAGACATTCTAAGAATGCTATTTATTTATTGAATGACTTCAGTGCAACGTATTCTCCTGCCTTCCCCACACTCATCACCCAATCTCTACCCTCCCCTATCCAGCCAGTATTAATAGAATATCATGAAGTACCAACTGAAGAATTCTCAAGCCATTGCTGCAGCATTTGTTAAGGACTGTAACATGAGATAATCACATATAGAAATAAGTCATTACTTCACAGTCAAGATTATTGCCAGGGCATCTAAGTGGCCAAACCCTTTTCACAGTCCTTGACCTTACTATAGCATGAACGACTCTTTGCCGCTCTGTCCAGAAATGCTTAGCCTGACACCTGTGTGATGCGCCACCATCCTGGGTCTCCCTCTTCCCTGTTTCACTTCTGACTCCTCTCACCACTTCCTGTCCACATCTCTGGACCTTTCTTAGGGCTATGACTTTGGCACCTTTTCTCTTTTCTGGCCTTGCATAGGGCTCTGTTTCCTGCATCCCTTCTCTTTTCTTTCAACATTTCTTCTTAGCATTTCTATCTTATCCCATGATTCCTACTATTTCCTCTATAAAGAAAACTTCGAATCAACCTCAAGCCAAGGTTTCTGCAGTCATTCATTTCTCACACCTGGTTTCTTATTTTTCAAGATTGTCCCATGAGTCTCCAGTTCAGCTTGACCATGTCTGAGTTGGTTGTTGTTAAACCTGCTTTAAGGTCTATAGATTCAATCTCTGCAGCATTTTACAGCCGGATATTTTTGTGATGAACTGGAGAGTACATTCCATTGTCCCTTCCCTGCCATGCCCATTTACACATTCTATCCTACAATGACTGCCATCCAGATGGCAGTAAAGAAATTCCACAGAACAAAACAATCTTTAGTCTTTGAGTTCGAAAGCCAAGACTCCAAGAGAACTCAGTGTAAACATTATATTTGGAGAAATTTGTAGTCAATTTCAGCTCCCCTATGCACATACACTAGATAAGGATGTCTTGGGTTGGAGGGAAAGGTGAGAGGAACAAAGGGGATATGAATAAGGAGGGAATTAGGTGGGCTCCAGGACAAGGATACCAGGACTGACCACATTCAGGACTTGCACAGCCTGCATTCCTGGGGACAGACATAATCCTTAACCAAGCCCATGAACTGCAGGTATCTGAGCCAGTGTTCACTGCTCACAGAAGCTTCATCTCAGCAAGCAATATACATGGCCATGCTGGGCAGCTCTATTAATGGTTCTTCATGATAGCATCTGGTGCTAATCTGTGGATAGTAGCCAGCAGAAGTGACTCAAGACTTAGATGTCCTAAGTCCTAAGACTTTGCTCAGTCCTCTGTGTAGGCAGCCTCCTTTCACTGACTTTGCTAACCTCTACTCTCCCACTCACCTCTTGAGTTGGAGAATGGACTCTGGTCTGTATACTTAAGCGAGGGCATGATGCTGTGGGTGGAAAAGTCCAAAGTGTATTTGGCTAGATATGAGAGAGATCTGCTCAAGATTTTCCTCCTGGTCAAGACAGTGGTGGGAGAAACAACTTGCCCCTAAAATCTCTTAAATCAATGACTTTATTTCTGCCTTCCCTGCCACTAGCCTATATCAGGTTTTTATGACCATCTGACTTATGCCATTACATCCCTGGTTTCTCATTCCTCCCACCTATTTTGCCCTTTGCTGTCAGGCTAACCTTCTTCAAGCATGGATTCTTTCAAGTTAGTTCCCTATTAAAACATTTTGAGTGGTTTTCCCTTTCATACTGAATGAAGTTCAAGCCCCATTCATGGCTTTACTATATAGGTATCAAAACCAATCTTACCTCCTACAAGCCTTAAAGGGAACAACCCATTCCTGAATCTGTTAATCCATAGACCACAGAGGCTATTCTTCCCTATTATCTCAACAGGATTCAGTTTTAGGTATTTCTAGATATTCATTCCTAGAGGTTCATTTAATTCATGAGTTCTTTCCCCTGGTACCTTCCTTTCACATAAAAAGCTGGGAGTCATCTCTTCCTCCTCTGACTTTCCACAGCTCTTCGTCAGCACCTCATTTATGACCCTTTTATCTTTAAATACATTATATGTACATGTTTTATTTATCCTCATAAATGGTGTGACCCTTGAAAGTAGGAACGGAATAGATTCCTCTAAATCATCTAGAAAGCCTAGATGTTGCCTGCCACATAAAATTCAAGATACACATTTGTTGGAAAAAAAGATTATTTCCTTCATTAAATATCTGTGGTTTGTGTCATGTGTCCGGTTGGATTGAACTGTTGTTAATGTGTTCTGAAGTGATCATCTAGTAAAGCTATTTAATTCCTGAGTTAAGTAGTGTTGAGTATAAAAGGTTAGAAGCATTTAAAAATGTAACATCAAAGTTAATTTTATTATTCTATGGACTGCATAAAATCAATTAAAACAATTTAAAGTTGTAGTATTTAATTTTACCACAGGTCCAAAATCTTGGGGTGATTTTGACTTCACTTGTTTGTATCTCAGAATCAATTGGAAAATCCTGCCAGTGTTTCTTACCACCTCTGCTGCTACTCTGTTTAAAGCTGCCACCAACTATCACCTGGATTATGGTAATAGCCCCCTGATTGGTCCCTTCCCTCATAGTCTATTTCAACACAGCAGCTGAAGTGATCCCATTAAATCATAAGTCAGATCATGTCATACCCACATTGGAAACCTCTAGTGGCCCCATCGTGTTCAGAATAAAGTCTAGTGCTCTCATACTGCTCTACCAGGCCTTGCCTGTTCTGTCTCCAGCCCCACTTTATCTGCGACCTCTTTTCCTACCTTGCCACTCCTTGGTAGCTCTGATCCCTTCACACTGGTCTCCTTGCTGTCCTTGAACACACCAGGTACTCTTCTGCCTTAGCTCCTGTGCCCCATTGTTCCTTGCCTGAAACACTCCTCTTATAGATTTGGGTAGGACTGAGTCACCTGCTTCAAGTCTGCCTGCATGTTACCTTTTCAATAAGATCTACTCCCAATGGCCCTGTTTAAAATTGCATTGACCTTACCCTTCATTCCCTACAATGCATTACCTTCCAACGTACCATACACCTCACTTATTTATTATGAGAATTTTATTTTTCTGTCTTTCCCTGCTAGAACAAAATTTCCACAGAGGCAGAGGGTTTTTATCTGTTTTGTTCAATTGATGTGTCCTAAGAGCTTAGATCAATTCCTGACACATAGTAGGTGTTCAGTAAGTATGGAGCGAATAAATGCCATAATATTAGACTTGAACGGGAGGACTTTGAAGAGCTTCTGGTCTAGTGGTTCCTGATGTGAGGTCTCTAAAAGTCTCAATAGAGACTTTTAGTAAAAGTAAAACCTAGTGAAAATTGCACATTTGACCATGATAAGATTGCCCAGTTCTGTGGGTCCCAAACTGTGCACCAGAGATCACTGGGGTTGGAGGTGGGGTGCTGAAGTGAACTCATAGGGGCACTGAGGGATAATTCTAAATTTATGGAAAACACAGCAACACTCAACATCTGTCAAACACCAGGCACATTTCTAGCTCAAAGTAGTTCACGGTCTCAAAATTAGATTGTTCTCCATTTCTTTTGCTAACCTATTCTTGTAAAACTGAGTTTTTGGCCATTGCTGCAGTAAAAAGCAATCAGGGGCCATGTGAAAGTGAATGTAGAACAGGAAATTATCTGATTACAAGGTTTGTAAAGGCATACAGTGCCCAACAAGCACACATTTTTTGTTAGTAAATAATCATGGTTTTATAAGAATGGAATAATTTTTTTTTCAATTTAGGTGTATTTTTTATTAAAATGGCTATCATTTGAATAAAAATTCTTAGGACATAAATGCCTATTAAGTTGTTCGGACCCAAGTACTTAATAAACAGAACTTTTAGATATTTATTTTGGCCTTGAGTCACTGTGAAAAAATTTTTGCGTCCTCAAGGGTGCCATGAAAGGAAAAAATTGGAGCACCTCTGGCCTTGACTTACTAACGTATGATTTTATTGATTTCAGTTACAATCATATTAAATTAGCTTGGCAACCTTGTGGTCTCGTATTTATGAAAAGTTGTGATTGGCAATATCATAAAGATTTTTAGTAGAAAATAATTATTAATGAACAATAGCAAATAATCAATAAATATTTCTTAGATTAACTCTTTCAAAACATAAGGAAGCTGACGAAAAGATATTTAAAGGGTCCTTGGTGGAGGATGGGTGGAGAAACTTACATCTTGTTCAAGGCCCTGGTTTAACACATGAGGAAGCTGAGACCTGGCACAGTTTAGTGACATGCTTGCAGTCACACAGCTGGTGAAGGAAGAACCAGGGCCAACAACTAGTGTCTTGCCACTTTTCCACTGTACTTCAACAGGCTTCCTCCTCGTGTCTATATGGTGTTTATAAAGAGATTTTTAAATATATTGTGATGTTGATAGGCAAACAATCACTGTACATCACTGTACATTTTCTCTACTAAAGAGTGTACTTTCCTCTCAATGTTGCGTCCTTACAGCCTGGCAAAATTACTGGAACATATACTAAAAGTTTATGCTAAATTGAATTATTTATGACCATTTAATCTACAGATCATATTCTTAATCTCAGATATATATTGAAAATAACTAACCTAACTGGAAAGTTAGAGTATCACTTAGTTTACAAAAGAAAGCAATTAGCTCTAGTTAATGTGTCAACACATTAAAAATTGAGTGTGTTGAGCCGGTGGGTTTGGAGATGATTTTAGTTCATAGCACTTCTTGTGAAATGCTAGAGAATACAGAGAGCTATATATAGCACTGTCCATTAAGAGAAACATCTGATTAAGTAGACAAAGGCTTTAGCATTCTTTATGTAGTGCATGTCTTAGGATTCGAATATAAGAATATTTTGAATTTCATCCTAGGCAACAGAAATACCAGTCTCATTTATGAAATCCAAATCAGTAATCTGAGAAATGTGTTGAGTTAGTGACTTTAAGTATTTAGAGTTGTATACAGAGTCTTTCAAAGATGAGAAAATATAGAAAAATGCCTGCTGCTTTAACATTTTGCACTGTACAGATGGTTCCCTGGCCAACATAATTTTCTCTCTCATTTTGATGATACGGACTGGAAAATGTCTCAACCAAATTAAGCTAATGGAGGTCAGTGTGTGGTATGTGCCATTAATTTGAAAAACAAGGAGATAGATAGAGGAAAGACAGGTAATGATTTGTGACAGAGGCACCCAAATTTGATTTAAACAATTCAATTATCCTTTTTAAAGTCCCCCAAAGAAATGTGCTGCAAAGCCCTTCATTCCCCACTCATGCGGATGGGACACAAAAGCTGCTTTTGATAATAGCTCCATATCACTTCCTCTGTGACATGCTGTGGGGACTGCAAGCCACAAAACAAAACAAACACCTTCATGTCCTATTGTGAAAAGTTCAAGGTGGTCATACAGGTGAAGGGCTGTCCTCGTATGACCTGAAGAACAGGAGATTGCAAGTTGCATTTGGAAAGGCTTTCTTAGACAACTTCCCTCTGGAAATATTGGGCCAATATTGCCAAAGCAGTTCTAGCATTACAAGACACTTATTTAAGGAAATTTCTATCTGCCACTGCCAAAGGATGCAAGGAAAATTTATGGTTCCGCCATGGCCTCAGAATGGAAACCAATGGAAATATGTACACTTGTCGAGCACATAGACCCTGAAAGGAGAATCACACCCTGGCCCCGTGGCCTATTAGGTACCTAACCATGGGCAGATTGGTTAGCTCCTCTAAGCATCATTTTTTTAATGTGTTAAATGGAGATAATATTAAGACTTACCTCATAAAACCCTTAGAATGATTAAATGAGGTAACTCATATACAGCCCTTATAAACAAATGACACTTGTGTAGGTCAGAATTAACTTACTGAAGATACCAGAGAAACTATTTTTAAAAAAATAAAGACTTCATATATTATTGGTTTTTCTTATTTTTTTTCCAAAGTAGATATTTATTTATTTATTTATTTTTATTATTATTATACTTTAAGTTTTGGATACATGTGCACAATGTGCAGGTTTGTTACATATGTATCCATGTGCCATGTTGGTGTGCTGCACCCATTAACTCATCATTTAGCATTAGGTATATCTCCTAATGCTGTCCCTCCCTCCTCCCCCCACCCCACAACAGTCCCCAGAGTGTGATGTTCCCCTTCCTGTGTCCATGTGTTCTCATTGTTCAATTCCCACCTATGAGTGAGAACATGTGGTGTTTGGTTTTTTGTCCTTGTGATAGTTTACTGAGAATGATGGTTTCCAGTTTCATCCATGTCCCTACAAAGGACATGAACTCATTCTTTTTTATGGCTGCATAGTATTCCATGGTGTATATGTGCCACATTTTCTTAATCCAGTCTATCGTTGTTGGACATTTGGGTTGGTTCCAATTCTTTGCTATTGTGAATAGTGCTGCAATAAACATACGTGTGCATGTGTCTTTATAGCAGCATGATTTATAGTCCTTTGGATATATACCCAGTAATGGGATGGCTGGGTCAAATGGTATTTCTAGTTCTAGATCCCTGAGGAATCGCCACACTGACTTCCACGATGGTTGAACTAGTTTACAGTCCCACCAACAGTGTAAAAGTGTTCCTATTTCTCCACATCCTCTCCAGCACCTGTTGTTTCCTGACTTTTTAATGATGGCCATTCTAACTGGTGTGAGATGGTATCTCATTGTGGTTTTGATTTGCATTTCTCTGATGGCCAGTGATGATGAGCATTTTTTCATGTGTTTTTTGGCTGCATAAATGTCTTCTTTTGAGAAGTGTCTGTTCATATCCTTTGCCCACTTTTTGATGGGGTGTTTGTTTTTTTCTTGTAAATTTGTTTGAGTTCATTGTAGATTCTGGATATTAGCTCTTTGTCAGATGTGTAGGTTGCGAAAATTTTCTCCCATTTTCTAGGTTGCCTGTTCACTCTGATGGTAGCTTCTTTGGCTGTGCAGAAGTTCTTTAGTTTAATTATATCCCATTTGTCAATTTTGGCTTTTGTTGCCATTGCTTTTGGTGTTTTAGACATGAAGTCCTTGCCCATGCCTATGTCCTGAATGGTATTGCCTAGGTTTTCTTCTAGGGTTTTTATGGTTTTAGGTCTAACATGGAAGTCGTTAATCCATCTTGAAGTTCTGGCCAGGGCAATCAGGTGGGAGAATGAAATAAAGGGTATTCAATTAGGAAAAGAGAAAGTCAAATTGTCCCTGTTTGCAGATGATATGATTGTATATCTAGAAAACCCCACTGTCTCAGCCCCAAGTCTCCTTAAACTGATAAGCAACTTCAGCAAAGTCTCAGGATGCAAAATCAATGTACAAAAATCACAAGCATTCTTGTACACCAATCACAGACAAACAGAGAGCCAAATCATGAGTGAACTCCCACTCACAATTGCTTCAAAGAGAATAAAATACCTAGGAATCCAACTTACAAGGGATGTGAAGGACCTCTTCAAGGAGAACTACAAACCACTGCTCAATGAAATAAAAGAGGATACAAACAAATGGAAGAACATTCCATGCTCATGGGTTGGAAGAATCAATATCATGAAAATGGCCATACTGCCCAAGGTAATTTATAGATTCAATGCCATCCCCATCAAGCTACCAATGACTTTCTTCACAGAATTGGAAAAAACTACTTTAAAGTTCATATGGAACCAAAAAAGAGCCCGCATCACCAAGTCAATCCTAAGCCAAAAGAACAAAGCTGGAGGCATCACGCTACCTGACTTCAAACTATACTGCAAGGCTACAGTAACCAAAACAGCATGGTACTGGTACCACAACAGAGACATAGATCAATGGAACAGAACAGAGCCCTCAGAAATAATGCCGCATATCTACAACTATCTGATCTTTGACAAACCTGACAAAAACAAGCAATGGGAAAAGGATTCCCTATTTAATAAATGGTGCTGGGAAAACTGGCTAGCCATATGTAGAAAGCTGAAACTGGATCCCTTTCTTACACCTTATACAAAAATTAATTCAAGATGGGTTTTTCTTATTTTAATAATTGCAAAAACAATTCAAAGTCTGCATTTTATCCATCATTTGGGAACTTCTTTGGAAATCAATATATGTCATCTCCTACCCTGAAAAGAAGCAAGGGTCATTTGCTTACCTTGACATCATGCAGCTTCATCTAGAGAGGTAAAGCCCATGTATGAGTTAGTGATCTTTTGAAAATGCTGCCTAAGAGAAGCACCAAAAAGAAAGTCAGAAAGGTCCATTAGCATCTTTCTAGCATCTGAAACAGGACAACCTCAAGAATATTTCAGAATCTTTTAAAACGCAGGCTTCACAAAGGGCTCCACCTATAATAATGCCTACAGGGACTGCAAAACCATCATGCTATCCTACATATTCACGGAATGAATACAAGCAATTGGGTGGATTTGACTGAGCAAGGACTGGAGTTGTAAGCAGTATCTGGCACATAGTAAGTTCTCAATTACTGGAAGCTAAGGTGGTGGTAACAAAGATTGTAACAGATATAGCAGAAGGGAAAGCACATCTTAAGAAGAAAACAAAAAAGAAATTCAGTTAGAATTGTTTGTCAATGACAATGTAGATAATAAAAAAATTGTTCATCCTACCATAAATATTTGATCTGGAAGTAATTTTTATTTAACTACTGTATCCTAAAGCTCCACATTTGCAAGGGCTATGAGTTGAAATATGACCTGGATATAATGCTCCAAAATATTAAATAGCTGATCATATTTTGTGGGACTCCTAGATGGAAAATGCAAACACATAGTTCACTTTGTGACAACTTTGTGATGTGGATTACTTAACTGAACAATTATTGAGCATTTACTCATCTCCATGTGTTTAGTCAACCAAAAATTATCAAGAAGTAGAAATAGCTTTGTAGCGGCTCTTTGTCTAGCAAGGGATACGGATACACAAACCAATAATTTAAAAATCCAGTGGAGGAAAGAGGTATTTAAAAGAGCATACAGATACTGGACACTGAAGACATTCAGAGGCCAGGACTGGGGCTTGGAGGGTAAGCTAAGGAGTTAAGAATTTTTATCACTTTGACCATTGCCTACTTTGTCAAATACGAAGCCAATTATAACAGATATTTCTTTCAGAGAACACTGAAAGAATGAAGAAAGTATATCATCCAAGGAAAGCACAGTTTTTTCTTTTACTTAAAATATAAGCCATTTTTCTTATGATTTTAAAGTAGTATACTTGGGAAACCATTTTCTAGTGCTTCTGTATTTCAAGCAAATAGGACCAATTCTCAACAACCTGGTTATAGAAACCCTTTTTTTCTAAAACCCTAATATAGATTAGAAAGTTTGCATGATCTTTTATAGACAACTTTCATTTCTATGGACTGAGCAAATATACCAAGTTTTTTGTGAAGAAGAGAACATGCATCTCTTGAGTAGATAAACCTATTGCTGACTCTTGGTGCCAAATGCCCACTTTGATTAGTATTTCCTCTGTTTTCCACTACAGAATATTTTTGCCAGATGGAATAATTTACCCAATCTTGCCACACATGCAATTTTTTTTGTTTTGCTCAAAATGCATTTTTAGTCTGATTCTCCATATTATATGTAATTTTGGTTTTTGCTTGGATGAGAAAATCAAACTGTCTGTACTGTTCTCTGTCTGTTCAGATCCCCAAGGCAGGGGGCAGAGGCCCAGTGTGTCTTGCCTGTGGATCCATACATGCCATCCCCACAGGACTGGCCCAAACTTTGGCGGGCAATCTTGCCCGCAGAATCGGTGAGCTGATGATGAATGGCTGTGAAGGCTTTGTGATTGCTCAGGCTCCTTTGTGGGGCTGGACAATGGAGGAGGACACAAGTCTGGCTCAGGAGAGCAACGGATAAAACTGCTGGGCAGGATGGCGGGCTCCTGCCGACACGACCACTTGTTGACATTGAAAGAATTTCACAACAACTGAGCAGAAACAGAAACGATTCTGTTCGGCAGGGCTATTAGTTGCAACGTGTGGCACCGGAGCGGTCACTCCTGATGTGTTTCCTCACTAATGAGCTCTGAATGCCCATTAAACTGGGCTGCTATAGGCCCAGAACCACCCGGACAATGGCATGCATGAATGCCTTCCCCTGTTGCTATTGGTTGGCCCAAGGAAGAAACAACTGGTATCACTCAAATTTAAACAGAGTTGACAGTACAGTTAAATGATCATTAATTAGAGTTTGTGGGCAGATAAAGACTCAGAGCCATTTCTAATGACAAGATAGGTTAGCGTGACTCACTTGGAAGCATAACCCAGTCTGGCTCTGCCCTATTTCTTGGGCCATGTGGAGGGGCTTACAAGGGATTTTAGATAGGGTAAAATAATCTGTATAATAGTGTGTTGGAGAGGACAAATAAAAAGATATATAAGGCAAAGGGGTTTTTGGATGACTAGGAATACCTCCCAAGATAGTGGTGAGAACTGATTTCAATTATACATTCAAAAAGTCTTCTGGGATGTGGTAATGAGGTGGAAAGAATGAGAGACTTTGATTTAAACCCAGGTTTGAATCCTGGCTCTTAAATAGAATTGTTGGGTAATCTTGAGAATCATTTTAAACTCGGGAGCCTCCATTTCTTCACCTGGAAAATGGGATAATCCTAATACCAACTTCACAGGGTTATCACAAAGATCAAAAGAAGACCTTGCAAGTTATGTCAAATCACATGACTGTTGGTGATCTCTCTCTTTTGAGTAGTATACATTATGCATGGATATGCCTTGGGTAGAATGGTCCACTAGCCTGTAGAACAGTAAAGGTAAAAATTGTTCTAGTGAAAGGGCAAATTTAAACTTTGTTTTCCAAACATTTCATTCTGAGAGGAATGATTCAAGCTCCATTAACACCTCAGATAAGCTCAAGAGAAAAGTTGATTACTCTCATAGGCATTTCTCCTAATTGTTCATCTTGTGATAGTTTCTCCTTAAAAATAATGTCAGTAGAGCTGAATAAAGAACAATATTTAACAATGGCCATTATCATCAAGAAATTGACCTCTTGTTCAGAAAATTAAAAACTATACTCATGTTCATCCTTGAAGTCAACATTCATCCCTAAGCTGGTCATTCCTAAATCTCTATCTAGAACATCATCTGCTCTGCTATGGTCCACATCTAGAACCCAAACTATCCACTGAACATACCTAAATGGATATTTCATAAGTGTCTCAAAATTAATGTCCATAAAAGTCAGCTTTTGTTGTATTTTAAACTACCCCAAAACCTGGTGGCTCAAAACAATAACTACTAATCTAGCTGATAATTCTGTGGGTTGGCAATTTTGGCTGGGTTCAACAAGGTGGTTGTTCTGGTGTTGGCTGGATTTACTCGTGTGTCTGTGGTCAGCTGTCTGCTAAGGTGAGGCCTGCCTGGCCCAGAATAAGTCAGGATGACTTATCTCTTCTCCATGTAGTCTTCCATCCAGTAGTAGGCTAGCCTAGAGTTGCTCACATGGGGCTGCATGGTACCAAGAGAAAGAGCAAAGGTGTTCAGGGCCTCTTGAGGCCTAGAGTTAGAACTGGTATGTCATTGCTTCCTCTTTATTCTATTGGCCAATGCAAGACTCAAGTCCAGCCCAGATTCAAGGGGTGGGAGAAGAGGAGTGAAAAGGGTTTCCACTTCTTGGTGGTAAGAACTGCAAAGATTCATTGCAAAGAAGCACGGACACATGGAGAGAAATAATTGGGACCATTTTTATTAACAGTCCCAAACTGGGCTCATCATGTTCCTAGTAAAACTTTTCCTCACCTTTGTTTTCTCTAATTTGGTTAAAAGAATCAAGATCGTCCCCAAAACCTTAAGGCCATTCTGGGATGTTCCATGTTGACATTTACTGGATGACTAAGTTCATGTCTACCTTCTTAATTTATCTTCATTCAACACTGTCATCATTTCCATTCCAGAACACTCGCTGTTAATCTAGATCTGTCTCATTTGGGACTGAGCCATTACAGTAACCCAACTGATCTCTCTGTCTTACTAGGGTGTCCAAGGGAGAGAACACAGTCATGGGTTCTTAGTTTCTGTTTCTGGTTGGGCCAGTAAAGTCCCTTCCTCATCACTCTTTTCAGAATATGGGTACGGAGAGAAACGAAAAACTATGGCTTCTCACTGCTAAAAAGCCTAAAATAAAACAGAACAACGACAACAACAAAATAAGGCAGGGTGGATAGGCTTGTCTATTGCAAGGCAGGTTGGATAGGCTTGTCTATTGCAATGTATAAAGTTAGCACAAATTCAGCAGCTTAAAACAACTCCTATTTATTATCTCATGATTCCTGTAGGTCAGAAGTCAGGTTGAGGTTTGCTGGATTCTCTACTCAGGGTCTCATGAGGATGTATTCAAGATGATAGTTGGACTATGTTCCTTTCTGGAGCTCAGGGTCTTTTAACAAGCTCATGTGACTGTTGGCAAACTTCAGTTCCTTATAGTTGTAGGACCGAAATGCCTGCTTTCTTGGTGGCCATCAACTAGAGACCACTCTCAGCTCTAGAATTCACCTATTATTCCCGCCACAGGTCTTCTCTAAACACATGAGAGTTTATTTCTTCCAGACCAACAGGAACACATCTCACTGACTTTCATCTTTCCTCCACCCTAGTATGGTAAAACAGTCTTAGACATAATCCAACTAAGCACAAGAGTGACTCTCTCACCATCATTTGCTATATAATGTAACCTAATCAAGGGAGCCATCATATCCATGGGTTCCTTCCAAACTCAAGCATAGGGGATTACACAATGTGTGCACACCAGGAAGTGGAAAGCTTGGGGACGACTTCAGAATTCTACTACATCCTCCTCCAACCCATCTTCCCTGAAAACAGCCATCTCTTTAGGATGCAAACTGGATTACACCATCCCTAGGCTTTTAATCCCTTCCTAGATCCCTACTGCCTATAAGGTAAAGCTCTTCCTTAACTGTTTGAATCTCTCCCTTGAAAATATTTCTCACATAAACAAGGACACAGGGAAAAGGATCTCAGCTTTGGATGTAGCACATCAAATCAGAGAGGTAGATAGGCTAGCAGACAAGTCACAGGCATATAAAGGATCTATTTGAACTCAAAATGTACCACTATCTGTTAGATTTTTTTACTTTATTTAATCATAGCCCCTGTGGACCCTGAGAAATCATCAGAAAGAAGATATTTTGAGCCCAGTCTTTTTTTTCCTTTAAGATTCTGGAAAATAAAATGTAAGCACACTACATACAAACATAAGTTCATACTTATTAAAAACATATTAAAACGATTACAATAATCTCCAAAATCTATAGTTACAAATATTCAACATAATTAAAGTTAATCAATAGTAATCAATTTCATATAATAGCTCACTTTTTTTTTTTTTCAGACGGAGTCTTGCTCTGTCGCCTGGCTGGAGTGCAGTGGCGCGATCGCGGCTCACTGCAACCTCCGCCTCCCAGGTTCAAGCGATTCTCCTACCTCAGCTTCCCAAGTAGCTGGGATTAGAGGTGTGCACCACCACGCCCAATAGCTCACATTTATTATGTGGCTACTATATGTGGGTATTGTGCCCAGCTTATACACATCATTTTATTTAAATCTTATAACAGTCAAATGCAGTAGTTATGAATAAGTGCATTTTTAAATGAGAAAACTGAAGCAGAAAAAAGGCATATCACAGCTAATAAATGGCAAAAACAGTACTCAAACATACGTATCTGTATAAGTAAGATTACCTGTGAGCACTTACAGTCTGGCAACGTGATAGACAGACTCAGTACAGAGCCCATTCCTGGACAAAACGCATACACATATTGATGAAATATAACATGGTTTAGTTAAACACACATAAGTTCAAAATAAAGAAAGATATACTCCGAGATATCAGCATAAACAGCCAGAGTGAAGACTGAACAAACAAATTCAGTACCAATCCAGGGGATGTCAGATTTGGATCTGTATCCCAATAGCTAGGAGTTAGGGTTTCCATGTTTGTTGTTGTTGTTGTTTGTTTGTTTGTTTTTTGAGATGGAGTCTCACTCTGTTGCTAGGCTGGAGTGCAGTGGCACAATCTCGGCTCACTGCATCCCTCACCTCCTGGGTTCAAGCAATTCCCCTGCCCCAGCCTCCCAAGTAGCTGGGACTACAGGCATGCGCCACCATGCCCAGCTAATTTTTTGTATTTTAGTAGAGACGGGTTTTCACCATGTTGGCCAGGATGGTCTCAATCTCCTGACCTCATGATCCACCTGCCTCCCAAAGTGCTGGGATTACAGGCATGAGCCACTGCGCCTGGCCAGGTTTTCCATGTTTATGAAGGAAGAGAAAACAGAGAAATTATGGCCTTGGGCCACTTAAGATGTGCAGATGAACCTGAGGCATCCACATAAGGTTCTAACCCTGATGGGGCTGCCCCACTACACAAGGAAGGAAAGAACATCATCTTCACACACAAGGTCATGGAAGTAGCAAGGACATTTATTTCTGCTTGAGGCTCTAGGCAGGACAAAAAAGTCTCCACCTTCCCCATGAAGTATCAAAACCCAAGCCTGAATTGCCTGCAGGTGTGGTGTGTGAATGTACATTTCCACAATGCACTGGTATTCTAAGCAAAGAAACACAAGTAAGGATTTGTCTTATACAGAAATCTCTGGGCCATCCACCAAAAGCAAATGAATCCATTGTACACTGTATAGAGAACTCTTCTACCCTGGTGTGTAGAACCCCAAAAGAAGAAAATACATATAATGATGATGTCAAAAATTACAATCATATGAGAGAATGATCTACTGTAAGGGAGAATCAGCAGACACAATAAAGAGAAAGATGAGTATGCCCATAATTTCAGATATTATTCTGTCTGAAGGAGATAATAAAATTGAAAATAAGAACCTTAACTTAAAAGATAATATAACATGGATGGAGCTGGAGGTCATAATCCTAAACAAATTAATGCAGAAACGGAAAACCAAAGACTGTATGATCTCACCTAAAGTAGAAGCTAAGCATTAAGCACACATGAACACAAATATGGAAACAATAGACACTATGGATTATGAGAGGGTCAGTGGGAAAGGTTAAAGAAAATACACCTACCAAGTACTATGCTCCCTACCAGGCTGATGGGATCTGTACACACAATGTTCACAATGAAATGGTTATTAATGAAGTAATTCACAGAGAGGGAGTCAAAATATCAAAAAACATCAATAGTAACCAGGAAAATTTCAGTAAAGCAACAGTGAGACAATGTTTTATAAAAATGTCACCAGACTTTTTTATAAAAATAAAAGTCTGGGCGACAGAGCAAGACTCTGTCTCAAAAAACAAAAAATAAAAGTCTGATGACGTCAGAGGTTTGATGGTGTTCAGTGTCAAGGTTTGCATGGGAATCAGAACCACACAGCCTGCTGCAACCTCTTTGGAGAGTAATAACCCACATGTCCATCAGCAGAGGATAAACAAATGCATTACATGCTGAAATAATATAGGATGGAAAAATCAGAGAAAGAGATTTGTAAGTATCAACATGGTGAAACTAGAAAAACTTGTCGAATGAACAAAGCAATTATCAAAAGTAGACCTTGAGTATGAAGGCATTTATATAAATTCTCAAAACACATAAAGCAAGATTACATATTGCTAATGGTAACATACGTATGCAGTAAACGTAAAAGTATAGAAGGCTATATAGCCACCTCAGGATAAGTAAGGGTTATCTTTGGGAATGAAGAAAGAGAGTTTAATGGGGAAGATTATCTTCAGATCCATTTCATTTAAAACAAAAGCTCTGAAGCAACTATGGCAAAGTATTTTTGTTAAAATCTAAGCGGTGGGTACAAAGAAGTTTGATATGTTACTTTCTGAGCTTTTTTGAAGGTTTGAAATATATTATAACTAAAATCAAGTTTAAAAAAAACTACACAAAGTTTCTGGCTAATGCAAATACTGAATAAAGCTGCCCCAAATCTTTATGAGTTATAATACAAATAAACAAGTATCCCCAACTTTATTACCTGTTTTCAAAATCCTTCTAGATTATAGAAAAAGGATAACTTGCTACATTTTAAACTTGGTCTGTGCATTTGGGAAGAGAGATTTGGCAAGGGTTTTATTTACAAACAAGGAAGATATCCTGGAAGCACTAATTATTAGTCATCTATAGTAAATATGCACATAGATTTTTAAGTGGTGACACCAAATGGGTACTTGGTCACTGTTAGAAGTCATGTTTCCCACATTCTCAGCACCAATAATGACTGAAAGGGCCAGACAGCACTAGGCAGTTCTTGGTTTTCATCAAAACTACATGCTTTAACTGCCAGGAAACTCAGAGTTCACTGAATTGTTGGCATTGCAGTGAATTTAACCTAGTTTGGGGCCTTATTTATTTATTCCTTCTATTACTTAGCTTTTATTTGTGATTTCCCTTTAAACCAATTCCAAAAGCAATACAAAATAAAAATGAAACATTAAAAAATAATAGAAATGTAAAAAAAAAACACTTGTTCTCTTTAATTTTGTGACTATTCATTGATGTGTATTAAAACTTTTTATGATTTCTTTTTTCTCCTGTCTGAGGGTAATTTCCATGTTTTGAAGTCAATGACTGTAAATTTCACTTCTGCAAAAATGCAATTGGAATTCCTACTAGTTGGTTTATTCCAACAACAACCTCTTTTATGCCTTCTATTTAGCCTTCTGTGGAGGTTTACATTATTTACCATTCATTCAGTCATTCATTGATTCAATGAATATTAGTGAGTGCTTACTACATATATTCAAAGCACACATGAAGAAATTCAAAAAGTTACCAGAAATGTGGTCTCTTAAGGAAAGTAATGGTGTCACGTAAAGATTGCCCTTGAGAAATGGTAGACAGATTCAAAAGCATTGCATTCCTTTTGATTCTTTCAGGGCAGCTCCTCGTGTATGAGTTTAGGGGCATACAAGACAGCATTAGTAGCACTTTTGTTAGCCAGTGGTCTCTCATTCCCTAATGCCCACTCGAAGCACCCTTCAGAAGCACATTTTCATCATGCTAAGAATTCACACAGAATTTTAAGAGTCATGACTCCATTATTCTAATTTCAAAATTTACCTACATTATCACAAGCATAGGAAAAAAAGAACATGAAGAATCAGCATTTGAAATGATTTCTAATTGTTCTGAGGTAATCTTGTAGAGTCAGAAAATCTACAACTATAAGAACAAACCCTGTCTATTTTATTTCTAGCCTGACATTCCATGGAAGGCTTTGGCAATTCCAGAATTGCTCCAACTTCTGATAAGAGGCTGTGGTCTTATCTGCCTGTCAAATTACTCAAAACATCTCTTTATAAATAATGCCCAACTTAAATTTTCATTAACAATAAATAGATGGGATCCATAGGGTTGTGTGCAAAAACCAGTGAAGCGTGTTTTCTAGCCTGTGGATGTGGGATAGGTAGGAGGCCTGGCCAGGATGAGGCCAGCACAAAGATGCAATCTTGGGACTTGAAGGAAAGAGTTAAGTGTTATGAGGCATTTAGCTTAGGAAAATTAGGAATTCGGCTTAAGAATATGCCTTTGCTCCTTTCTATCTCAAATTTTACCTCATTCATTTTGATAGGTGGTCAGATTATTCCCTGATTTAACTACTTCATTGTGGCCAGGCGTGGTGGCTTACACCTGTAATTCCAGCACTTTGGGAAGCCGAGGCAGGCGGATCACCTGAGGTCAGGAGTTCGAGACCAGCCCAGCCAACAGAGTGAAACCCTGTGTCTACTAAAATACAAACAAATTGGTGGAGCATGGTGGCGAGCACCTGTAATCCCAGCTACTTGGGAGGCTGAGGCATGAGAATCACTTGAACCCAGGAGGCAGAGGTTGCAGTGAACTGAGATTGTGCCACTGCATTCCAGCCTGGGCAACAGAGTGAGATTCTGTCTCAAAAATAATAATAATAAAATAATAATACTTCATTGCTTTCCCTAAGCTGCTAGATTAAATGCAAACTAAGTCCTTAATTTGGAATGCCACAGACTTCATGATCTGGTCTCTACAGCTCTAACTTCATGTCTCCCTGGTATGCCAAGTTTTCCATGGCTGAGATTGATACTTTTCTTCTATTATCCCATAACATCCACTGCATCCTTCTACCGTAGCACTCACCACACAGTGCTGTACCTGCTGGCCTACTTCTAATCACTTCACTGTTTACTGGTCATGTAATCTTGTTCATTAGGCATTTGTTGAATGACTGAAAGAATAAATGACAGGAAGGAGACTTTTGAACCTGTGGAGTCCCAAGGCTATGAAACGACAGGTTTGCAACCATCTAATGTATTGTGATAGCCACATTTGAGGAATTCAGCTTGACCCATCATTTTTTTTTTTGGAAAAGAGACTGGAAAACTTGTGAAGGTGAAATTTGTTCAGTGCTTTTTATTTACTCTTTCTTCCTGACCTTGGGCGCCCTTGTTCTAGCCTCTCTTCCTGTTTCTATTGTCCCTAAACTAAAGTCATACTGAGATATGAGTGGTAGTGGGTTACTGCTTTCAGCGTCCTTCCACCTTTAAAGGACTTCACTGAAATAAACGTGTTTAGCCCAAAGGGAAACAAATATTTAGTGGATTTCAGATCTAGCAACAAGGAAGAGAAGGAAGGTGTTTGGGGGCTGAGGCTTCCTCAGCATCTCTCAACCCATATTAAGTTAAATAACCCAAATATCTTGCATGCAAAATGCTCCCACACTCCGGGGCATGGAGTAGGAACTCAACTAATTTGAGTTCTTTTCTCCTAAAGTTTTGGTTTTCAACATTTGGCCATGTCTGGAGACATTTTGGGTTGTTACAATTAAGGGAGTGCTACTGGCATCTAGTGGGTAGAGGGCCTTGATGTTGCTTACCATCGTATAGTGCACATATTAACCTCCTGACCCCAGCAACAAAGAATCATCCAGGCCAAAGTGTCAATGGTGCTGAGTTTGAGAGAGTTTGCTTTAAGGTAAGTGAAGTTTAATAATGGAAATTTGGAATATGCTAATTCCTTTCTAAGTGGAAATAATTTGCTTTTCCTAAATACTGTGGAGTTCTTCTAACACATGTCTCAGATACGTGGTTTTGTGAACAGTTACACAGGATTCAGGACATGGAAATACCGTTTCCAACCAGGTTGCACATTTATTTCATCTCTTACATGTCTCTTTTTGGCAAATGGGGCCATGTACATGAATGCTACTATACACTCAACAGTTTAGATTTTCTTGTTAAATTATAGTTTTTCTTTAAATAGACAATTGGTTGATTGATTTACTTTCATGGGGGTGTTTTCTGTTGAAAATCGGAAAACCTACTAGAAAAATTCTAAAAACTAACAAATAACCTTTAAACCTTAATTCTAAAAACTAACAAACAACCGTGACTAGTAATTGTTCTTTCCCTCCTAGTAGGAAAAAAATACATATATATGCTTTCCATTATTGTTAAAGTGTTTCAGTAAAGTGGGAGACATTCTGTTGACAGGTTTAAAATGTTCAAATACAACTTTGTGTTTTACATTTTAAAGAAAGATCAATTTTAAACAGTGGGGATAGAAAGTCAGTGGGAGTTATGGCCATTTGTGGTGCACAGGAAGCGTGGCCTAAAGAGAAGCGCCCTGGGTTAGGACTCAGCTGGTCTGTCTCTTAATCTCATGGTCCTCAAGGTGTGGTCCCTGGAGCAGTAGCGGTGTCAATATTTTCCTGGGGATTTGTGAGAAATGCAAGTTCTCAGGCTCCACTCCAGACGTGCAGACTCACACACTCTGGGTTGGGGCCCAGCACACAAGCCCTCAGTGGGACTCTGATAAACACCAGAGTGTGGGAACTGCAGACCTAAACTCTTTCACTTCTGCTTATATCATGTGGGCAAGTTAGTTACCTTCTCTACCCCTCAGCTTCTTTGTACATTTGTCCCCTTGCATGAGAATGCAAGGAGACTTGGATATATAGGTGCTTTGTAAACTGAAAAGCATAATGCAGTATTATTAATCCATGACAAATCAGAATTAGAATCAATGCTGTTGAGGACAGAAGGCCTGGACCTCACTTTCAAATGTGTCCTTGACTTTTTCTGTTTGTTACCCCAAAGCAGACATATTCACCCAGGGACAGTGGCTCAGGCCATTTACCAATCAGATAGAGGATTCATGGAAATGACTCAGTGTTTACCAGGGCAAGCAAGAAAACTTGCAAGCCATGCAAAAAAGGCACGCCCAAACAACTAACGAGTGTTAGCATCCTGGCATAATTGTATCTCAATGTACTTGATCTTTGCCATGACCAATTGTACACTGAACTTCAGTCTCCCTGATAAAGTCTCAGAACTAAAAATACACCGTAAAAACGGCATTGAGTTCTGGCTGGTCACACATCATCTTGCAAAAAGTTCTTAAAGTCTTTATGTTAATCTCTAAATTAATATTTTCAAAATTAATCTCTCATACTATTATTTCCTTCTTCATTGCTAGGCTGCCATGCAATAAATGCTCTCAAATTGTGGAACTGCAGTTGAAACCCTAAAGAGTCAGTGGGTTATTTTTTATTGTGACCATAAAATAACCTGGACATCTTTTTGTATTCCAGTTGAAGTTTCAACATGACATTGTGAGAGCCTTTGCCTTTCTCCACACCCCAACTACAGCTTAGCAAAGCCACTGTATACTGTAAGCTAAGAATTCTAAGCTATTTTATTTCCTCTGTCACATCAAATTCAAAAGAGCATCTTAGAAAATTGTGTAGACACTAAAGTAAAATCATCGTAAATGTTATTTCTATTTAGAGCATAAAGAGAAGGTAGTAATTTATTTATCCATGGCTAGTTTTGGTCTCAGTACTCATCCATAAAAACAGAATCTCGTTACCCACTTCCCGGAGTTGCTTTGAGAATTTAATAAGATAGTAAGATATTTAGTACATGTAAAGGATTTAGTGCAGTAGTTGACACATAGTATGTGCTCATTTAAGAACATACATATTTATCTCCAGAAGTTAGTTCAAAGACCTAGGCTTGCTTTTGTGAACAAAGAGGGACTTCTCCCACTTCTACCCACAGCATTTGCATTTTCTTCGTAAGGGAATGGATTCACTTATGGAAATCATGAAAACAGTGATGGGTTTTATTTTTTATTTTTATTTTTATTATACTCTAAGTTCTAGGGTACATGTGCACGACATGCAGGTTTGTTACATATGTATACACGTGCCATGTTGGTGTGCTGTACCCATTAACTCGTCATTTACATTAGTTATATCTCTTAATGCTATCCTTCCTCCCTTCCCCCACCTCACAACAGCCTCCGGTGTGTGATGTGATGTTCCGCTTCCTCTGTCCAAGTGTTCTCATTGTTCAATTCCCACCTATGAGTGAGAACATGCGGTGTTTGGTTTTCTGTCCTTGCAATAGTTTGCTGAGAATGATGGTTTCCAGCTTCATCCATGTCCCTACAAAGGACATGAACTCATCCTTTTTTATGGCTGCATAGTATTCCATGGTGTATAATGTGCCACATTTTCTTAATCCAGTCTATCATTGATGGACATTTGGGTTGGTTCCAAGTCTTTGCTATTGTGAATAGTGCCACAATAAACATACGTGTGCATGTGTCTTTATAGCAGCATGATTTATAGTCCTTTGGGTATATATCCAGTAATGGGATGGCTAGGTCAAATGGTATTTCTAGTTCTAGATCCTTGAGGAATCGCCACACCATCTTCCACAATGGTTGAACTAGTTTACAGTCCCACCAACAGTGTAAAAGTGTTCCCATTTCTCCACATCCTCTCTAGCACCTGTTGTTTCCTGACTTTTTAATGACCACCATTCTAACTGGTGTGAGATGGTATCTCTTTGTGGTTTTGATTTGCATTTCTCTGATGGCCAGTGATGAGCATTTTTTCATGTGTCTGTTGGCTGCATAAACGTCTTCTTTTGAGAAGTGTCTGTTCATATCCTTTGCCCACTTTTTGATGGGGTTGTTTATTTTTTTCTTGTAAGTTTGTCTGAGTTCTTTGTAGATTCTGGATATTAGCCCTTTGTCAGATGAGTAGATTGCAAAAATTTTCTCCTGTTCTGTAAGTTGCCTGTTCACTCGGATGATAGTTTCTTTTGCTGTGCAGAAGCTCTTTAGTTTAATTAGATCCCATTTGTCAATTTTGGTTTTTGTTGCCATTCCTTTTGGTGTTTTAGACTTGAAGTCCTTGCCCATGCCTATGTCCTGAATGGTATTGCCTAGGTTTTCTTCTAGGGTTTTTATGGTTTTAGGTCTAACATTTAAGTCTTTAATCCATCTTGAATTAATTTTTGTATAAGGTGTAAGGAAGGGATCCAGTTTCAGCTTTCTACATATGGCTAGCCAGTTTTCCCAGCACCATTTATTAAATAGGGAATCCTTTCCCCATTTCTTGTTTTTGTCAGGTTTGTCAAAGATCAGATGGTTGTAGATGTGTGGTATTATTTCTGAGGGCTCTGTTCTGTTCCATTGGTCTATATCTCTGTTTTGGGTTTTATAAAACTGTAGCTTGTTTTGGTCTAGATCATCTGCACAGGTAGCACATGAGCATGAGTTCAGTCATGGGGTGCTTTGGACTTGGCGTTTGGGTTATCAAAGAACATTTGTGAAACAATGGATCAATATGTGAACATATTATTGCACCTCTGATAAGGACAGTCAAATGGAGCAAATTTTTACTGCCAAAATGGGGTACTGATCGACATGTCCTTTGCCTCCTGATGAAATATAAATTTGGGAAGATAAGGAACCTGCCTTGGTCAGTCAGTATGTCATAGAGATTCCTGGCCAATCTTAGTCGTTCACTAACACTGCAATATGCCTTTCCCTACCATGTCTCCCAAATGTCTAATTCCAGCAAGGGTTGTTAATAAAAAATAGTGATGATTCATTGAGTACTCACCCTGCGCCAACAAAATACTCTCACCAATTTAGCTAGTGAACATTTGCTGCTGCATGGAGGCACTGTGCAACATGCTAGAGATTCAACAAGACACGAAAATCCCAGTCTCTCATCCTCACTGAGTCTCATTAGTTTCTTTATCTATTGTAGTCTTCAGTATAGGAAGGTATTTTTCTCCCAATTTCATAGCTGAGAATGATGAGGTTCAGAAAGATAAAGTACCTAGCTTATGATCACACTGTGAGTGCATGTCAGAGACCAGATTCAAATCTAGGTTTGCCTAATTCATTTTTAAATTTAATTTTATCTTTTAATTGACATATGATAATTGTACATATTTATGGGATACATAGGGAAACATATTTGTTTCCATACATATATAGTAATCAGATCTGGGTAATTACCATATCCATCATCTCAAATGTTTATCATTTCTTTGTGTTGGGAAGTTCAATATCTTCCTTCTAGCTGTTTGAAACTACATAATATATTATTGTTAACCATAGTCATCCTACAGTGCTATAGAACATTAGAATTTATTCCTCTTGTCTAGCTATAAGTTTGTTTTATCTTTGAACAAATTTCTCCTTATCTCCCCTTCTTCCTACCCTTTCCAGCCTTTCCAGCCTCTAGTGTCCTCTGTTCTACTTTCTAATTCCATGAGATCACTATTTTTTTAGATTCCACATAAGTGAGAATGTGTGGTTTTTAACATTCTGTTTCTGGCTTATTTTGTTTAATAGACCCTATTATATTCACAATGGCATGTTGTCCCCAACTACACTTAGTGTTTAGCCCTTTTTTGTCATGAGAATTCTAAAGTCTACTCTTTCAATGAAGCAGTCACAGATCCAGAGTGACTCTTTGCACTTAATTTTGTTTAAACCTTGTCTCAGGATTTAAACGATGGCTGCCATCTATGCATGGGTTACTTATTGGGTTCCAGGCACCATGGATCTTTTGCTTACAGTTCCTTGTTTAACCTTCACATCAATCCAGTGAGGGAAGTGTTTTTACCTGTTGCTATCTGCATCTGCAGGTGAGGAAACTGAAACCCCAGAGTTAAGTAAGTGAAAATGTTTGAATTCAAACCTAGTTCTCTGATTTTACACACTGCATTTGCTTTCCATAGTGGTGGAGGGTAGAGGTGAAGATGAATAATGTGATTCTGGATTATTATTTCTTTCCAGTGTATTCAATGAAGGCAACCTGAGTATAGCTCTGATTTGTAAATAACAACATTGAAGTTTAAAATTCTTACTCCCCAGCTTATTAGCCTTATAGTCTTTGAAAACTTTGATTCATTCTTCTGATCTACCAAAGAAAGCTAAGCATACTTTCCACTGTTACTATAAGGATTAAATGAGATAATTTACGTAAAAATGCTTTATGAATTATAAATCAAAGAGGAATGTGAAGTATTAGATACTTAAGTGTCCTTAACTTTGTAAGGTGGGGGTATGAATTTATAATTCTAATAAGTAAGCTAGTGTTTTCTTGGCCCCAGCTTCAAGGCAGCTCATGCCTGGAGGGAACTGTTAGCACTTCCTTGCCACTACAATGATCCTGTATGTGCCTGCCTTCCTCACTTGACAGCAAAAATCTGGAGAACAGGCACCATGAGGTATTCATGTCTTTCTGTCTCCAGTGCCTGGTACACACACCGAAAGGAGACCCTTAATAAATATTTTGAAGAATGAATGAATGAAACAATGAATGGATGAATGAATTGAATTGTCTATTGGAAGGTGAGAGTGTGAGGGGAACATCAAGCCCTGGTAACTCATCCTCAGGTTCTGCTACTAACTAATGGCATGAGCACCGTTAGCCATCAGAGATGGTCCAAGATTCATATGGACCTTTCACATATGGAAGTATTATATCTCTTTAACTACCTGAAACTATGAAAATACTAGCTTTTGGCTGGGTGTGGTGGCTCACACCTGTAATCCCAGCACTTTGGGAGGCCAAGGCGGGCGGATCATGAGGTCAGGAGATCGAGACCATCCTGGCTAACACAGTGAAACCCTGTCTCTACTAAAAATACAAAAAATTAGCCGGGCGTGGTAGCGGGCACCTGTAGTCCCAGCTACTTGGGAGGCTGAGGCAGGAGAATGGCGTGAACCCGGGAGGCAGAGCTGGCAGTGAGCCGAGATCACACCACTGCACTCCAGCCCGGGTGACAGAGTGAGACTCTGTCTCAAAAAAAAAAAAAAGAAAGAAAGAAGAGAAAATACTAGCTTTTATACTATCAGATGGTATGCCCTAGATTTATGAATTTATGGAAATTAAAGTTTTTAATACTTTACATTTCTGTGATTTAAATGTACACATTCTTAAAGATTTAGCCTTGATTTAGCCTATAAAATGGGCGGCCCCATGCCCCAAGTTGCCCAAAAAGTCCAAGTTTTTAATCTCCTGTCCTAGGGTAATTATTAGTTCTCCTTTCATTCTCAAAAATGTTTTGTCTTAGACAATTAAAGATAAATGGACACGGATATCACTTGCCAGATTTCTCTGCTCCCAGTAGACACTGGAGGGAGCAGTATAGTTAAATGGTTAGGAGCATATGGGCTTTGAGGTCTAACAGCCTGGATTTTAGTACTGTTCTCTTTATTTACTAGCTGTGTAATCTTGGATACATTATTAACCTTTTAAAATGTTATTAATAATTACTGTTATTAAAAGGAGGTTAATAACAGTATCTACTTCAGCAGTCATTGTGATGATTAAATGAGATAACACATGAGAAGGAAGAGCAGAAGGCCTAGTGTGCAATAACCACTCAATAGCTGTTGATTGTCTGCTATGAATGTAATTTTTCCCCTCATTTTTGTCCCATTGAGTTGGAGAACATCCACTAATAAAGGTATTTGGCTGTGTCTGGACCTATGCCTAGGGGAAGAGCTCAGGAAATAGGCTATGATGGCAGACAAAAATGTGGTGGTAAGTGGCTTGTAAGTGATAAGGGCTCATAATCTGGCAGATCAAGATAACTTTCCAGAGAATGGAATCATTGTCCCATGTCTGTCTTCCTCCCAATCAGCTATATGCCCCATGAGGAGACGGACTATATCTGACTTTTTAACCATTAAAAAATTTGATTCTGAGCACCTAGCCCAACACCTGGCATATATGAAACATTAAATAGACATTAATTGGAAAGGTAAATAAATTGGGATAGAGTATTCAATTCACATATATTTATGCACATATATGAAGCCACCATTTCTTGTCTTTTACCTCCAAGCCAACCACTGCCTTTAGGATATAAAGACTTAGTCAATCAGTTTTGCCAGTTCAATCCAAGCTTGGCCTTTGGCCCTGCTGTTGGTTGAAGATCTTTGATATGGTGGTACAATTCTTGGTTTCTTCTGTTTCTGAGGAAATCTGCCATCTCACTGAATTATCAACTGGGGAGTCCCCACAGCACTGGAGGCTGGGGAAAAGGGATGGCAGGGAAGTAAAAAGACATGGAAGAGCTATTTCTTGTATTCCCAGGACATACATACTTAACTTATGAATAATCTTTTATGGAGCACCTGCTATGTGGTGAGCACTGTATTCTGCACAGGAGACACAGATATGAATAAGACAAGGTCCCTGTTGAGAAGTTGAGTTCAAGGGACAGATAAGGAGTGTTCTGGGGCAATGTCTTAAGTGCAATAATAGAAGTCCATTTAAGACATAATAGAAGCATAGAATGAGGACTGGGAGAGATAATTACTTCTGCATGTGAGCATTGTGGAAGGCCTTATGGAGGAGAGACACTTGAATCAAGTCTAAAGAGCAGATTTGCAAAATGAATAAACAAAAAGGACACAGGCATAGGTAAAGAGATAATCATTTGCAGAGGGATGGAATGAACAATGCTAACAGTGTGGGAAGTGATCAAGAACATGCTAGAGGTAAGAATGCTTGAATCATCAGAGGCAGAGGTGAGAAAGGGAAGGGAGACATCAGTGCCTTAATATGTCAATTGCTTGACTTAAGGAACACAAATTTATTTCTCCGTGCTTCACTTTTTTTATCAAGAAGATGGGGATAATAAAAATACCAACATCATGGGGTATTTGTGAGAATTAAATGAAATAAACATCAGTTATATTATGATTACTATGATTATTGTTACTCTAATATCTGTTATTACTATAATAATGATTATTACTATAATTATTATTCTATTATAGTATATTATATATACCATACGATTTATACATTTTTAACATACAATTTGTATTATATACTAATATATAAAATATATACTAATATATACAATTATTATTATACTCCTGGATTTGAAGATTTGAAGAGGCAGTAGAATGCTCACAGATTGACAGAGATAAGGATGATGGTTTCTAAGCATAAGTAATTTACATCAAAAACCTCAGCCAACACAAATGCTCTAGAAGTTAGTGGATTAAATACTTTGTGGTGTGGTCAAAATCCTAAATTTCTTGGGACACCCAATCTGGCAAAATCATTTAAGTCAGTTAAAGTGATAGAAATGTAGACTTACTCAAATCCCACTTTCAAATAGTTCCCAAGATGCCTTATCTGTATAGAGTGGAAATTTAAAACCAGGGTAAATGTATATTAAAATAATGAGAATGGACGATGTTGTTTTTTATCACATTCAGGCAGAGTTCATAATCAATGAATCTTCAAAGAAGTAAAAATAATCTGTTATTGAACTTATTTATTAAAAATAAAAGCTTAATTCTTATTTCAAAAATGACTACAGATGGTGATTTACCAGAGAAGAGACAAGAGAAGAGCTGGGGCATTGACTTGTCCTGGTCATCAGGCTGAATAAAAGCCTTCCCTTGGGGCTTCGGAGTGAGGCAGCAATGTCTTAGGAAAGACAGTATGCAAAGGAAGGTTGTTTCAGTGGAGTTTCCGTGAAATCCGGGAACACTGAGATGAATCAAATTGGAGTGTACTTAGTCTGCATGATTTCTGTGCCATTTGGGCATGGAAGAATAGATAGTCAGCATGCAGAGAAGAGAGAGAACTTCGTTACCTGACTTAGTAGGCCAACACTGGTGGGCTGTGCCCAGTGATCACCCTGTCATTATTCCAAGTATCCTACAGGAATGTGATCCTCCACTCATTCACTTTCAGGTATTTCTCATGTGTGAAGTCTGATTCACATGACCCTGATGTTCAACAATTGCTACTCCCAAGGGTTTGAAATTCTACTCAGACTAGATGAAAAGATTAGGCCCTGCTAGTTTTTGTGACTTTGTCTATATCACTGTATTTTGTTACCTAAGTCATTTGTATTTCAACTCAGCAAGAAAAACTAATAACACAAGTACTTTAACATTATTTTAGAAATTATTCAGGTTTAACAAACAGTTTAGATGACAGGTTCTGATTTTTTCTTATGTGAAAAATTGCCTTATACTTTACCTCATTTTGTTATGTATAGACATAGCCCTTGTCTCTGCTCAAGGTAGCCATGGCACTGTTGTTTTTTCCTGCAAAATTCTGTGAAACAGCAGTGCAAAAAGTACTTAGATGGTAATAGACAGCAGAGTTGGGGCCAGGCTGGAGGAAGAACTGTGGCTGCAGTTTGAAATGCTTTGAACTCTCAAGGCAATGAGCCAGCGGAGTGCAAACAACTTTGATTTTCCTTTTCTCCAGCTCTTCTCTCTGCACGTTTCCATCTGTGACTACTTCCCCCACGTTCAAAAGGAAAGGGCAGTGATATGTGGTAGGGTTCATGGTCAATGCATTTCAGAATTCATTAGAAAGGAGAGCCAACAATCCTGACATGCAGAGCGATAGGATTTCTGCATGGGCAATTTAGGGTAAGGTTTTAACCATTACTGTATTCATTCATTCATTCATTTGACAAATATTTATTAAGTATCTACTGTGTGTCAGGCACTATACAGCTTTTGGGAATTCAGGAGTAAACCAGACAGAAATGAAACAGGGAGGGATGATAGGGAGTGTTGGTATAGAGTTGCAATTTTAATAGGATTATCAGGAAAGACCTCACCGATAAAATAATATTTTTATAAAAATCTGAAGGAGATAGGAGAGCAAGTCACATGGCTATCTTCAGAAAGAACATTTTGGGCAGGAGGAATGTGAGGGCTGAGGCTCTGACCTAGAAACCTTCCCAATACGGTTAAGGAACAGCAAGGTCTAGAGCAAGGGCAGTTGAGTATTAAGAGTGTCAGAGAGTTTATGACAGGAGGGTCTTGCAGATCAATATAGGAACTTTGGCTTTTTACTATGAATAAGTTAGGAAGGATGTGGGCAAAGGAGGATGTGGGCAAAGGAGGCACATGAGCTGCCTTGCATCCTAGCAGGATATCAGTCTGATGGCTGTGTGGAGGATATATGAAGAGGGCCAAGGGTAAAAGGCAGGGATACTAGTTAAGAAGCTGTTACAGAGGCAGGGGGAATAGTTAAGAAGCTGCTACAAATAAACAATGGTGGTTTGGATGAGGCTGTTGGTAGTGAAGTCATGAGAAGTGGCTAAATTCTGGATATATTTAATTGGAAATGATGCTCACAGGGGCTTCTACAGAAACTGATCCAAGTCAGGGGAGATTAGTGGAGTAAAATTTTGGAATTTTCAGAGAATTTATCATGGTCGGTGTGGGCTTAGCACCTGCTTTGCAATGCTAGTGACCCACACCCATCCTAGAGTGAAGAGGTTACCTAAGGAAAAATTCAGCCAGTTGGCAAATGTTTGCAGACAAGCCATTGCAGGCAGGGAGTGCTGAAGGCTTCAATGTCATTCAGATCCTCAGATTGACTGGGTGAGAAGCAGGCTGCAAGCTTTAGCAGATGGCAGGAAGTCCGTTCCCAAGATAATTCTGGGGTGACCTCATGCATGGTTGTCCCCGCATTGGGTCAGAAAAGGCATCTGATTTGAAGAGAAATAGGCCAAAAAAATATGACCTGAGAAAGTAGACCCTTAGTCCATAACCAAAATGACTATTTAAGGAGCTTGGTGATAAAGAAAGCATAATAAGAAAGAAAGAAAGAAAGAAAGAAGGAAAGAAAGAAAGAAAGAAAGAAAGAAGAAAGAAAGAGAAAGAAAGAAAAGAAAGAAAGAAAGAAAGAAAGAAAGAAAGAAAGAAAGAAAAGAAAGGGAGAAAGGGAGGAAGGGAGGAAGGGAGGAAGGGAGGGAAAGAGAAAGAAAGAAAGAAAGAAAAAGAAAGTAAGAAAGAAAGAAAGAGAAAGAAAGAAGGAAGGAAGGAAAGAAAAGAAGGAAAGAAAAGGAAGGAAAAGAAGGAAGGAAGGAAGGAAGGAAGGAAGGAAGGAAGGAAGGAAGGAAGGAAGGAAGGAAGCCAGCTTGTGTTTAATGCTTAGACTTGTGTTTCCCAATGTGGTAACCATTAGCCACCTGTGGCTATTTTTTGTGCACTTGAAAAATGGATTGAGATGTATTGAAATTGTAAACTACTTATGGATTTCAAAGTATAGTAACACTATAAAATATCACTTTAATAAATTTTATATTGATTACATACTGAGGTGATAATGTATTGCATATATATTAAATATATTAACATATATTAAAATTATTTTTACCTATTTCTTTTTATTTAAAAGATTAACTATCAGAGATTTAAAATTATACACATGGCTCACATGTACTCACATTACATTTCTATTGGGTAGGACTGTTTTAGAGTGTGCAAAACACTTTCCCAGACATTAAGCCATATAATACTTCAAGGTAAATGCCAATTTATCTCCGTTTTACTTGAAGAAGTCCAGGTTCCAATAATACCTGCCAAAGAATCCCCGGCCAGTGGTTGAAACTCTTACTCTGTCAGTCATGATAAGAAGACTATGTATCAAGAATGTAATTCATGGATATTCAAAAGCTCTAGTAGTTTAATTGGTCCACATTTGGTCTAACCCAAACATAAGCTTTTTTTTTTTTTTTTTTTTGTGGAAACAGGTTTCAGTGGCCCTACTCCCAGATGTAACATTTTGTCCTTTAGAGGTCTGTTCCATCCTCACATCTGGTGTCCCTCATTATAGATATATTTGAAGCACAGAAAAGTCCACAGAAAAGTGTGTACCATGGCTGGGACATCAAGGCTTCTCCCTGAAGAAATGGAGTTCTTTCTTGATAGTGACTCTGCTCACAATAGGGCCATCTCTGCATCTCTGGCTACAGAGTTTTCACCCATTGTGACCCCTAGAACCTGGATGGGTTGTACATAATTCTGCAGGGCTCCAAAAGATCCTTGTTCACATGATAAGCTGGTTTTGATTTCCTCAAGGCCTGGTTACAGAGTGGGAATGAAGAAACTAAAATTTATTGAATTCCTATGCTGAGATAAGAGATGGATCTGCAGTGGTAGCAGGCTGCCTGGATATGGATCAGAAAACTCATCGCCATCAACAAGCAGGTTGAGAAGGACAGACAGGGTCCTTGGCATCATATAGTCTCCGGACATTGGCAGCTCCCAGTGCCTCTCCAGATCCTTGGGTAAACTTAACACTACATGTCTTATATCTATAAACAGACCCTGCTATCAGAACTCTCAAAGACTATTTTGGGCATTGCAGTATCTAAAAGCAATCAAGATACTTAGGCACTTAGAAGTAACTTCAGACTTAAGTTATTTATATATGGTTATACGCAGTGCTAAGAGTATGCAGTTGATTCTTTACTGACCTTTATACACACATTTTAATTCATTATCAGAAAGCATTATATTCAAACAGTTGGAATATTGACAGATATAGATAGATATTTGAGAGTCAGTAAGTTTTGGTAAAATGGGTTTTCATCTATGAGTTGTCATTTGAGAGGCTCAAGAAAAATAACTTCTAAATGTTTTGTTTATATAAATTTCATGGTGATTTGGACTCTACCGTTCTTTCATGTTCTGTTTTTTGGTCCTTTTCAAAAAAGACTTTTGAGAAAGCCTACAGATTGGATTAATTCACTGTAAATTAGTAGAAACTTAGATGTGAAAAAGGCAGCTTTTTAAAAAAGGTAAGCTAAGACCCCAAAGCCAGAAACTCCAACTTGAAAATAATCCAAGATCCAGAGGTGATCCTAAAAAAACCAAAATATTGCCAATAAAATTATCTATGACCTCAGTCCAGGAAGAAGAAAGGGAGGTATCCATAGCACCATCAAGACTCCATAGGACCCTCTCCTGTGAGCTCTCCTGTGAGCTCAGATGGTTCCAAAAACAATTGAAGAATACACAATATATAAGTAGAGAAGATCAACATCCAGAGCACTGGAAAATCTGCAGTTTTTTAAAAAAAGGTATATAAATGTAAAAGATAGAGGGAAGAAATGAATTCATCGCTTGTTATTAATGCTAACAGCTGACAGAGAAAGCTGAATTCTTCTTTCACTTATTTCTATATTGTATACCAAAAAGTATATTTTTTGTACTGGAAATACTAGGCCAATTACCATGAACAGGCAATTGATGAGGACCCCTGGGCCAGATGACAATGTGTCCCCAAGTGATCATTTCTATCTTTCCCAACTCCCATTAAAACCATATACACGATACAGAAATAAAGATGAGGAGACCAGCACCCTCACTGAAAACTAGAAAAGAATGTTATCACCATAACAGAAACACTAAGATGTTTCTGCCAGTAATGGAGTATGAAAGACCATTGGAAGGAGCTGTTGTCAACTCCTGATTTCTCATCTTGGGGAAATAAGCAGCACCTTTGGATGTAAGTTCAGGAGGTTTTGGTGCAATTCCCTAACTCAGAGTTACTATGCTGGAAATGGCGCTCTCCCTCCAGGGCAGTGAATGTAATTGGAAACTACTGGTATTCCTGGGCTGCCTTCAGAATTTATGCCCAATGAAAGTGGTGGCAGGAATTGACTATGGCATGACAGGAGTTGTGTCCTGGCTAGGATGGCAGCACAAGGAAGAAATCTAGGCAATGCCACTGCCTGTATCTGCCCCAGGAAACCGGATCAAAACAAAGGCCAGGTCCCATTAGTACTAACCTCCTAGTGATGGTTGTTTTATTGAAAGCAGAAAACAAACGATGCCAAGACAGCTCACCGCCAGGAAAGCTGGCAGCTCTGGTATTTTCCGTGTCACTTCTGGGAAGAGCTTGAAAGACTTGAAAGTCCATTACTGGTTCTAAAAAAACTGAGAAAAGCCCATATTGTAACTAGGAATGAGTAACTTCTTAATACAACAAAGATTTATCTAAAAAAATTACAATAATCCCGCCCACTGGTAAAATGTTAGTTTCAGATCTATTAATGTCAGGAATAAGATAAGATGCCCACCATGAGAGCTGTTATCAACATATTTTCTGGAAATTACAATCAATGGAATGGTTCACGAATGTGAAGGTGTGTAAATATTAGAAAGGAAGATGCAAACTTGTTGTTGTTTGCAGATGCCATGATAGAAAACCTCATGACATTAACTAAAAAAAAAAAAGGAGACAATATTAAGAAAGGTGGTCAAAATGCCTTAGTTAGATGCCTATATAACAGTTCATTTTTTCTGAAATAAGACTGTTTGCAAAAACTACAAAATATAAAATAACTGAATAGTAACTAAACAACTAAAAACAGGATCAAGTTTACTGAGGGACAGATAAGGAGACATCACTATATAAAGGGCATGATGAGCGCTAGGTGCTCAATAATGGCATCCAAATGAAAATAAGCAAAGAACATGGAATACAATTCCTAAAATAAGAAATTCAGATAGTTAAACATATTCAAACAGATGTTCAGTCTCACGTTAAAAATTCAAATGTGTAATGTGATACTATTTGTTTCACTTGTCAGATTATCAGAGATTTAAAATATTGCTAACACCAACTGCTGAAGATGATATGGAGAATTCAGTCCTGTCATACAGAGCTGAGAGGAGCATCATTTGATGGCATGACCTTTCTGGAGGAAAAATAGCAAAATCTACAAAAGTCATCAGCCAAGAAATGCCACTTCTGGAAGTTTATCAGAAAACATCACTAAGTTTTATGCATAAGAATACTAATTGTTGTGTTTCTTATACTTTGAAAATGTTTAGAAATAACCTAAATAGGTTAATGGTATGGGATTAAAATGCAGTATTCTCTAATACTAGGCATAAAATGCAACATTCATGCAAAATACCTAGTAAATTATTCACATGCTATTACCCAAATACAAAAATGGGCTACAAAACTGTGGTCTATAACATAATCAAATTTTTACATACAAGAGTATATTGCTTGCATAGAAAAATGCATGGAATGAAAATAGAAGTGTTTGTGTATATATGTACATATATACCTATATGAGAGAGATTGATCATCACTCTTAACCCAGGGCAATTTAGATCTTCAATCAGTGGACATTAGGCAGTATCTGAGGACATAGTTTGTTTGTCACAACTGGACAGGGTGGTAATAATAGCATCTAACAGGTAGGGCCCAGGGATGCTGCTAAATATCCTACAATGCACAGGATAGCTCCCCACAACAAATAATTATCTGGACCAAAATATTAATAATGCTGAAGTTAAGAAACCTTGGCACATATGAATATATATCTATATTTATAGTACTTATGAGAACATTCTTTGTTTGACTTGTCTTTGCTCCTCTATATTTTTCTGTGGTTCAAATGTTTTTGAAAATAGCACTAGATTATTTTCAGAATCAGAAAAGTTAATAAAATGATATCTAATTAGGGGAGGTTGCCCTTAAAGAGTCACATTCTCCTTGCCTCTTAATTCTTGACCAACCTTTCTCCTCCTTTTTCTGAATGGCTATAATACTTCTAGTTGGTATCACATCATTTAAGATAATTTGTAATTCACTTGGTTTTATTATGATATACTTTTCTGTGTGTTCATCTGAACTCCTCTCCAATTAAATTCAGGAACCACAACAATTTGAGGGGAGGGATCATGCTTCCCAGTTGCCCAATATATGGGAAGTCCTTGGTACCTGCTAAGGAAAGCATGGAATAAAGGAAGGAAAAAGCAAAGAGAGAAAAGAAGGGAGGGAGGAAGAAGGAAGAAAAGGCTAAAGACTTTATAAATCTTTATACTTTCCCCTGCCCTTTCCCACCCTGCACCTGGCTCAGGGCAGCCCACAGAACAGGCACCATTATATGGGGGGAGGGGGAGCAATGTGGTATAGCAGAAATGGCACTCGCTTTGGGGTTAGAGAAGTGGGTTTAAAGTTTGATCTTGCAACTCACTATTTTATTTTTATTTATTTTTGATTTAGCAAACACAGTGCTTCCTACTTGCCAAGCACTGTACTAAACCTTGCAAATATTTCTTGTGTCATACTGGAAAAATGCATGAAGTTTCCAGAGACCTGACTGTTCATCTTTAAAATGGGAACAATAGTACCTTGCATGGTTGTTGTAAAGTTTAGAGGCGATAATGTATATAAAGTGCTAGGGACAGGGCATGATGCATGGTAGGCGCTCAATACATGGAGTGATTTTCATCATCGTCATTGTCATTATTTCCATAACTCTGATCACTCAATAAAGCCTTTTCAGATGATAAGTTAATCATCCTAATAGACTGTAAGATTTAAAATAGATCTTGAAACTATTTCTACAAATGAATTACTAGCTTGTTAGAGGGTAGGACTGCTGTTTACACACTCTTGAAGGAAGAAGTATTATCTTCTTTTTTGGAAGATCATCCTGGCCGGCTGACTGCAGAACCTGAGGCATATTATACAGAGAGGGTGGGGGAAAGGGAGGTAGCACCCAGCCATATCATCTGAATTGACCTCAGGAGCAGTGGGTGGCCTTCCTGTGCATCTGTCAGTCATCAGTGTTCTCAGCAATCTGTCTCAACCACTCTATCTTTGATCGTTGGTAAGCACCATGACTGCATGCTATATTCCTGGAAGCTGTGCTTGAAGACCAAAAACTGAGTTGTGGACTACAGGGTAGAAACATGGAGAGAGAGAAACTGCTGAAGCAAGGCCCAAGAGAGTGCTTGGCACTACAGGGAAATCGATTATTAACAGATATGGGAGGAATGACTATTGAGTTTTCAAACTTTGCACATGATCCCGGCATGTTATGCTACATGGAATAAAGTGACATCAGGGCCCGTTGACCCTGGAACTTGCCCAGAGCTGAGTTAGTTCAAAGGAAAGATATGAAAGATGGGAAGCTTGAATAGAAGAAACCCAGATGGATGGGGTGGGGTTTCCTTGGATTTACTTCATTGGTGTATTCAATTCACCTCCCAAAGTTTTCCCAATCAATAAGTCAGGCAACCAAAGTATTTCTTTAACAACTCTTCTTACATGTCAAGCTCATTTGAAGTGATTATTCCTTTGCCTTCTGATAACTTCACTCAAAATTCAAAGTCCCTCTTTCCCCTTTGTTATGATATCTCTCTCTTAATGTTTAAACACTCATTTAAGGCGTGTTTTTCTCTATTCACACCTTCCCAGATAACACTGGAGGGCATTCTAGCCCAGTCTTCACTGTCCTCCATACTCCAGAAAGCTAAATATGTCTTTTAATCCTGTAACCCAGCCTTTAGCACTAAGTGGCCTTCCAGCTTATCTTGGTCCAAATGGTTCCATGCCCATATTGTGGAGACATCTGTTACCAACTACTGCTCCTTCACCTGATCAGTTCTCTGTCTTCCATATGTGTGTAGACCTTTTCCTGCCTTCCTTTCATCCCTAGGACCCATGCAAATTTCCAGGATAACATCAAGGATACCAATTAGCTAGCATCCTGAATATTTTTCCCATCCCTCTCCCATGGAAAAATTGCCTATCCCAAAGATTTGCATTATTCATTTCCAGAAATATGTTGGCACCTGGCATTTTATAATTGCTACCCCCAGATGCAGACACTGTAGCTGCACTGTCTCCAAGTCAACCTCTGTACCAAGCCCTTTAAATAGTATGTCTCATCTGATTAGCAAAACAATTTAATAACTACTACTACTGTCTTCAATTTACAGAGGCAAGAGGAGAGATGAAGTGAAGTAAAATAGCTTCTCTGAGGTCATATAGCTATAGGTAGTGAAGTAGAGATACTAAGCCAAGTTGGTCTGCCTTCGGAGACCATATTGTAAAAATTCCACACTAGATGGCTTGACTGAGGCTTTATCGTTAATCATCATTCTAATAAAAGGAAAACAACACTTGCATTGTGGTTTTCAAAAAGATTTTTTTGAACTATTTCATTTGATCCTTACAATAGCCCTGTGAATTAGAAGAAGAATCTCAGGCTGAAAGTGAAGACCAGTGTCACTGTCCCAGGTTGGTTCCTCCAGGGAACTGACTCTAAGGGAGAGGTTAGTGTGCAGGTCATTCGTTAGGGAGTAGGTTGTGGTTCAGCACCCATGGAGGGGAGAAGAAGGAAGCGGGGTTGGCAAAACCAAAAGTCAAGCCTGGTGCAGGCTCAGTGGCAGCCTCCACCAAGCCCGGGAGCTCTGGAGGTAGAATGACCCTAAGTACAGGTCAGGAGGCTGAGCCTCATTACCTCACAGTGATGGGTCATTGGATATGGACTGATCCTGGCAGGCTGTGTGATCTTGTGTCTGTCAATTTTCTGCTGCTGCTGCTGCTGCTGCAATCTCTGTAGAGGCTGGTAGCTGAAGGAAACCTGAGTAGGTTGTTGAATTGTCCCTAACACTTACCAAATAGTCAATGATGTACCCAGAATAAAAATCTGGTCCACATATACCCACACAAACACCCTTGCCCATGTACCACACAACCTCTCTAGAGAGACTTTCTCTGTACTGACAATTCTTAGCTGATTCTGAAGCAAAGTCAGAATCCAATAATTTGTGCTGATCAGGTTGCTATTTCCAGCTGCTTACATGGGTACCCAAAGTAGATGGTGGCGGGTGTCCTAGTGGGAGTAATGGTTACGGAATATTAAAACAGGTGAAAGTGGAACCTATGCCACAGTATTGCATCTATTACAAGAGAAGACTAAAATTTCCTGAATTAGAAATAATTGTGAGGCATTGTTGAATTATTTGGTGTCCTTGAAAATTTATATAGGAAAAGAAGAATTCTAAATTTTTGAGGAATATATATAAAACCTGATGCAAAAATGTGATCAGTCTTGGCTTTTCACTTGTTAAAAATTATGAATTTACTGTATTTCTCTAATCAATTGTTTTGCAAGCTCTTGCTTTTTCAGCCCCAAACTGCATTCCAATCCGAAAGCCACAATCTGGGAATGTGTTTATTTTTATTTACCTTCACATAGTATAGCTTGCCAGATTTTCCCTTTGGTGGTTTTAATAGAATCATCTGTAGTTGAGTTAAAGCCCCATATCTCTTTGAACTTCCAAGATTCTTTGAATTATCTTAATTATTTTCACTGTTCTAAATATTTTTTTCTTAGTAGAAATCAACAAGAAACCAATCAAGAAAGACTCCCCTCTGAATATTTTTCCTCAGGGAGTTGGAAAGTTATAGTCATTTGGGTAGGGCTATGATGGCAGGTTGCTCCTGATAGTGGTGGCAGTAATTTTGTTCTTGATGGTGGGGTAATGTTGTTGGATGATGTTGTTGAGGGGTGATGTTATTGTTGGGTAGGAGTGATGTTACTGTGTGGAGTAATGTTATTGATAATGGTGTTGGTGGTGATGGGGTGATGTTGCCAGTAGGAGTGGTGTTGCTGATGGTAGTGGTAGTGAAGGAGTGATGTTGGTTGGGGTAGTGGTGGTGGATAATACTGTTTTTGATGCTAGTGACAATGATGATTGTGAGTTATACTAAGAAAGTCACACTTCAAACCATCTATCAAGAGGAGCTAAATATGAGTTAGACGTGTATGTTTCTTGTCCAGCTTCTCAAATATTTAAGGCAGAATGGGGTGAATAGTATTAGATAAAATCCTTTTCTGAGACACATGACTTCAAGATGGCCAGCTAGAGGCATCTGGTAGGCACTTGCCCTACAAATAAGAACTGAATTAGCAGGTAGATAATCACATTTCCAATAGATCACCTAAGAGAATACTGGAATTCAACCGAAAAGTGACAGCAAACATCTACAGCAATGAAGGAGAAGGAAGTGAGGCAGCCTACTCTACAGGGCTTGGCCGGGGGCCTGAAAAGGCTCCCTAATATGGGAAAAAGTAGATAAGTGACCCTCAGTGGTCCATATTCCCACCACATACTACTGCATCCTAGCCACAGGAAAGCCCCTTAACCTCAGCGGGCCTCATGACTAACACAGGGAGCTGCCTCGAGACAATGTGAAGACATTGCTCCAGAGATGGAATTCATGCTGGGTCCCAGAACCTATCTGAGTCATAAGCAGCCACAGCAAGAGGCTATTCCTGCAGTAATGCTGCATATTCCCTGAGGCTACAATAGCACCTGCATCTCCACATCTCTGGAGACCCATTGACATTCCCTGCCTATAGCCACCACCACGGATGGCTGCTACCTTCAGAGCTGAAGCATGAACCACTAGTAAAGATTTCATTGCTTTCATCAGTGTAGCCACTGCACGTTTTCATGTGCACCAAGGACAAACTCACCCACCCACAGCAGCCACCACTGTGGGCTACTGCAGCTAGGGCCAAAGCTCAAGTGAAGTACACATTCCCCGAAATGTCTGGCATAAGTCTGTTGCCACTGAAAGGAGCCCCACCCTCCCCAGTAGCAGAGCTGAAGCTCAGCTGCTGCTGCCACTACCTAAGCATTTAGCCTTGGACCTGAGGCTCACCTTTCCCCTGTCTACCATAATAAGTGCCTGCATGTGCCCCTGGGGGCCTCAGGACAGGTCTAACTGGGCTGGCTTTGCCCTTTTCTCCCCATTCTCCAGTGCTTGAGTGGGGACAGGGTGCCTGGGGACTGTCCAGCCCAGTCCACCACTGTTAGCACCTGAGCATTCCCTTCAGGGACCTGAGGTTAGGCTCATCCAACCTGCTACTACCACCACAGTGGGCTCCCGTCTGTATGCACAACCTATGGGCCTGGGGACTGGCCCGCTCAACCTATCACAACCACTTCTAACACCAACATTTGGGATCCAGAGGTTAGTCACTCCACTGCTACTGCCATCACCCATGACACACCCACTTCCCAGAAGCTTAAGAACCCACCCACCTACCCAGTCCACTATTGTTACTACTGGCACCTAACCAAGCTGCCTGGAGCCCAAAAATCTACCTCTTCAGACTCACTAATACCAATGCCAACTTATGAAACCTGTTGCCCAAGAACAGGCATGCTCAGCCCACTGCTGTCACTACTGGGGCCCAAGGATTCACCTGGCATCCCTGTCTCTAGCAAAACTTCACCACTGCCTCCATTAACAACCACACCCCAAGCCACTGAAAAAACAAAACAAAACAAAACAAACAAACAAAGAAAAACCACAGATACCACTGACATTGTTTACAGCAAAAGAAATCATATGAAGACTACACTACTGCACCCAACCAGAATCAAAGTCAAAGTACCCCACTCATGTGGCTTGGCTGCATCCCCATCCAAATCCCATCTTGAATTGTAGTTTCCGTAATCCCCACGTGTGGTGGGAGGGACGCTGTGGGAGGTAACTGAATCATGGGGGCAGTTTCCTTCATGCTATTCTCATGATAGTGAGTGAGCCCTCATGAGATCTGATGGCTTTATAAGGGGCTTCCCCCTTCACTCGCCTCTCTTCTTCTTGCTGCTGCCATGTGAAGAATAATGCATTTGCTTCCCCTTCTGCCATGATTGTACATCTCCTGAGGTCTGCCCAGCCCTGTAGAACTGTGAGTCAATTAAACCTCTTTCCTTTGTTAATTACCCAGTCTCAAGTACGTCTTTATTAGTAGCATGAGAATGAACTAATGCACTGACCCAACCAACACTATAAATATCACAGATACCTCTTCAGGAAAACATTCTTGCCCACGAAGACAAATTTTAAAAATTGAAAGAAGTGACTGTTATACCTGAGTGCCAATATCAGTGTAAGGACACAAAAAACTTGAAAAATCAAGGAAACATGACACTTCCATAGGAATACAATAGTTCTCCAGCAACAGATTCTGAACAAAAAGAAATTCATGGAGTCCCAAGTAAAAAATTTAAAATATTGATATTAAAGAAGCTCAGTTAGATACTAGAGAATACAGGAAAAATAATACCAAGAGATTAGAAAAATAATTAAGGATAAGAATGATGAATTTATCAAAGAGCTAGATATCACAAAAAGGAACCAAGAGTCATTCTGGAACTGAATATTCATTAAATTAAATACAAAATACATGTAAAATCTTCAACAATAGTGTAGATCAAGCAGAGGAAAGAATTTCAGAACTTAAAGACAGGTATTTGGAAATAGCTCAGTCAGACAAAAATAAAGAAAAAAGAATTAAGAAGAATGAACAAAGCCTAGATGACATATGAGACACCATAAAGTGATCAAATAATCAAAATTTTGCCATCCCAGAAGGTGAAGAGAAAAGCATTAGAAAACCTATTTAAGAAAAGAGTAGCTGAAGACTTCCTAAGTCTAGAAATACATTTAGACATCCAGATACAGGAAATTCAGAGAACCTCAAATAGATGAATACAAAAACTTCTTCTCCATTGCAAATGATAGACAGACTGTCAAAAGCCAAAGACAAGGAGGAAATTCTAAAAACATCAGGAAAAGTGTCTAGTTATTTGTGAGGACACCCCCAGGGTATTTCTCAGCAGAAACCTTACAGGTCTTGAGAGAGTGGGATGACATATTCCAAAAGCTAAAAAACAAAACAAAACAAATAAAAAAATAAAACACTGCTAGCCAAGAGTGCTATATGCAGCAAAATTATCCTTCATTAATTAAGGAGAAATAAAGTCTTTCCCAGACAAGCAGAAACTTAAGGGACAATACGTATCATCATGAAAACACACAAAAGTATGCAACCTACTGGTAGATCAAACACACAATTAAGAAAGAGAAAGTTTGGGCAGGGTTGCTCATGCCTATAATCCCAGCACTGTTGAAGGTAGAGGCAGGTGGATCACTGGAGCTCAGGAGTTTGAGATCAGCCTGGGCAACATGGCAAAATCCTGTCTCTACTAAAAATACAAAGAAAATTAGCTAGGCATGGTGGCAGGTGTCTGTAGTCCCAGCTACTCAGGAGGCTGAAGTGGGAGGATGGCTCCAGCCCCAAAGCGGAGGTTGCAGTGAGCCAAAATTGATCCACTCCACTCCAATGTAGGCAACAGAGTGAGACGCTATCTCAAAAAAAAAAATAAAAAGAAAAAAAAAAAGAAAGAGAAAGGACTCAAATGTTACCACCATAGATGTTACCACAGTGATTAACAATGAGACAAACAAGGAACAAAGGAGATACAAAACAAACGTGAATCAATTAATAGACTGACAAGAATAAACTCTCACATACCAATAACAATTTTGAATGTAAACATAGAGGTGAAAATGCTCAACAAAATATTAGCAAACTGAATCTAACAGTACATCAAACAAATAATAGACCATAATCAAGGGGGATTTATCTTAAAAATGCAAGAATGGTTCAACATACACAAATAAATAAATGTAATACCTGATATCAATAGCATGAGAGACAAAGAACATATGGTTATTGCAATAGACACAGTAAGACCATTTGATAAAATTCAACATCTCTTCATGATAAAAACTCTCAACAAACTAGGCATTGGTGGAACATACTTTAGAATAATAAGGGCCATGTATGACAAACCCACAGCTAACATCATAAATATGGAAATACTGAAAGTCTTTCCTCTAAGAACTGAAACAAGACAGGGGACTCACTCTTATTTGACATAGTATTGGAAGTCCTGGCCAGAGAAATCAGTCAAGAGTAAAAAAAAAAAAATCCAAATTGGGAAAGAGGAAGTCAAATTATTCCTCTTTGCAGTTAACATAATCTTCTATCTAGAAAAACCTACAGACTTCACAAAAAAATCCCTTAGGTCTGATAATAAATTCAGCAAAGTTGCAGGATACAAAATCAATATACAAAATCAGCAGCATTTCTATGCACCAATAATGAACTAGCTGAAAAAGAAATAAAGACAGCTATATAAAATATAACATACCTGGGAATTAATTTAACCAAGGGTATAAAAAACCTCCATAGAAAAAAACTACAAAACACTGATGAAATTGAAGGGGACACAAACAAATCAAAAGACACCCTATGCTCATGGATTGGGATAATTAATATCTTCCATATTAATTGAAAGTGATCACACTGCCCATGGCAATCTATAGATTCAATGCAATTCCTATCAAAATACAAATGTAATTTTTCACAGAAATAGAAAAACAGTCCTAAAATTTATATGGAACCATAAAATAACCTAAATGGTCAAAGCAATTCTGAGCAAAATAAAAAAGCTGGAAGCATCAGACTACCTGACTTCAATAAATTACAAACTATAGTAACCAAAACAGCATGATATTTGTATAAAAACAGACACGACAAACAATGGAACAGAGTACACAACCCAGAAACAAATCCACATGTTTACAGCCAACCAATTTTTGACAAAGGTGTCAACCTCATACACTGGGGAAAGGACACCCTCTTCAATTAGTTGTTGTGGGAAAATTGGATTGCCATATCCAAAAGAATTAAACTGAACCCCTATCTCTCACCACTTAGAAAAATAAATGCAAGATAGATTAAAGACTTAATTGTAACACCCAAAACCATAAAGCTACTAAAAGAAAACATGGGGAAAACACCCCAGGACATTGGTCTAGGCAAAGATTAGGGCCTCAAGAGCACAGGCAACAAAAGCAAAAATAGACAAATGGAGTTATATTAAACTAAAAAGCTTCTGCACAGCAAAGGAAACAATCAAGAGAGTTAAGAAACAACCTGTTGAATGGAATAAAATATTTGCAAACTATTCATTCAAGGAACTAATATTCAAAATATATAAGGAATTCAAACAACTCAACAGTAAAAACACAAATAATACCATTTAAAGTGGGCAAAGGACATGAATAGACATTTCTCCAAAGAAGACATACAAATGGCCAACACATATATGAAAAGATGCTCAATATCAGTAACCAGGGAAACGCAGATCAAAACCACAATGAGATATCATCCCATTCCTACTTAGAATGGCTATTTTTAAAAAGAAAAAAAAAAACAGATGCTGGCAAGGATGTCAGGAAAAGGGAACTCAGAGTGTTGATGGGGATGTAAATTGTACAGCCGCTGTGGAAACAGTAAGGAGATTTCTCAAAAAAACTAAAAATAGAACTACCATACAATCCTTCAGTCTCACTACTGGACATTTATCCAAAGGAAAAGAAATTCACATATCACATATCAAAGAGATACTGGCATTCCCATGTTTATCACAGCACTATTCACAATAGCAAAGACGTGAAATCAACGTAAGTATCCATCAAAAGATAAATGGATAAGGAAAATGTGGTATATATACAGAATGGAATACTAGTCATCCATAAAACATATAGAAATCATGTCATTTGCAGTAACATGGATGGAACTGGAGGGTGTTGTGTTAATTGACATAAGCCATGCAGAGAAAGACAAACACTGCATGTTCTCACTCAGATGTAGGAGTTAAATAGTTGATCTCTTGGAGGCAGAGACTAGAGGCTAGGCAGGGTGTGTGGGAGTGGGGGCATAAAGGAGGTTGGTTAATGGGTACAAACACAAAGTTAGATTGAAGGAATTAGTTCTGACATTTGATAGCAGAGTATGGTAACTGTAGTTAACAACAATGTATTGTATATTTCAAAATAGCTAGAAAGGAAGACTTGAAATGATCCCAACACATAGAAATAATAAATAATTGAAGTGACGGACATCCCCAAAACCCTGACTTGATCATTATGCAGTCAGTACATGTAACAAAATGTCACATATGTAACCTATAAATATGTACAGATATTTGTATCAACTAAAAAAATCCCTTTCTGAGATGCTCACCAGAAATTCTTTCTCTGGAAACTACATGATATGGTTTGGCTCTGTATCCCCACACAAATCTCATGTTGAATTGTAATCCCCACACGTCAGGGGAGGGGACTGGTGGGAGGTGGTTGGATCATGAGGGTGGATTTCCTTCTTGCTGTTCTTGTGATAGTGAGTGAGTTCTCACAAGATCTGGTTGCTTGAAAGTGTGTAGCGCTTCTCCCTTTGCTTGCTCGCTCTCTCCTGCTGCCATGTGAAGACGTGCTTGCTTCCCCTTTGCGTGCTGCCGTGATTGAAAGTTTCTTGACACCTCCTAGCCGTGTTTCTTCCATAGCCTGTGGAACTTTGAGTCAATTAAACTCATTTTCAAAAATGACCCAGTCTTGGGTAGTTCTTTATAGCAGTGTAAGAATGCACTAATACACTATATAATCCCTGGTAGAAAACAAGTCAGAAAACAAAATTTCTGCACTTTCTGAGAAATCAGTGTCCTCATTCCTGTTCTCACTTCAGTTTCACTTTCAGCTGATGTCCTGGCACACTCCTGCAGCCAATCAGACCGCCTCTTTCCTTTGACCCTTCCAAGCCACTTCACACTCCACTTTGCCTTGCTTACCCTCTGGCTTCTCTCTGGCATCCACCCATCCCCTGCAATCCTTTCACAATTGTATTCTTCAAGATTCATCTCAAAATCAAACTTCTCTACAGGGCTAACCCTCTAACTTGGTAGAATTCTTATGTCCCTTACCATCAATATCACGTGGTTTAGCACCATCATGTATCTGTATTGTTCTCGGTGGTGTCATGTCAGTTTATCTGGTAGATTTTCAGCTTTACAACAGTGCCCTTGTCTTGTATGTTCTTTTCATTCACCACAGAATCCAGCACTAAGTAGATGCTTAACTGAATACCATACTTTACTAACAAACAAAAAGAAATAATACCAAAGTGGAAATGAGACCTTCTAGCCCAAGCTCTGCCATTTATCCACTGCATGACCTGAAGTGTTCACTTCTCTAGCCCTCATTTTCTTTATCAATAAAGCTCATTATTAAACCAGATTACAATAATAATTATTGTTATTGGATACTATTTTCCAGACAGGTAGATGTCATATAAATTCCTTTCGTTTTAAAACAATGTTATTCAGTAAATTGAAAGTCTGACTTTTGATTTCTTTATTTTTTATTTTTTATTTTATTATTATACTTCAGGTTTTAGGGTACATGTGCACAATGTGCAGGTTTGTTACATATGTATCCATGTGCCATGTTGGTTTGCTGCACCCACTAACTCGTCATTTAGCATTAGGTATATCTCCTAATGCTGTCCCTCCCCCCTCCCCCCACCCCACAACAGTCCCCGGAGTGTGATGTTCCCCTTCTTGTGTCCATGACTTCTCATTGTTCAATTCCCACCTATGAGTGAGAACATGCGGTGTTTGGTTTTTTGTCCTTGCGATAGTTTACTGAGAATGATGTTTTCCAGTTTCATCCATATCCCTACAAAGGACATGAACTCATCATTTTTTTTATGGCTGCATAGTATTCCATGGTGTATATGTGCCACATTTTCTTAATCCAGTCTATCGTTGTTGCACCATTCATATTATTCCAGGATAAAAAGTAACTTCAGAGTTCTTGTTCTGGATGTTCCAGACAGAAGCTTGAGCACAGACTGAATCACCCCTATTTTTCTGCTTCTCTCATAGACATGATAACAGACAGTGTTTCAAGATATTGATTTATGTCTGGCTGGCTCAAAAAGAAAAGCAAAAAGGGGGCCAAAAGCAAAAGCAAAAAGACCAAAAAAATTATGATGTATGTATCTCTTTAAAGAAAAAAAGAAAGAAAGAAGCAGCAGCAACACACAGAAAACTCAGAAATGAATATGGGATGACTTTGAGGTCCAGAGAACGCTGGAGATGGTATTGGGTAGTACTGGAGGACTTAGGGGCTGAGTTTGTGCAGCTTCTTCTGTAATGGTCATTATTTAAAGACACAATACAGACAATGCATATGCAGTGTTTGCAGGTTAAAATAAAATGTAAACATGGGGTTAAAAAAAGGAGAAAAGGCAAATATGCCCAAAATATTTTCTAGTGGTGGTACTGTGAAAAATAGCTATTTTCTTCTTTGTCCATTTCTGTACTTTTTAAGTTAAAATACAGACAAATAACTACCACCCCATCTCCTCATCTCATTGCTCTGTAGGTCTCTCCTTATGCCCTGAAATAATTGCCGAAGTACAAACAATCTGAGCTCTAAGCCCAACCTCGAGGTGGCTAAAGTACTGAAAACCAGGGCCTCAGGAATCAAATCTGAAACAGAAATGGTGGCCTCTTCCTGGTTGTCACTGGAATTGTCCTTGGCAAGATCAGGGTGTCATCTTTATGGCTCCTTGGTCTCTTCCTCCATGGAATTCTTACACAACAATACACACATTTTATAATTAAAAGCTAAAAACACACTGGCTTCTGTTTTTGAGTCATTTCATTGTTTTGATACCTTGTGGCAGGGCAGAGATGAATGGAAGACAGGCTGACCTAATCTAGTCTAAATATTCAGACCCCGGGAAGGGAATCCTCCTCAGCAGAATGCCAACCTATGTCTCTTAATTGCCTCGGCTCCTGATAGATTGGCTCTTACCCTCTTTGAATTCCTTTGTTGTGGAGGAGTTAAAATTCATGAGCGTCCCATGCCTGGGAATACTTACTCCAGTGCTGCTATTTTCCTGAGCCAAGCTGGCCAACACCGCAAAAGAGTTGGAGGTCTGTTGGGCCATCTGTTACATAATAGTCAACAATCTCGAAAATCTAGGGAAACAGGGAGGGGGAGAGCAAAGATGATGAAGCATTTAAACAGAACAGATTGCTGCCTTACTTACAAGAGAAAAAGGGAGAGATGATATGCTTTGATGGAGGCAGAGACAAGCTTTATTAGCATAGGGAACAAAACAAACTTTAAAAAAGTGGCGCCAATAAAGCTGACAGTCTAAAGAGGCTTGGTGACAAACCCCATGTTGAACTGCAGGTCACAGAGGCCTCAAATGTGATTGGGAGACACACACACACACACACACACACCATACAATGTACGCATTGCACATGGACGTGCAATATCCCTGATGTATGAGTGAAACCACTGAAAAATTGCTGTTGTATTTAAAAGCTAAATATAAGCCTGAACTAGAATATCAAATTTTGCAGACCTGGGAAAAGCACTTTGCCTTAACCATCTTCCAAGTAAATACCTTCAGCATGAGGTGAAAGGAGTCAAGGCCTACTTTGACTATACAAAGCCCAGGCCTTTGCATTTGCCTAGCAGACTCTCAAGCTCCCTGATTTAGCCACCAGTAAACTTTGAAATCTTTACTAAACACAGGTCAGTTTTTAGCAGTGACCTATAACATTTGACCTGAAAAATACTGTTTCTAAAGGAGTGGAATGAAACTGGAGGTAACAAAGAATTAGAAAAAAAAAAAAAGAGAGAGATTGGGGATAATTACAGTGAGAGAAGAAATAGTGAAAGATAAGAAAATCTGGGAGATACATGTCAGTAAAGAACCTCAAATATAAGGCAATAATGAAGTGTCTTAAAAACCAGCTAGTTGGCAAACAAATATTAAGAGTTAAATATTAAACTCTATTTAATGACATGCAGGCTGAAATGTTTAAGAAGCCAGATGATATAAGCAACTGACTTTGAAATTCACCAAAAAGTGAAATGGATTGATGAATGGATAAAGGATCAGACATAATAAAACTTTTTTTTTTTTTTTTTTTTTTTTGAGACAGAGTTTCGCTCCTGTAGCCCAGGCCAGAGTGCAGTGGTGGGATCTTGGCTCACTGAAACCTCTGCCTCCTGGTTTCCAACAATTCTCCTGCCTCAGCCTCCCAAGTAGCTGGGATTACAGGTGTTCACCACCACACCCAGCTAATTTTTGTATTTTTAGTAGAGACGGGGTTTCACCATGTTGGCCAGGCTGGTCTAGAACTCCTGACCTCAAATGATCTGCCTGCTTCAGCCTCCCAAAGTGCTGGGATTACAGGCATGAGCCACCGCACCCAGCCATAATAAAACAATTATAGATAAATGTTCACTGTAGAATCTAGGTGGTGAGTAGATACTATGCACCATAAAATTATTTCATCTTACCTGTATTTTGAAATTTTCTGTGATAAAATGTTGGGGAAAGATAAAGGAACATTGAGACTCCCAGAATTAAAATAGAATGAACACGAATAAAAAAAACATAGAAATTAAAAACATCCTAGACATTTAAAAATGTCTAGGTATCCCTTTCATTTCTGTTTTTCTTTTACATGATATTGTCTCCAAATATGTATCTCAATGAAAGAAGCTGGTTAAAGGTTGTGATTATCAAGTTTGAGTGACTAGTTTTGCTGCTGTTATTTCATTGATGTTATTTTGAAGTTGTTGTCTTTGGTAAACTAAAATTAATGAGATTGTTAAAGTCATAATTTGGTAAAAATTTTGCCCAAAGTAGATTTTACTGTCACTTTCTTCCAAATGGACTCTCTCTGAGATGAACAACACAGATTATTAATTCCATCTCACAACTCACAAGCTGCTTCTTACAGATAACCACTTAAAAACATAATAGAACAAAGAACAGTTTACAACCCCATATATTTCAGGGTGCTAATTCGGGATGGTTTTGGAATGTTTTACCCCAGTCAAGTTAGTTTTATCTGGTTCATTTTTCTTGCAAATCTTCAGTGGATCTACATAACTAAATTTGGTAGACTTAATTTTCACTGAGGACTGGCCCCAAAGTTAAGTGCATCAGGGAGAGAGAGAGAAAAGAGAGTGACAGCTTCATTTTACCCACCTCTTTGAACTAACCTATAAAATGACAGTTTTTATTCTGTGATTGGAGAAATCAGACAGGAAAAGGAAATGCAGGGGATAGCAGTTACTGTTAAAGGAAATCTAAAACCTCCATGTGAATTTATCTGTATGTCTCAAAGAGGCTTTATCTCCATACTCAAGGCATTTTATGTATAACTCAACTTGTGCAGCAAACTACCTTTTTCAGTAATAACTAACAGTAAAAATGTAAACATATATATTTTAATCAAGTCCACCTAGAGTGTCCAAGACAAATTTTTAATCATAAGGCACTGAATTTCAAAGAGAACATATGCAATTCTATTTAATATACAAAACTGCATTGTGGGGAAGCCTCACAGCTCAAAACATGATCACACAAAGGGGGCAAGGTTGGAGGCTGGGGTGAGTTTAAAAATATCTGTCTCTGAGCAGCACATTTTACACTGGAACGTGACAGGCAAAAAGGTTATTGTCTGCAAGTTTTCACCCCAGGGAATAAATAGAAAGGGGAAAAATGGGAAAGTACTTAAGCAACTTTCTGCCTTTGAAAAAGCAAATGCAGAATAGTAGACACTGTGGGGTGTCCTCTTTTCTAAGCCAGCGACAGCATTTCCAATACCCTGACCCATGAAAGGAGGCGTTGGGTGTTCAATGCTCACCAAATGGCTGGTTTGGAATCTAGAATTGGAAAATTAGTGGGTAGAAGTAGAAATAATTTATAAAAGCAAAATATGGCAGAGTAACCGGAGGAGGCCAGGCTCCCTGACTGGTAGTTTATCTTTGGTAGCATTCCTGGCCTTTGTCACTCTTTCCTCTTTGCTCAGGTCATACCTCAGTTCTGAGGAGTCAGGGGGTTCTAGGAACCCAGGACAGTAGAAACTCAGAAAACCAAGAAAACTGCTCTACTGTGGGTGTCAGAAACTTGCTTCCCCACCCCCATTGCTGGGATTGTTTTTGCAGACTCATGGCAGACTTTTAAGGCCTCACTCCATTTATGTGAGAGGAATGAAAAGTCACCTCTCATTTTATGAGTACCTCCAAAGGCTGTATAGTTCTAAGTAGTGTCTACAAAGTCTTTCTCTAATAGGAGAACAAGACTTTGAAGAATCTATTTAATGAAATCACAGGACTGTTTGGGGAAATTTTATGTAATTGTAATCTGTGAAACACAAACAAAGCAAACACTGATTAAGAGCCAGATGGCCTGAATATTAATCCCAGTTCTGCCATTTACTATTTATGTGCATTCAGCTGAATTTTTATATCTCTAGTCTCAGCTTTCCCATTTGCAAAATGGGGATAATAATACTATACTACTACTGCTACTAATCATCATTATTATTATCACAGGGTTATTTATGGTAATGATCAAATAACATAATACAGCACATACTATGGTGAATCACACAGATATTAAGTGTTTAATAATTACTTAATAACTTCATTACTCCTATGTTTATCATTATTATTATCTTCCAGGTCTGAAAGAAAATATAAACTTGGGAGACTCTTAAAGAGTCTTGAACAAGTACTTTTGTAGCTTGGCTTGAATTGCTTTACAATAAGTTACTTTGGCTTCATTCTGTTAATAGAAAAAAAGAAGTCAGAGGAAAAAGAGGAGATGAGGAGAAAAATGGTAAAAGAGTACATTTGTAGGCAACTTTGGCTGGGAATACAAAGCCTCTTTATCTCTCCAGAGTTTTGTGGCTACTTGCAGTCACCTTAGCAAGACTGAGGAAAGTCCCATGGTGTTTTCCACCCATAAGCCATATTTGAAATGCATGAGGTAAGTCCCTTAATGAAAAATGAGATATCATAGAGGCAGAGAGTACAGTTTTCTGATGTTGCCATGGGCTAGGCAAAGTAGGTGCTGGTATCAGCTTTCATCACTGCAAGGCAATAAGAAAACTCTTCCAAAATGGATTTATTATACTTGAGAGTTGAGCTTTAATAGAGTCCTTGTAAATGATGCTAAAAAGAAACTTTTTATGGGTAATATAGTCTTGATGGGGGGCAGAGAAATTACTTAGAATTCACAACTTAAAAAAATCACATCATCCATTTGCATGTAGCTGGAGTTGGCTGCTGGCAACAGAAACTGACTTGGGCAACTTAAGCAGAAGGGGATTTTGGGGAAGGATATAGATACTGCTTAGGATGACTAGGCTTAGAATGAGCAAAAACCATGGAAACTCTGGAGGGCTAAACCATTGCTGCTTGAGATGCATGATTGACAACCGTCTTTATATCATTGTGTCCTTCTCTCAAGATTCAAAATCCCAGGAAAGCATATCTGATTGTCAAAGTCCTGGTCATGTGATCTACCCTGGATATATTGGGGCTGTCCTGTCTTCAGTAGACATCATCTTTTCCCATGACTACACACAATGAGGGATTATCTAGAAAAGCAATCAGGATGCTATAAGGGTTAGTACTGAATATTGGAGAGTCCCCATCCCCCCAAAAAAGTCAAACTAAAGCATTTCAAACCATTTAGAATTTAACTCTGTTATTTCTAATTATGGCTATTGTCTTTCCCACATTTAAAATAATCCTATTCTTACTCCACAAAGGTAATTCTTAGAGTTCTGACTTTTCTAGTTCCAGTTCCAGTTCAGTTGCTCTTTGTCAATCTCAAAGAGCCCTTTAGAGAAAAAGTAGAGACACTCATGGCCATTGACAGAGATGTTACAGTTCAGGCTCACCTTCATCACTTTGAAAAAGATGAACTAAAATTAATTTTTCTATGAAATTGACCAACATAAAAATAGAATGATAACAAGTGGTGGTGAGGGTTTAGCAAACCACTCTCATACATTATTGGTAGAAGATTAAATTGATACAGCCTATGCCATGAGCAATTTGACATTACATATCAAAAGCCTTAAAATGTTCACATCCTCTGACTTACTAATTTCATCTCTAGAAATTTGCCATAAAGGGAAAAAACAGTGTAAACACAAAGATGTTATGAAAAGATTACAACATTGTATATAATTGTGAAAAATTAGAAACCACAAAAACATTCAACAAAAGTGAACTGGATGAATAAACTATGGTACAACAAAATGACAAAATACTTTGCAATCATTGAAAGATGTTATGGAATTGTGTTTGTTAACATTTCAGAGATGTAAAATATGTTGTTGAACAGAAAAAAAAGCAGAGTCCAAACAATATGTAAAGTATGGTGACCTTTTGATTTAAAAACATGGATATAGAGTTTGTGTGAATTTATATATATATATACATAGAGAGAGAGAGAGAGAGAGAGAAAACCATCTGGGAGGTTATACATCAAAATGCTAATACTAATCTAGAGTGGCAAGATTATGGGTGGTTTTTATGCTTTTACTTGTGTTTTCTGTTTCTTTTGTCTTTATGTAATACATACTACAATAATATATATTTCAATACATATTATGTAATTAAAACATAATAAAAGTTATTTATAAGGTTTTTTACATTAAGAAAACATAGGGCTGGGCGTGATGGCTCATGCCTGTAATCCCAGCACTTTAGGAGGCCGAGGCGGGTGGATCACTTGAGGTCAGGAGTTTGAGACCAGCCTCACCAACTTGTGAAACCCTGTCTTTACTAAAAATACAAAAATGAGCTGGGTGTGGTGATGCACGCCTGTAATCCCAGCTACTCAGGGGGCTGAGATGGGAGGATCACTTGAACCAGGGAAGTGGAGGTTGCAATGAGCCGAGATCATGCCACTGCACTCCAGCCTGGTCAACATAGTGAGACCTTGTCTCAAAAAAAAAAGAAAGAAAGAAAAGGAAGAAAGAAAGAAAGAGAGAGAGAGAGAGAGAGAGGAAGGAAGGAAGGAAGGAAGGAAGGAAGGAAGGAAGGAAGGAAGGAAGGAAGGAAGGAAGGAAGGGAGGAAGGAAAGAGAAAGAAAGAAAGGAAGAAAGAAAGAGAAAAGAAAAGAAAAGTAAACACAGGTTAACATAAATGAGCATGAGCATGTGGAGGCAAAACCAATGTCACAGATAATATATCACAAAGTGTGTGCTTTAGAGTAAGTTGTGCTTTTTAACAATTGGAAACATCCTTCTATTTTTATGAGACAAAGAAGAATGTTATTTCGTATGTCTTGTTTCACAATATGAGGCTAACACATTTTTCCCCAAAGATTATCTACCAACTGTGGTTTGCATAAACCACTGGGTAATGGGAAATGGGGAGCTTCATTTGGCCATGGGAAGAAGATGAGAAAACTCCTGCATTTTGACAAATTAACAGAAAGCCTACTTACATACCAAGAATGCTTCAGCCTAAATGCCATTCAGGCATGGCTCATGCAAGAACTCAGTAGATAAAGCAGCAAGAAAAATGGTCCTGACCCTCATTTCTATAAGGGCAATGTAGGCTCATGGAGCATACTTAAGAGGGCCCCTAAGTATGCAAAAGACACATTAACCTGTAGAAGCTCAGGATGAACAGCGCACACTTTTTATTTAAATTAAGCCTTTATAGTAGTTTTTACAGAGAAGGAGGCCTATAAAAATGCAGGAAAAAAGTACTAATATATATCTCTGTGCTGTGGTTAAAATTAAGTCTCAAAGGAGGAAAACAACCTAGTTTTTTCCCCTTATTTTGGCTTCTAGTTTTCATTTTCCTAAGCAGTTATTTTCTAATTCAGTTGCCTAGTAAGAATTTTCAGGTCAAAATGAAGAAAGGTACTTTGTAAAATGAAGAACTAGCATTATGTCAAATTAAAGTTTGGCCCTTTGCAGTGAATGAAGCATTTTCTATATAGAAATCCATGGCTGTTACACAGAGGTTAATTTTTTTTTATTTTTCTTTTTTTTTCCTTTTTTTTTTTTTTTTTTTTTTGGTTCTTTCTAATGAAACTTCTGTCTCTCTCTTTTTTTCCTGCTGGTTGTTATTGTGTCTCAGAATTGAATGCAGCCCACCATACTTTGCCGCTGCTTCTCTCTCTCTCTCTCTCTCTCTCTCTCTCTTTTTTTTTCTTTTGTAATGTACGACAGTAACTACTACACAAAGTTTGCTCTGTGAAGCCGCAATTGTGTGAGGCTGGTGTTCACTTGGAATGTTGGTACAGTATATGTCACCATGTCACCATGTTTAGGTCCCTGGCCCCCTTTTTTATCTTGGCTTGAAAAACCTTGTTCAACCATTACATGAGAGAACAATATGCCCAGAAAAATGGGAGAAAAGATTGCAGAGAAAGTCTATTTACCCAAGACACATGGACCAACAGCCAAGATAGCCTAACCAACTTTGTGGTTTAACTTTTCTTAAAGTAGAAACCACAGGACAAAGCTCATGGAAAACCATAAGAGAAATAAATGTTGGTAGCATCCCCTCCCTTTTTTATTAGTCATACAGAAAAGAACGATTGAATTTCAGAAGGACAAGCACAGATGGTAGAATCATATCTTTTTCTATATATTATTGATGAGTGAGAATAACTCAGATGGAAAAATGAATTCGCTCCATTCAATAAAAGCAAACCATGCAGATTTCTGGAATTGGATCCTCACTGTGGTGTGACAGAACCATGGTAAACTTTATGTGTGGGTCTACTAAGAAGTCCAATTATTTTAGGTTCTTGCAATTAAAAGGCCTTACTAATTAATAAAGATCACTATTATATTTCTCACTCTATGGCTCTATCAAGAGTCAAGCCCTTAAATTTGACTTCGGTGTTACCAATCTCAGACTAAAGTATGTTTTGCTTTCATTCAAGCCACCCCCATAGTTCTAATTACATTTTAAAAATGCCTAATTTATAACCTTGATTTCTTATGGTCTAGCTTGGCCTATACTATACTGATTTTTTTGATGGTTAGACTTAAATCATGATGGTCTAGTTCAATTTCTTCCTTTAGTGCTATTTTTTGTTCCCTGAGTCTCTGGAGCATGGAGTGAGCAGATGCTAAATCAAGTTCATTCTAACTAATGGATTTGCTGGCAGTTGTAAATCATAGTGCTCATTTGAGTAAAATGTAATATCTTGGAATAACCAATAAATAAATTGGCATTAGTTTCATATTACTCCAATATTTCTTTAATTGTCTCTATAATGTAACACATTTAAACACTTAATTGTGGAATAATTTACTTAATCCATGTGGAAAGTGAAACTATTACCTACTCTGGTCAATTAAGTGTTATTAAAAAATCATGCTCAGTCTTGAACCTGTTAAAATCAAGACTAGAGAAACTCTAGAAAAAGCTCCCTGAGATATATATGCATCCAGAAAATTATTCACCCATTACAACTCATGGAGGAATTTGTATATAATAACATTTCTTGATACAAATTTATATTAAGACTGCAAAGCTGTAGAGTTGGACTAGTCGGTGCATAATCCTTTATTCTTGTTTATCCTGAAAATCAAGTTGTCTTTGTAGAGGGTCAGGTGGCCCGCATACCCAACTGCTTGATACCTAAATATTTACTTGTCTTCGGAAATCTATTTTGGGGTCCAACGGAAGCAAAACCATTTTCAAAGACTGGGATTAAATTGCATCCTCCTCTCGTTGATTTTCAAAAAAATTCCCCTGCTCAGAATTAGTTCTCTGTAAGTAACGCAACAAAAATTTTTTTCTAAATTTGGGACCATAAAATGTAGTGATTCTTAAACTACTTCCACGGAACATTGTATGATAAAGGTTGCCCCAAGAGGTTCCACCACTAAAAGTAATATATTTAGGGTTACCAGTTTAGCAAGTAAAAATGCAGGACACTCAGTTAGATTTGAATTTCTGATAAACATTGAACTTTTTTAGTATAAAGAAATAAAAGTATGTCCCTCTGCCTTCTGTAAATGTCCAAGAACTAACCTAGTGATATGGTTTGTGTCCCCACCCAAATCTTATCTTGAATTGCAATCCCCAGGAGTTAAGTGAGACACTTGGTGGGAGGGGATTGGATTATGGGGGCGGTTTCCCCCATGTTGTTCTCATGATAGTGAGTGAGTTCTCATGAGATCTGATGGTTTTATAAGCATCTGGCATTTCCCCTTCTCCCACTTGTCCCTCCTGCCACCATGTGAGAAGGCCCAAGCTTGCTTCCCCTTTGCTTTCTGCCATGATTGTAAGTTTCCTGATGCCTCCCCAGCCAAGTGGAATTGTAAGTCAAACCTATTCCCTTTATAAATTACCCAGTCTTGGGTATTTCTTTATAGTAGTGTGAAAAAGGACTAATACACCTAGTCATAAAATTAAGATTTTTTTTTTATTCACTCTATGTTCCTTGATTGAAGAAGCATCTTTAAGGCTTAAATTAGTAAATCTGGGTATGTTATACCTCACAGATGTATCAATGAAATATTGCTCATTATTTTTTATAACATCCTTCCCTTATACAATAGCTTATTTTTGCACACATATTAAAATTTTCCAGTTAGCTCAAATCTAGGAAATTTACATAAGTATATTTTGCAGGATGAATTGATAAACCAAAAATTTCAGGTATATATATGCTCCTAAAATTTAAGATAATGCCATAAGTTAATAAATCTCTGTCGCTGCTGATATTTGGGGATTGATTTATTTTTTTAATTTGAAAATTTAGTAGAGAGCATTGAGTACCTGGTCTATGTTAGGCACTAGAGATACAAACATAAAGTAACATCCCCTCCTTCAGGAATCTCACAGTTAAATAGGCAAAAGCAGAAACAGCTACGTGCAAGAAAGTGTCAATGTTGCTATAAAACTTCAGAAACATCTGCACAAATTTGATACTTGTGTTAAGAATACATATTCTAGAAAACTGAAGTGCTTCTGAAAGTGATTAGGTAAAGCATTTTTAAAATTAGCTTTTATTGACTGCACACCATAGGCTAGCCACTGTGCTAATTTAGGTTAATCCATAATCTAAATGAATCCTCATAATTCTGTGACGTAGACAACATTATTATTCCTTTTTCAGGTAAGGAAGCTGAGGCAGAGTGAAGCAGAATCACTTATTCCAGTACACGCATCTACTAAAGGGCGGCCCAAGAGATTCCTGCTATGAATAGAAGAAACCAGGATATAGGATTGAGTCAAAGTGACCTGTAGTTTTTGTTTCTTCTGAGAAAATTCACTTATGGATCAGAGCCTCTATTTCTAATATAAAAAATACTGGAATGGTCAGAATATTATTGGAGCAATCCCTGACTATATCTGAGTTCTTCTCTTTTGGACTGACTCAAATACATATATTTTTCATAATCATCATTTTGCTCAAGAAAATTTTCATAGATTATAGCCTTAACCTGTATATGAAGAGTTCCTCAGCATCAATTAAAACATCGGAAGGGAGTGTATCTGTTTTTTTGAGATAGAGTCTCACTCTGTCACCCAGGCTGCAGTGCAGTGGCACAATCTCGGCTCACCGCAACCTCCACCTCCCAGGTTCAAGCAATTCTCCTGCCTCAGCCCCCTGAGTAGCTGGGATTACAGGCGCACGCCACCATGCCTGACTAATTTTTGTATTTTTAGTAGAGACGGGGGTTTCACCATGTTGGCCAGGCTGGTCTCATACTCCTGACCTTGTGATCTGCCTGCCTTGGCCTCCCAAAGTGCTGGCATTACAGGCGTGAGCCACCACACCCAACCAGGAATGTATCTTTCAAAGTGATTAACACTGGAAGACACTGGATGGCAAAATCTCACACTCAGTCCCAGGATTAAGTTGCTAATCACTTGATGTTGTCTTAATTGAAAGGCAGATTACCCAGGTAGGCCTGACTTAACCAGATGAGTCATTAAAGGGAATGGGACCTCCCTGAAGTCCAAGAAATTTGATGCAGGGGAGATTCTCCTTTGCTGGCTTCAAAAATGGAAGAAGCCAAATGGCCAGGAATTGAAAGTGGCTGCTGAAAGTTTAGAGAAAACCCCAGCCAATAGCCAGGAAAACAACAACAACAGAGACCTCAATCGTACAACTGAAAGGAACTGAATTCTGCTAATGAATGACCTTGGAAGAGAATCAAGAGCTCCAGATAAGTACCTAGCCACAGGTTGACACCTTAATTTTAGCCTTGTGAGACCCTGAACAGAGTATCCAGTTGAACCCTGCCCAGATGTATGGCATACAAAAGTGAGATAATGACTTTGTAGCATTTTGAGTTGCTGAATTTATGGTAATTTGTTATTCAGCAATAGAGAGCTAAGGTAAACAAGTACCTAAAAATCTATAGAGAACATCATACTCAATGGCAAATATTGCAGACTTTCCTGAGATCAGGAATGCATTTTCACTATTTCCATTCATTACTGTACTGGCCATCCTAGCAAATGCAACAAAACAAACAAACAAATAAATAAAAAGCACAAATATAGAAAAAAATGAATAAAACTGTCATTGTTTACAGACTACATGATTCTGTACCTAGAATACTAGACTATCCAAAAGAATCTACAAACTTTAAGAATTGACAATAAATATAGCAAGGTTGCTGAGTCCAATGTCAATATACAACAATAATTTTATTTTCTTATAATGCAATATAGTAATTGTATTTTGTGGCTAATAAGCAACACAAAGTAGAAAATAAAATTTTAAAATATTATTTATGATTGCATGAAAAAACAGACACATGTGCGAAATATGAAAAATGTGTAAGACTTTTATACTAAAAGCTATAAAATATTTAAATAAAGGGGATCTAAACAAATAGTCATACCATGTTCATGAATTGGCTCAATATTGTAAATCTACCAAATCCCCCACAAACTAACCTGTGTACTTAATGCTTTCCCAATATAAACTCCAGCAGTTTTTACTTTTTCTGATAAAATTAACTAGTTCTAAAACTCATATGGGAATGCAAAAAAGTCCAAAAATAGCAAAAAAGGTATTGTCACACATCAGCTAGGTAGGGAAAGAATGGTCTTTTCAATAAATGGTTCTGTGTCTATTAAATAGCATTACAGAAAAACAAATGTGTCCTCACTCTTACTTTACATTGTGTACCAAATTAAATTCCAGATATACTGCAGATTTAATTATGAAGGAAAAAACTACAAAGCGTTTGGAGAAAAAAATACAGCAGAACATCTTTCTCACTTGGGTGTAGCAAATATTTTTTAAGACGTGACACACAAGGCACATCTCTAAAAGATAAACATTGTTAAATCAAACTATATTATAATTAAAATGGTGTGTTCTTCAAAAGACATAAAGACAACAGTTAAAAGGCAACCTACAGAGTGGGAGAAGATATTTTAATACATATATTCAACAAATAACTCATATTCTAAACTTATAAAGAACCTCCACAAATCAATTTAAAAAATAGGCTTTCCCAATAGAAAAATAAACTGAAAACATGAACAAATACTTTCTAAAAGAAGATCTTCCATGGCTATCAAATTTATGAAAAGGTGCTCAAATTCATTTATAATCAGGGATATCCAAGTTAAAACTAGCATATACCCACTAGGATGATTAAAATAAAAAAGACAGAAAGACCAGTATCTAAAAGGATGTGGAACAACTGAAACTCTAATACGCTAATGGCAGGATGGCAAATTGGTGCAACCATCTTGCAAACTGTTTGGGAGTATCTATAGTATCTAAATATCTGCATATCCCCTCACTCAGCACTTCCTCTGCTAACTGTATGCCTAGCAGAAATTCATACATATATGCACCAGAAAACAAGTACCAGAATATTTTATAGCATCACTATTCACAGTAGTCCAAAACTATAATTTTCAAAATCTCCATCAACAGCAGAATGAGTAAGTAAATTGTGGTATTTTCATACAGTGCAGTACTAGACTGTAGTAAGATGGAACAATCTACACAGACATACAAGAGTGTGGATAAATCTCAGCAAAAAAAAAAAGAAAAAGAAAAAAAAAAAGAATGTGGAGGAAAGAAGCCAGACCCATGAGTTAAAGCTATATGGTTCCATTTATGTAAAAAGTAAAAAATAGCATAACTAATTATTGTTGACAAATATCAAGCTGATGGCTACTCTTGTAGAAGGGGGTGATTGGATGGGGCATGGAGTTGGAGAGTGAGTTTCTGGTACTCTGGTAAATGTTCTCTTTCTTAATTTAAAAGAGGTTATTCAGTCGGGTTTTGTTTGTGAAAATTCATCAATCTATGTAATTGTGATATGTCTGCCTTTTTGTTGGAATATTATACTTTAATAAAAAGCAAAACTTAGAAATGAGCAAACAAAAAACCCAACACTTTGGAAGCAGTTCAGGTACCCATCAGCATCATGAGGTTTACAGAAGAAGGCAGCTCATCCACACTGGATAAGAGGTTCCGTCCTAGTTTTACATTCCATCAAAATTTTTTTTCAGAAATGCAAAACATATGAAAAAAGTTTCAGCTTAACTTGTACTCTGAGAAATGCAAATGAAAAGAAGAAATATCAGTAACATGGAAAATACTTATGATAGAATGTTGAATGAAAGGAAATAGACCAAAATAATAATAGCAACTGTTTTGGATATAAAAAGGTGGATTCTTTCTTTCTCTTTCAACTCATTTATATTTTGCCAATTTTGTATACTAGGGAAAAATTAGTTTTATGAGGGAAAAAAGGAGGAAATTCCATTTTTTTCCATAAGACAGAAACATTATGCTCAGAAAGAAAACAAAGAGAAAAAAATAATGTTTGATGTAATCTTTGCTGGCTAAAAATAACTTTTTATTTAAAAAGTGAGTTAAATTTATGGATTATACATTTGCAATTGTCTACTGGCTTTGGCTCTACTTTAAATTTCATGTGTCTGGAATAAAACTCACCCTCCTCATACCATTACTACTTGAAAAAATACTTAGTCCTGTGTATTATCAGTGAACTGGTGCCCAAAGCTATAAAACTCCCCCACTCCTCTTTTCACTGTGTTACCACAGTATATCAGTATAAAGCCCACTGCAGAAATTTGTGTGGAACTAGAAATTTAGCTGGAAATATACCTCAATATACCAGTCTTTCTTTTCTATACTCATGGCCCCTTTCTTAATTTAGGCACTTGAAGATAATGCTTGGACAATTACCTCCTAAATTATTTTCTTGCCAGTAATTTATCTTTTCCCCAGCGCCACAGCCAAATCACAGCTCTGAGTGGGGAATCACATTTGAACAGGTGGGTTTGGTGGTAGGTGGTATGCACCTCCAATTGGCATGAGACCTCAAGCTGTTGGGAATGTCACATTTTTGTGGTTATTCAATGGTGAAAGGTAAATATTTACAAATTTGTCAATTTGGGCCCTCCGATGTGTCTTCTATATAAGCTATAAGGCAACTAATAACAAAGACTGCAGAAAAAACAATGGTGAGCTGATTCTATGAGCACATAATGAGTTTCATAGCAAAATAACTCTGGGGACACATTGGAGCTGCTGCTCCCTGTTTGGAAGCCTCTCTCTCTCTCCCAGAGAGCACATTGGGATGCTCATGGCTAATTCAGGTTATTTCTAAAGAATTTATTAAGAGTACTTGCTGGTGGGTTACCATTTTATATGTATGTGTGTGTCTGTATACATATATATACATACATATGTACATATACACATACTTGTATATATACATATGCAAGTGTATATATATACACATTGCATATGTAAATGTGTACAAGTATGTGTATATATACATATACATATAGTATAAAATAGTACATATACATATACCAGTATGCGTATATATAGATATGTGTGTATACATACATATATACATATATGTGTGTATATATACATAGATACATATGTCTGTGTATTTATGCCTCCTTTGAAACAAGTTGCACCTTTGTAGTCTTCTACATCTTACATTTAATTTTTTATTAGTATAAAATATTTTCTAATTAATTATTAAAATTTTATTATGACCATTTTTAAATATTATTTTATATTAATCATGAATAATTATCAATAGCAATAATTTTATTAAGTAGTGTTATAATTATAATTTATATTCTGTGTTTATTCACAGACTAGTCCCTTCTGCCTTCTGGGCAGGTCACATCTGAAAGATTATCCTTTTTGAATCAGTTTGAGTGTTCTAGTGACCAGGCCACACGGTTTCTCTTGACATTTAAAAATGTAAGTTGTTCCACCCAGCCACAGAAGCATACCTAATGTGTGATTCTTATTTATTTAAAGGCGAAAACAGACCAAGCTAATCTATGGTGTTTTAAGTCAAGATGGTGGTTGCGTTTGGGGGTGGTAGTGACTGAAAAGGGGCATAAAGGTGGGGGCAGGGCTTCAGGAGTGCTATAATGGACTGTGTTCTCAATGTGGGTGCGGATTGCATGAGTGGATTCTGATTGTAACAATTCACCAAGCTGTGTGTTTTAATGTGCAATTATGTAAATAAATATTACACTCCAATAAAAAGTGAATTTTTTTCTTCTAAAAAAATGGGATACATGTCTAGAACATGCAGGTTTGTTACATAGGAAAATGTGTGCCATGGTGGTTTGCTGCACCTATTGACCTGTCCTCTAAGTTCCTTCCCCTCACCCCCGACCCCCCAACAGGCCCTGGTGCTTGTTGTTCCTCTCTCTGTGTCTATGTGTTCTCATTGTTCAACTCCCACTTATGAGTGAGAATGTGCAGTATTTGGTTCTCTGTTTCTGTGTTAATTTGCTGAGGATGATGGCTTCCAGCTTCATCCATGTTGCTGCAAAGGACATGATTTCATTCCTTTTCATGGCTGCATAGTATTCCGTGGTGTATATAGACCACATTTTCTTTATCCAGTCTATCATTGGTGGGCATTTGGGTTGGTTCCATGTCTTTGCTATTGTAAATAATGCTGCAATAAACATATGTGTGCATGTGCTTTTATAGTAGGATGATTTATATTCCTTTGGGTATATATCCAGTAATGGGATTACTGGGTCAAATGGTACTTCTGGTTCTAGTTCCTTGAGGAATCGCCACACTGTCTTCCACAATGGTTGAGCTAATTTACATTCCTACCAACAGCATAAAAGCATTCTTGTTTCTTCACAGCCTCGCCCGCATCTATTATTTCCTGAATTTTTAATAATCACCATTCTGACTGGCATGAGAAGGTATCTCATTGCGGTTTTGATTTGCATTTCTCTGATGATCAGCAATGTTGAGCTTTTATTCATGTTTGCTGGCCACATAAATGTCTTCATTTGAGAAGTGTCTGTTCATATCTTTGTCCACTTTTTGATGGAGTTGTTTTTTTCCTTTAAATATGTTCAAGTTCCTTGTAAATTCTGAATATTAGATCTTTGTCAGATGGGTAGATTGCAAAATTTTTCTCCCATTCTGTAGGTTACCTGTTCACTTTGATGATAGTTTATTTTGCTGTGCAGAAGCTCTTTAATTAGATCCCATTTGTCCATTTTGGCTTTCATTGCAGTTGCCTTTGGTGTTTTAGTCACGAAGTCTTTGCCCATGCCTATGTCCTGAATGGTATTGCCTAGGTTTTCTAATCGGGTTTTTAATGGTTTTGGGTTTTACATTTAAGTCTTTAATCCATCTTGAGTTAATTTTTGTATAACGTGTAAGGAACAGGTCCAGTTTTAGTTTTCTGCATATGACTAGCCAGTTTTCCCAGCACCATTTACTGAATAGAAGATCCTTTCCCCAATGCTTGTTTTTGGCAGATTTGTAGAAGATTAGATGGTTGTAGATGTGTGGTGTTATTTCTGAGGTCTCTGAGAAATATTACACTCCAATAAAAAGTGAAAAATTTTAAAAGTATTTTGTTCAAGTCCTTTTCTATAAATGATTTGCAGAAACATGACCATATATGTTAAATTGTATGGAAATTTAGAAATAGTAATTTCATACAATTCTGTTATCTCTGAAAGTTTCTTGATTCATTACTCTCTCACAAAGAAATATTTGCTTGATTATGATTTTTTAAATTTTCACTCTATTGTGTTCCAAAAGAGGATATTAAGAAACAATAAAAAAAGTGTTTTCATTCTGGTGGTAAGGATGCTAATCATAAAAATAACAACTACCATTTTTTGAACGTTTATTATACATCACAAACATTGCATGGATTATCTCTGATATTCCCAATGTCTGATGAGATGAGTTTTGTTATTTTCTTGCAGATGGGATAACTGAGGCTCAGAGACTTCATTTAATTTTCCCAAGTCCACATAGATTTATGTCAGGTTTAATTCCCAAACCTGTTCTTTTAGCACCACATCACATTGCCCATGGGTCTGTTTCTCACAACAATGTCAGTTCACTGAAATATACCACGAAGACAGCCTCTGCGCTGACCACTCAGCACTGTAGAGACTTGGAACACATTCGCTTCCATTTCTAAGGATTCCTAAGGAATCCTTAGGCTGTGGATGTTTTTGTTTTTGTTTTTTAACCTTATCTTCCTAAGTTAATATCCCTCCTAAGTACTTAGATAGAGCTTGAAGCACCATGAAAATGTATTGGAGATTCAATTTCATCTTCTGCTTTGTAAAAATATAAAAATGGATTGATGGCTGGGTGTGGTGGCTCGTGCCTGAAATCCCAGCACTTTGGGAGGCCGAGGCAAGCTGATCATGAGGTCAGGAGTTTGAGATCAGCCCGGCCAACATGGTGAAACCCCATCTCTACTAAAAATACAAAAAATTAGCCGGGCATGGTGGCAGGCGCCTGTAATTCCAGCTACTCGGGAGGCTGAGGCAAGAGAATCACTTAAACCCCGGAGGCAGAGGTTGCAGTGAGCCGAGATCGTGCCACTGCACTCCAGCCTGTGCAAAAGAGCGAGACTCAAAAAAAAAAAAAAAAAATGGATTGATAGTCTAGATATCCTAAAGCTGATTTTTTACATCAATTACAGTAAATAAAATAAGGAGACATGAGTGAAAGGTGGTAGAAGGTACAGTTTTATCTGTTAAGAGAAAAAATAATTTTTCATCAATAATCTATCACAAAACAGAGATCTTCTTTGGCTATCATGTGGAACTCTCAACAGAACTTTTAAACCCTCCTGGTAGAGAAAGGAGAGGATGGATTTATTTGTCTCCTTGTAAGAAGATAGGGAAGTAAAGCTTCTTACATTGATTTTTTTTTAAATATACGTAAAGACTAAAATTAGACTGATAGAATTGCATTATAGACAAACTTCTCTCCCTGCGCCTCTTCTACCCCTTTACCTCTTCCCCACAGTCACACGACTTTTTCTTCCACTCCAGTGGTGCATGTCTACAGAGGCAGTTCCTGGGCTAATGTTAGTGATGACACAGATTTACTTAGTTCTAAATTAAAAATTCACTGAGTGCCTGCCATATATACCAGACGTTCTATGTATTGGATGATGAGGCTACTATGGTAAGTTGGATATTTCTCCTGCCTTCAGAAAGCTTCCAGTCTTGTCACTAATGGATTTGGGGCCCAGAACCCTTAAAATCACCTCAGAGCTGCCTGAATCCATAGACTACTTGCAGAATCACTGGTTTTACTTGGATCAAGCCATCTGAGAAGGTATCTGTCTCAACAGCCCCCCAACCTCCACCCTCCCTGCACCTTTATTTAACAAGTCACGTGTTTTCACGCAACAAACACCATTTGCCATCCATTTAATTTCCCCTTCAATACTCAAGTTCACACTCTCCTTTGCATTGTACCACTTGTCCCTATGTTCATGGTCCCCTTCAGTTGTATCCTAGGAACACGCATGTGCACATGCATCATCTCTCCAACTCTTTGAAGACAGGGACCCCGACTTTTAGTTAGTGCATGCTTAGAATGCCTTGTTCAGAGTTGGTTTGCATAGTCAATTTAGCTTAGGAAATATTGTTGGTCAACTGACTATTTAATGAATGACTCTGAGACTACCTATTCCATATTTCAAAACAGATTGGCTAATCCAGAAGTGTTTCTTTGGGATGAGGCCAGCTGAGGTGGAACAACAGGGCACACTATTCAATGGGGGTATTTAGCTCATTGTGTTTGATGTATAATCACAGGCCAAGAGTTTGTCAAAAGTAAGTGATAATGAGCATTGTGCTCTCCTTGCTAAACCTAATTCTGTGAGAAAAAAGTCAGATAGAATTAAATGAAAATTCAATCATTGATCATTCCCAGAATCTGTCCTAACATCAAAAATTCCAGAGGTTCTACAGCAAAGTAGAGTGGAATAATTCCTAGAACCACAGGGAGTTGTATAGATTTAAATAAAATTCTTATGAGCAAAACTACCAAGTGCTATTCCATTCCCACTCCTCCTTTCCTAGAAAGGTGTCCAGTTATTCCAGAAGTCAATGTGAAAGGTTTATAGGAATTATCCTCTTCTCTAATACCCTGTATTCACATTTTAGAATGGCTTTATGTCTTTAAATCTAATACCCTGAACATTGTTCTGTAATACAATTTTCCCCCAAGTAAATTTTTTCCCCAAGTAAAGCAAAGGATAAGCAGGAGTGGGACTTGAGATCACCATTTACAAGGTATGGGATGGATTCCTCAAAGAAGAGCCCTCAAGACTACAGCAAACAGGCTCTCTACATTTGCTAATAAAATCCCTTGCTGAGTAGCCACTAAACAGTGCAACACCACAATCCTTTATTGAATCCCAGCCCATACTTCCTAAGGCAGTTAGACTCCTTCTAAGCTAGACTTCACAGATGATTTCCATGCTTTTGGGAAAATACAGTTCTGGAACACAACTAAACTGTGACCCTGGATGAGGCAGGCTATCTAGACATACCAACACAGTGTAGTGGCTAAAAGTCAGATTGCCTCATTTTGTTCTGGACTTACTGAGTTTGTTTGAGTGCCAGCTTCACCACTCACTCTACAGTCACCCTGTGGAGTAATTTGCTTAACTTCAGTTTCCTCAGCTGTGGAATGGTAGAAATAACCCTTATTGAGCTATTTTGAAGACTGATTTAGACAACCTGTGTGAAATGTTGAGCATAACATCTGGCATGCTTGAGTGCTCAGTAAATTATTATTTGTCCCACTCCACTGGATCTCAGATGCAAAACGTGTAATGGATACCATATCCTTCCAAAGTGGGGCAGGCTTTCCGCTCTTGTGACTGCATAAATTCTAAATCTTAGAGTTTCTGTTGGAGATACCCAAGTCTTGAGGAAAACCTTCACTGCTTAATCCTGAATTCCAGACTAGAAGAGGGAACTTATAACTTCCAAATAGTTAAGCATTGAAAGGTGGGATTGGAAAAGTGTCCTTTTAAAGTAATTTGAGGGCATCAGCCTTCTCACTAGCATGTCCCAAAGTGTGTTCTGCCTAGCACTAGTTCTGCAAAATGCTCAAAAAACCCATGATCAAATACATTTTAAAAAATTACCACCTACCATCTCCCTCTCTTGTAGATTTTTACATACATCAACATATTAAAGGTATGAAAAGATCATGCAGAAAAAAACCTGTTCAGCTTCATCTCACATAGTATTTCTGCCACTTATTTCACCACAGATACTTTATTAATATCTTGGAACTCGTGTTTTTAGAAAAACACATTGGAAATGGAGGAAACTGTCAAGGACAATAATAAATGATGGTATTGGAAACACCTAGCATTCCATTTTGCCAAATTCTGAAAAAATAAAAATAGAATCTTAAAAATTGTGCAGTAGTTAGTACTGGGCACAATTAAGTTCTCCTTTCACAAAATGATCTTACCTGGGCCTGAATACCTGAGGTCTTGCTCACACTGGCATGGTTACAAGGGTCATGTACACAAAGATGACTTATTTGTTTGTGAAGAACTTTATGTACTTATTAAGCACAAATAGCTTGAGTTTCATTTTTATTTTTCAGAAGAAATTGTGTCTTTCTTAGAAAACTGATCATTGAACTCCATTCCACACCAGTTTGTTTTCCCCTCTCGCACTCTCTTTGTGTAGTAATCTACTATAGAATCTGTTCCCACAGGTTTGGGGAATATAAAAGAAGCCTACAATCCCCCAGCCCCCCTTCCCGTTTCCCTCCTAATGCCCCAGAGCAGCTGGTAGGGTTTATTGCTCTTCCCCAACATTGGCTCTCTTCTATACATGGAGTAAGATTGATGATCCTCATTCTAAAATGTGAAGATCCAGCATGCGCCTTTGTCCTATGTCCCCTGAGAGTGAATTGGCATCAGCAGCATTCGGTAAAGAGGCAGCACTTTTTGGTACATCAGGAGTGACAGTGACAGTATGGAGCAAGCCTGCAGGGGCCTCTCCACCACCCCCACCCCTGTCAATCTCTACCTTGAGCTCAGTACCCACTGGGGCAGACTGCTGCCTCACCAGACAATACCATGGAAAGAGTGCTCAGGTCCAAATCCCCTGCAGGGCCCACTTTGCAAGGTTGGCTGGGGGAAGCTGTAGCCATAGTGAAATGGCCCTTTATTTAAAGGTACCTTCAGTTATAACTGTGAGGGTACATAGATGTCAAGCCAACAAGCTGGTGTGTGTGTGTGTGTATGTGTGTGCAGGAGCATGTGTAACCACACATCCGTACACCTAAGAAGAGAGAAGCCAATCAATAACTACCCTGTATTTCTTAGCTCTCCTCTTGGAAGTCAGCCTGCATGACTCCAAAGACAGGTTGCACAAACCTGGCATCTTACAAGATTCTCATCAGGCTCTCATTTTTTTGCGTCACTAGTTTGGCTGAAATAAAAATTCAAAGCCCCCACAATACTGAACCACCATTGCAGACCCAGCCAAGGTTTGGAACATAAAGTGAGCTGAATGAACCAGCCTGTAGGCAACCCAGGGAAAGTAATTGTTCTTCCTAGCAGCACGGCTGCTTTTCTGCTTAGCATCTGAACAAGTTAATTTGGAAACATGGCCCTCTGGAAAGAAATGGCGCTTCTCTCAGCATCCCATGGATTCATGAGGAGAGATGCCCTTTCACCAGGTAGAAACAGTAAATTACATTTGAAATACATTTCTATTGAATGAGGAAAAATCCTTCTTTTTCCCAGGAGCTCCTCTTTTTGCCTGGTAGCACCATTTAACATCAATTGCCCAACTTCAGAGTTCACTTTTTGCTCACATCAGTGTCTGGCAACTAGGGGAAGAATTTTACTAGTTGAACAAGGAGCAGTTGAATTAAATACAAAATCACATAAAGAAGTTTGCTCTTTGCCAATCCTGGGCTTCAAGGAACTGATCTCAGCAGCATCTAAATTGGACAAATTGGCTAAATTGATCCTGCTTCATAGAAAGGGTACTTCATCTAGAGCCAATCAATGGCAGATTGAGGTGTGATGTGAAATGAGGGGAAGGAATCAGGCAGCCAACTATTTCTAGGGTAGGAGTCTGGCTTTAAGGAGTAAAAATGCCTCCATTTCATGTTGGTTTTATTACCCCCTAAACACCAGTGCCCTTGAATTGTGTGCTCCAGGACTGCCCTTGTGTTTGAGCTGAGGGCTGGATGGCAGTGAGCTCAGAGAGAACTAGAGAAATCCAGTCTAGACATTGTGTCTTTTGTTCTGTCCACAGCTTGATCAGTCTGTATTTGACCCTCCCTCACCAATTAATTAAAAAACAGAAGCAGAGAGGACCTTCTATGCTTCTGGCATTGAACTAGATCTTTACAAAATTATTTTTAATACTACAGGCCTGGAAAGTCAGTTATCAAGTATAACTGAGTAGGTTTGCCTGGATGTTCATCCCAGCCACCAGCGATTAGCTGTGTGATATGGGGTGAGTCAGTTTAGCTCTCTGAGCCTCAGTTTTCTCATCTGTAAAATTGGGATAGTGAAAGTGCCTACTTCACAGGGTCGTGGAGAGGATTAAATGTGATAATTATTTAACAAGCACTTGTTACAGTGCTTCTTATTCTCATCTGGGGAAAAAGGCTCAGAGAGGTCAATTTATCCCAATCCTTACTAATAAGTCACGGAGTTGGGGGATCCAAACTAGATTTACTGTACACCAATGCCCATGCACCTTCCACCAGGTCATGTTGCAATGATCAGAAGCAATCATTATATGCCCAGTGCTGTATGCTCTGTGATAAGATCTGTAAAATGGAAATGCAAAGGAAACCCAATATATCATTTCTCTTCTCAAAAGCAACCTAGACGATGAACACTAATATATGGTGCTGACCATAAGTGGAATGAGTTTCCAAAAGATGCTCTGTGTCACTTCAGACAACAACAACCCTATTCATATCTCCATATATCCTATGCTACCATGCTTGAATCTTAGGAAACTTTCAGTAGTCACTTCTTGTTCTCTAACATCACAGCTGTTTGTATACTTATAGACTCTCATATCCCCTTTCATAGAAATTATACATTTATATATGACTCTTTCTTCTTCTGGGCAGCAACTCCTTGAATGCAAATATTGCCTAACATTTTCATGGTAAGTTCTGAGCAAATAGATGCTTGATGAATGAATTACTGAATAAAGGAGTACATTTCTTTATTTGCCAGGAAAGAATTGGCCATTGCTTGCATAACTTCTGTCTAAGGCACAGGGGGTGGGTGCCAGTATAAAAGACATTGTCCTGAAGAAATTTACGTAGCATATCAATATTTTCCATATATTCATACTTGAATATTTTCAAGTTTGCATTGTTGTTTGTGTTACTTTCGTAAACCTTTTGTTTTCATCCAGACTCTAAGCTCTTGGAGAGTGGAAATCATGATGAATACTCCTTTATTTATTCCATGTAACACTCTGGACAAGAGTAGGCTTTGATTTTGTCATATTGAATTCAATTACCGGTTCAGTAGGAGAGACAAGATAAATTGCAAGGCAACCCATGTGTATCAGTATACTCACAAATGTGGAATATTAGGATATTAGGATAAAATATGCTCAAAGTTGAGAGAATTTAATGAAACCCATGATACTTAGGTAGGACAAATGTCTTCAGACAAAGAAATTAAGGTTTACTATCACATATGTGAACCCTGAAAGAGCCAGTCTGTAAAGTTGGATCCTGAGTGGCTAACTGGGCCTAAATTCAAAATAGAGTGAAATGACCGTTTGCTGACTAGAGGTCACATACATAGTCTGTGTTCCTGGAAAACCCCCATGCTCACTTAACTTTGGGATTTGTATAGCTGTCTGTTCCTATTTATGCCACCTGAATCAACCAATGGACAATGACCTGCATTGGCCAATCAGAACTCAAGGAGCATCAACCAATTCGAACTAAGCAAGTTTGCATTCTTTATCCGCATAAGCAAACCAAAGTGGGAAACCGGGCAGGAACTTTCCCTATAAAAGACAGGCCGTCTCTTTGTTCTCTTGAAACACGGCTGCATCTCCCAGGTTTGCAAACTGTTAGCTGTAATAAAGTCTCTTTCCCCTTTTTAAAAGAAAATTATTTTCAGTGGATTCTGGTTAAATTTTCTTTATGACGAAATTCACCTGTGAAGTGAGGGAGAGGATTGCAAATATAGGCCAAAGATAACAATAGGTCTCAAGGTGGCATATGGAAATAGTGGCAGGTAGAGACTCAAACTCACGTAACTAAGCCAACTAATGGACTATCTCCTTCCTGTTTTTCTTCAACAAATGTAATTTAAAAAATGACACAGGTTAGTCTTTTAACCAATCATGTGCCTGGTGCTGTATCAAGAGCTGTGGAAATAGCAGTCACAAAGCCAGGCAAAATCACTGCCCTTAAGAAGCTTATAATCTGAAGACATCACAGTGCACATAAAGAACGAAGCCAGGCCGGGCGTGGTGGCTCACGCCTGTAATCCCATCACTTTGGGAGGCCGAGGCGGGTAGATCACCTAAGGGCAGGAGTTCTAGACCAGCCTGGCTAACATGGTGAAACCCTGTCTCTACTAAAAATACAAAAATTAGCTGGGCGTGGTGGCGGGTGCCTGTAGTCCCAGCTACTCGGGAGGCTGAGACAGGAGAATGGCGTGAACCCGGGAGGCGGAGGTTGCAGTGAGCCGAGATCACACCACTGAACTCCAGCCTGGGCAACAGAGTGAGACTCCGTCTCAAAAAAAAAAGAGAGAGAGAAGGAAGGAAGAAAGAAACCACAAGAAGTGTGGGTAGAAACACAGGCCCTGAAGTCAGCCTTTCTAGGTTTGAATCCTAGCTACCAGCAAGGACTCTGAGACCTTATGCAAGTAATATGAATGTCTCTGTGGCTCATTTTCTCCAGTTATACAGTGAAGAAAATAGGATTAGGTTTATAGGGTACTTGTTCTGAATATTTAATGAGATAATAGAGGAAGAATTTAGTGGAGCTCCTATTAAATGATAAATGCTTAAAAAATGTTAGCTATTATTGTTATTAAAGAAAGGTGATGTTCTTATTCTCAAGAATGAGACACTCTAATAAATAGTTTGTGTATTTTATTTTATTCCACTTGATTTTCAAAACAACTTAATGATGTAGGTATTATTATTCTCATTTTATGGACAAGAATACAAAGATTTTTAAATAATGTAATTATGGTCACATAATAAACGGAGTCAGAATTTGAATCCTGGTCTATTTCTTCCCAAAGGTCATACTCTTTCAGCTAGTCAATCCTGATTTAATAAATTATTGAATTCAAAGGCAATAAACCCTTCTCTTCATTTTTAAAATTCTTGCCTGAAATGAGATATTTCATATCATATTTATCCTTTTCTTCTTGTGCTGTCTTTACTCTTTCTCTTCTTACCTATTTGATTTAGTGTTATGATGAGATGGGTAAATATTTTCTTCTCAACCTGCAAATAAACTTCTTAAGGCAAAATTTCATCCATCATTTTTTTTTCCTTAAGTTGTTCTGCAATACAAACAGCTCAAAATAGAGCTTGGCACCTATTAATAGCTCAGAAAATTAGCTTTTATTATAATCTTATTTTATTATAGTCTTTATCGACTCTTTTAAAACATCTACCTGACAAGATTTTGATATTTCTAGTCCTAAATTAAATTTCTCCTTGCTGTTATCCAAATGTTCAAGCTTTTGAAATAAATTGCTCTTCTCACTAGTATGTATGGCCTGTGTGTCACATTACATCTCAGATTGGACAGGTTTCTCTGACCCTGATAGTCTTAGTGGTTGTGCAATCATGTTCTTCACATCTAGATCCTCCCAGGTGTGTGTTCTGGCCTGCTCCAACTTGGCCCAGCCCCAGGTACTACAGACCTTCAAACCCAAGTCAGTATCACCAAGGTCTTGTTCCAAAGAGAACCAAGTCTGGCAGGAGATTAGGAGCTGCATCTCTTCCAGAAACTCATGCAGATATTTGGCTTACTTTCCTAAGCCTGAACTATAGGGTTCCCGGAAATTCACTGGACAATTTTGTGTCCCCTCAAATTGAAGCTTCTCCCACTCATCCCCTCTACCTGGCTCAGGCTACAAATCTCTAGTCCTTGATTTGAACACTAGTCATTTCTCTAAACTGAGTCTTTTATTGAACTCATTGAAGCCCTGATAAATTCCTATCTCTTAACAGCTCCCTCAACCTGGAGCCCCAGCCAGTGGCTGGGTTACTGTTTCAACCCAGTGGATTTTTTTCCAGGAAAAAATATGTTGCTCCTCATTCACCATTGACCAAAATCTCCTCTTGCATTTCTTCCATCCACTGAAAGGGATTTTAACATTTCATTTCAATAAACATTTAGTATGATGTATCTCTTAGCTTAAGCACTTAACAGCACAAAAAATAAATCAGATTTATTCTTGAGAAACTTTTAGAGTTGTGAGACAAACCAACAGTAAATGAAAAAAATGTGCTTTAAATGGAGGTAAAAAGTAAGCTAGAAACAGAAAGAAATATGTAACATACTATCTCTGAGGGGTGGGCGTGTGTGTGTGTGTGTCTGCGTCTGTGTGTGTTTGTGTATACTGCACATGATTAGAAATACCCATCTCTTACAACTGAATTCTAAGTAATTTCCATGTTTTTAATTGTGTCTATGTTAATATGTATATGCATCTCTTTTTTGGCGAGGGAGAATGGGAGAAAAAGGAAATGATTACATTATTGTGGATACTTTTATTCACCACAATGGAAGTCTTTAAACATAAAGTTGATGTACATTAAGAGGCGAGACCCACAGCGTATCATCTAAAGAAGATTCCTCCCACTTTTCTTCTGCTTACACCAATCCATCCAACCATACATGAATTTATATTCAATGTACTCAATTTATTCAGTGTATAATATTGCTTTGTGAACTATGGGAAATATAAATATGACTCAGTTTTTCCCCTCAAATAACTGACATGCTAGTTGAGCTGATAACATATTTTAGAGCCTGATGATATCTTAGATATTATCTAGTTCAACTCTTTCAATGAAGAGAGATAAAGTAACTTTCCTGAGGTTGCACATCAGGATAAGGAGTCACATCCCTATCTTATTACCTAAATACATTATTCTCACTATGTTATACTTGCTTTACATAGCGAGCTTAAACTTACATGAAAAATTCAACATGGCAAGGCAGTATAGGATGAGGGCTAAAATATTATAAAACCAACATTAGTTTTCATTCATTGGGTGCTTACTAGGTATCAGACACCATTTTAAATTTATTTATTAACCCGTTTAAAAATCAGAACTGGGTATATACCCAAAGGATTATAAATCATTCTACTATAAAGACACATTCACATGTATGTTTATTGCAGCACTATTCACAATAGCAAAGACATGGAATCAACCAAAATGCTCTTCAATATTAGACTGGATAAAGAAAATGTGGCACATATATACCATGGAATACTATGCAGCCATAAAAAAGAATGAGTTCATGTCCTTTGCAGGGACATGGATGAAGCTGGAAACCATCATTCTCAGCAAACTAACAAATGCTGCATATTCTCACTCATAAGTGGGAGTTGAACAATGAGAGCATATGGGCACAGGGAGGGGAACATCACACACTGGGGCCTGTTGGGGGATGGGAGACAAGGAGAGGGATAGCATTAGGAGAAATAACTAATGTAGATGATGGGTTGATGGGTGCAGCAAACCACCATGGCATGTGTATACCTATGTAACAAATCTGCATGTTCTGCACGGGTATTCCAGAACTTAAAATATAATATAAATTAATAAATAAATAAAATAAAAAAAGATTAGGGTGGAGCAGCCAGCTTCTTCGTGCACTATGTAAATGGAATACCTGGTTCAACCAATCCTCTGTACCCTATATGTAATTCAGACACTGCCTTCTCAGGCTCATCTATAAAACCAACCACATCTCACTGGGAACCGGGAGACCCATTCCGAACCTCTTCCTTCTGCACAAGGGAGCTTTTCTCTTTTGCCTATTAAATTTCCATTCTTAAACTCAAAAAAAAAAATCAGAACATCTCTAGGAGGTAGACATTATTATAACATGCTTTTTACAAGTTAGTAAATGAGGTACAGAGAAGACGAGTAACTTATCCAAGATCATACGGTTAGTATGTATAAGAAATGAGTTTTAAGTCTAGAAAATCCACCTCCAGTGTCAGTGCTCTTAAACACAATGCATTACTTTTTCAAAACCTGTAGATTACTCGGAAAATAAATGCTACTACAGTGTTACAGTGGGCAAAATAATTACATTGTTAATTGATTAGAGAAGGTGTTTTGGATGAGATAGGATATATCATTAAAAAGATATACATATAAAATTTTGATATGCTAAAAATAAAATAAAAAGGATAAAGTAAAAATAAAAAAAGATAGAACATGAATAAATATGAGTAAAAGTGAATGTGCAAGACATAGATTAGCGAACAGACCAAGGTTAGAGCAATGGTTCATGCTGAGAGGAATAGGAGGTTCAGAAGGAAAATATAAATAAGCTCTGGTACTGGACTAAGGAGCTCCCATTGAACTTTTTTGAACTGAGAATTGACATTGAATAAAGTATGTTTAATTTTGTATATGGATGGAACCAAAAGCAACACATCAAAAAGTTGGAAAGTCAAGAAGCTAAAAGGCAAGACACCAGTGTAGTACTCCAGGCTTGAGTGGTGAACACTCCACTAATTTTTTTCCCAACCTACTGGCTATGCCTTTGAGTCTCCTTTGCTGGGTACTTTTCACCTTCTTGGCCCTTAAATTTTGGAGTGTCCCAGATTTCCATTGTCAAATCTCTTTTCTTCTCTATGTACAATTATACCCTTATGCCATGACATTAAATAGCCTGCATATGCTGATAATTCTTTATTGCATGCTTAATATTTTCATTTGGATGTCTAGCCTTACGTGTAATCAGATAAAAACCTGACATTTTAGTATTCCTCTGGAACTTTCTCCTCCTCTCTTCATTCAGTGGCTCAAGGTCAGTCTTGACTCTTCCTTACACAATGCTTGTCAGCAAATTACATCTATTTTCAAGTTTTGACCACTTTATAATACTTCCCCAATACCCTAGTGCAAGCTTCCATCAGCCTTCCACATTTCTCACTTACTTGCCCATTTCTCCTCTCTGCGTACACTTACTCTGTTCTCTATATAGTAGTGTGATCCTTTAAAAAAAAAAAGCCAAATCCTGCCATTTTCCATTGATTATCTAACCCAGTACAATCCAATATTTATTGTGATCCTCAACAAGTTTCTGCATGAGCTGTGTCCTGCCATCTCTCTCTCTTCTCCAACCCCTTTTCATCACTCCATTTACACCCAACATACTCAGTTCAATTCAATTCAGTGTATGCTGCTGCTTTGTGAACTGTGAAGAATATATTAGTAAATATAAATTGACTTCTTGTCTTAAAATAACTGACAATGTAGTTGAGTTGATAAGATATTTTAGAGCCTCGTGATATCTTAAAGATCATCTAGTGCAACTCTTTCAGTCTGGAGAAGAGAAGTGACATTTTTGACGTTGCACATCAGGACAAGAAGTTATATCATTTATCTTTTTACCTATACTCATCCCATTATGTTATACTGGCTTTTTATGTTATATGTTCCTGCCACATGGATTTCTGTACTGTTTCTGGGATATACCAAGTCCCTTCTTTCCTGGGGCTTCTTAGCTTTTCTAGATGACACTCATCCCAAATTGTCACCTTTATTTATTGAGATTTCTGCTAAAATATCACTAACTCAAAAGGACCACTAAAATAGCAGCCATCTCAATACCATCTATCCACTGACCCTGCACAATCTTTCATTATATCACTTATCAATAACTGAGATTATATAAACATCTCAGTATATACTTATTAGTTGTTTATTGTCTATCTTTCCTTCCTAGAGAGTAACTTCTATGAGAGGCATTGTCTGTCTTGTTCACTAAGAGGCCCTCAATAAATATTTGTTGAATAAAAGACTGGATGAGTGAGTGAATAAACAAATGGATAGGCATGAGAAGTAACTCTTAAAAGTATAAGTAAAGGATGAAATAGAAGGAAGAACTGTTAAGAAGGAATATTTTATAACTCTCACAATTGATTGGATCTGAGAAATCAATGGGGAAGGTAGAGTGAAAGAGTACACCAAGATATTGAGTCGCAGGAGCTGGAAGAACAGCATTTTTAATAAACTGAAGAGTTGGAAAATATAAGTAAGTGTTAGAGAAGGAAATTAAAGGCATTAGAGAGACAGTGGTATTGAAGTATGGGACTCCATAAGATTTCAGACTAGGGGAAGAACACAGGAGAACAACAAAGGCCAAAGATTAAGCCTTGGGGCCCACCTACGCCTAGGTTTGGGGAAGAAGAGACAAGTCTTCTCCCTCTTCTCTGTATTGGTATTATAGGACTGAAGAACGTACCAATGAGTTAATTAGTGGGCCAGGGATGACAAAGGGAACCCAGTGTCAATGGCACAGAAAGGCTAAAGTGGTGGGGATAACACAGGGAGAAAATGTAAAAGGCCAGTGTCTCTACATTGAGCACTGTAGGAACTTACAATGAGAAAATGGCTTGTTTGGAGAACCAGAATGAATTAGGTGGGGCACAAGATAGGGCAGAATGGTGAGTCCAGAGGCAAAGGCCAAGTCCAGTCTGTTTCTAAGAATGGGCATCATTCATTCATTCCTTCATTCATTTCTCAAATTTTAGGCAGGAGGGAGGCTCCTCCTGCCTAAATTCATGAATAAGACAGGCCTCCTGCTTTCATAAATTTCCCAATCTGTGATAGCAGGAAAAATAGAATAGGGTAATATGCATGAAGGAAAGCAGGAAAGGTGGGGAGTTGAGTGGGTAGAAGAAATAGCTCTAAGGAAGTCTAGCTCATGAGTACATGGTGAAGTAACTAAGTGACAAGATGGTGTCAGGAAGTTGATGGAATGAGCCAGAGATGAGCAGCCCACCGTTGTGGGACAATTATGTTGATACTAGCAATTATAATATTTTTATAGAGCTATCAGTTTCCTTTGGTCTGCCTACCTTTTCCCCTTGCTGATATATCTCATTCCTCATAATGCTAGATGGAGTATATAATATTCCCCCACTATTTATGGATGAGGAAACAGGCTCACAGAAGCAAAAGACTTGCCTAAAGCGTCACTCTCCCTAGACAAACTCTAAGTTGGAGGTGAGCTATTTCACTGCAGTGTCGTGTGGCAACCCCACCAAGTCCTCTGCTGACATCGCTGTATTTCCTAATAAATCATACCCAGATTTTATTGGCCTATTTCAAGGATATTTCTACAAAATATTTCCAACAGTTTCAGATGTTTTTCCTGGAATTTTATCCAAAAGAAGAACATAGTATAATAACACAATACTAAAGCTAACATAAGCCTCCTTTGTGCCTAGAATCTAAATTTCGTCGAATATATCTCTTGAACTCGTACCCTAGGAGTTAATAATTAAAGTTTCCACCACATAACCTCCAGAGGTATGTTTGTTTTGTTAGTTTATATTGTCCAATAATTTACCTCCAATGACAAAGCTTCTCCCAAACAAGGTTTTGAAGTGTGTGTCCACTTCTCTCCAGGAAATAAACGTTTTTGGGGGGAACATTAGCACCACAGTGGCTGTTAGAGATAAGCCAGTGCAGGCTCCTTAATTACAGACCAAATTTCAGGTACCAAAGAGTTTAGTGATTTGTTTAGGGGCCCAGAGTTGTTCGTGCATTTTACTAAATCCATTTTATTTATTTTTGCTGGCATCTATATAGCCTGTATATAAAACATGAAGTAAAATTGATCAGAAAATATCCAGTTTAATGTGTTTTATTGTATAAATGAAGAAACAGAGGCTCAGAGAGCCTAAGTGATAATTCTGAGTTCACATAGGAAAGCAGCAAAAAAGCTGAACACCCAGTTCCCTATTTGGAGATTTCACATGGGACAGTGCTTCTCGAAATAGAGATTGATGGACACCTTCATGTCTTAAAGAAAATCTCCTTCCCACTCTAGACTTCCTAAATCATGAATTCTGGTGTTATCTGAGGAATCTAAAAGCCCCTGCTTGCAGACTTTCTGAGATCTTACCAAGTTTTTCATGCAGGTCTGAGTGCCTCATACTGTAACAAGACAACTTTTGTCTTTCATTGTATCCTAGACCTTTATGGAGAAATCACCAAAGGCCCTTTGTAACTTTGGTTAGACATCCACTCCTTGTTCTTATATTAATGCCTTCCATTAAACAAATGCACCCTTCCCTCTTAAAAGTCCTCTCCCTGTGATTCTTTCCTTTGGTGAATAGTGCTTGACCCTCACTTCTTCTTTCTCCTGATTAATGTTGTGGTTTCTTCTCCATTTTTGTCTCTCACTCACTTCTCTCTCATCTTGTTCTGCAGGAACTGAAGCATACCCTGTATTTACTCATATTGCTCTCACTCTAGGTATTCACAGGTTCAGGAAGTGACAATGGATTTAAATACAGGACATTCTATCTGCATTCCTAAATATAGAAGACAAGGTGTTGAATCAACTTGTCCCACATAAAAGAGATTATGAATCCAAATTAGAGCTAACTCTCTAGACTTACAGATCGCTGCTCATTTCTTGAAACAACACTGCCTCTATTGACTAATAGATGCTACAGTTACCATATGTTCAATACTTACTGTGTTTCAGGCATTCTGCCTAGTGCTTTATTCACATTATCTGATTTCATTACTATAACAATCCTATTAAGTCATTATTATGATTCTCATTTCATAGACGAAGGAATTCAGAAATTAAATGCTCTGCCAAAAGTCACACAACCTATGGCAGAGCCCTTACTTGGATTCAGGGTCAACTAAACATACATGTAGTGATTTTTTGAGAACAAAAGGACTAATGTGATTCAAACTGTGCCAAAAGAACATAGTCTCAGGATTAATTTGGGAGCCATGTGCCAAGCACTGGTCTAAGTATTTTACACGTGCTAAGTGACACAATTCTTCAGTCAACCCATGATGTAGATGCTAGCATCAGCATTCTGACTTTACAGATGAGGAAGTGGAGGTAGAGCGAAGTATATTGCCCCAGATCACACAGCTAGTAGGTAATAGAGACAGGATTCAAACTCAGGGAGTCTGTTTTTTAGCCTGACTTCTGGATCAACCAAGGTTCCCTCTGAAAATCTGTTAGTTAAAAGCAATCTTCAAATGTTTAAAATATTTGAAAGTCATTTTGTAAACAATCAAAGTATATCAAAATTATGATTCATTTTTCTATCTCAAAACTAGAAGGCATACCTAATTCATTTTCAAATTCGTGTCTTCTAACAGTTTTAAATGATATTCATAAAATTCAGGGACTAGTGGGAAGAAAGTGCTATCAAATCTCACCAAGTGTTGTCAAAGTTCTCAGAACTTTGAATTTTACTCCAAATGAACCAATATAATGTACATATGGTTTTTACTGATAGTTACTTCATGTATCCAGTGAAAAGTAAATTGCATTATGATTTGCCACACATATGCTAATTTATGAAATTATTCTGATTACCATTTGACAAATCAGTAGCACAAATAAAAATAATAATTACTGATATCCAACCAATTTAGATGCATTATAATTTCTATTTGCTCAAAATGCAAGGATATTATATGCTATAGGATATTTTCCCTTAATAGGTAATTACCCTAATAGGTAATCAAAGGCACACTTTAATCTTATTATGGAGTTAAGAGAAATATGTCCTATGGCATGAGAATCTATAACCAGTTTTATTCAAAAATAAAATTGCAGACCAGGCCGTATTCTATATATAATCTCTAAAAAGTCCCTTTTTTTTTAATAGTGGTGGGACGAGATGCAAAGTCACACTGATCCCAAGTTATAAATACAAAGTAAAAACAAAATCCATTCACGGACAAACCTACTATTCGACATTGTATCTAATAAACCACAGTGAAAGGACAGTTGAACAAGAAAATGTTGCAACACTCATCCTAGCCAAGAGTTGGCGAGCTAGAAGTTTTAAAATGCATATGCCCTAAAAATTGGGCGCTCATCTTCACCACAGTAAAAATAAAGCCCAGGGAGTTTATGTGGCCTCGACTGCCAAAAAGAGTGAAGTTCAGGGATCTACCAAGTTTTAGAATCCAAAGGGAAAAAAATGGAATAATTTTCTGTTACACTCCACTTTCAACCTCTCCAGATGGATTACGAAAATAGTGAGAAATCTAACAAAGCATTGCACAACTCTTCAGGCTGTATTTGGGTATATGACAATGAGAGAGAGGCAGCATTTATCAGTTGACTCTGCCCTGGAATATTTTCTCAATGCTGATCTCTGGCATGGTGACCGGGCACCATGACCCAAACCAAGTGGATGATTAAATCAGCCAATTAATAAGTACATACTGAGATGAAAGGGAGGACAAAGCAGCCAGGATAACTACAGCTGGCACATTTCCCCATGATTAAGCTTTGACCTCCTTAGATCAGCACACTGGATGCTGGACACTGGATACTGATCCTCCATCGAGACCACTGAAATTGCTTGCCGCTGCTCCATATGCCAGAGGCCTGTTGTCCTGCAGGCTTCATCAACCATGTGGCACTTCTCTTATTCTGCTTCTTCCCGCCATGCCATATCCCACCTCCCCCCAGTTCAATACTACTCCTTGGAATTGCTTACTGGCTAATTGTTTTGCTATTCTGTCCCTGATTGGATTAGACACTCTTGGGGACCAGGAAAATATTCTCAAACATAGATCGTATAAAAATGTCTGAGTACATGTGTTTTAGAGTCAGACTTCCCACATTTATAGTACTAATTCTGTGAGTTACCACCTTCTATCCCTGTGACCTTGGGGCAGGCAGCTGAGTCTCTCTATGCCTCAACTTCTCATATTTAAAACAGAGAAAACAGCAACCACATTTTAGGTTTCTTGTATAAATGAGATAATAATGCGCATAAGAGTTTACCGGAGTTCCTGGCACACTGGTAAATGTTCAATAATGAATGGAGCCCCAATTTTCTGTTCCAATTTCTAATTTTCTGGTCCCATTCTGTGGCATTATATGTGTCATTTAACTCTCATAACAACCTTTTGTGGTATCACTATTATCCCCGTTTTGCAATAAGGAAACTGAGGCACAGAGAGGTTCACCTCATGGGTGAGGTCCTGAAGATAGTCATGGCAGGACCAGGATTTGAAGGTAGGTTGTCTGGCTCTAGGATCTGGGCTCTTCATCTTCATGCTGTACTACCTCGAAACAAGGTCCAATCTGGCAACCACATAGGAAAACCCTATGGGACTCTCTCAGAACTTAGGTGCCAATAAGACACTGCGACCATTTGTAGTTGAAAATTATGTCCCCGTGAGTAGTTATTATTCATCACTTACACTTTAGTGAAAACAGGTAGACCTGATTTTCTAAAAGGAACTGAAGTCTAATAGAAGCTATGTTTGAAGCCAGCCATAAAAAAAAAAAAAAAATTCTCCTCATACTTTCTGTGACCCTTGCTCCATTTTAGTTCATTATTCAACAGTTTATGAGACTGTATCCTGAACTGCAGAGTATTCTTCTGTTAGGATAGCACTTGCCTGAACTATAACTGTTAAGTAAAGGCAAATGGAAAAAAAAAATCTGTTGGAAGGACATCCACACCCTGCTTTATAATAGAATGATGACTCCCAAGAGGAAAACACATAAGACGGCCTGATCCCTAGAAGATCAAGCCACACCATCTCAGCTTCTGACACAATGGCCCTTGGATGTTCAGCGATGTGACTAAATTTTTAAGGCAAGATGAGCCTCCGTAAAGTAAGAACAAAATGCTCTCCACGATCTAAACTATATAAAGGCCTTTGACCAAAAGTTACCCGTAAGTATCTGCCTAGAGCTACCAAAGAGAGAACCATTCCCTAGCCACTGCACTACCCTTTCTGACTCCAGGTTTCCAAAGAGCTAAAGAAATGTAAGGGACCCCAAGGAACTAAAACTGCTTGAATAATTTTTTGAGACAAAGTTTGAGAAACAGAAAAGCAGTTCTATATGGGGGAAAGAAATCATCGTTAAAGCATAGAACTGCCACCATGGGCCTTCCAGGGGCATGGCCAGAAACTCTGCTGAAAAACGGACTTTCTTTTACAAGCAATCAGATAATAAGACTCCTTTAAGAAGTACAGAATAGTTAAATTCATCACATAATTTAATTGTACAGGTTATTAAATAGCAGTTTGCCTCCCCTCCTTCTCCGACGCTGCTTTTGTGTATTAAACTCAGACTAATCAAATTGGGGATTCCGAGAGTACTGTATTAGTCATCCTCATCCCTTTTAATTTGTTTAATGGCCATGTGTGTGTGTGTGTGTGTGTGTGCGCGCTAACAGCAGTGCATCGCTTAGCCTCACGACAACATGTAAATAAAGAACGGATAGGGAAACTTTTGCAGAAAAGAATAAAGCGCGTTTCCTTTCTAAAGTTACATTTGATGTTTGGGTAATTCATGAAACGTGTACTGCAAGCAATGGTGCTTATTATTTCTTAGTGGTCTCCAGACACAGGAGAAGAGCGAGGGCGAAGAAAGGAAGGAAGGAAGAAAGAAAAGGAGCCTGAATTTACACTCACCGCTTCAAAAGCCCTTTTGTACTAAGCCAACTTCTCCTGGCTGAAGATGCAGTATCTGCCAAGAAGTCGCCTGCAAGAAAGCACACCACACAACAAAAGTATAAAACAGTCCTTTAAAGGACTCCTTTTCTACCCACCCCCAACTTCTTTTAATAATTTTTTTTCTTTTGCATAAAAGACACATTTTTAGAAAGTGGCACTCACTCGGTGCCCTACAATGCTGACTGGGATTAGAAAATAAGCTGCCTCGTTAGTGAAGTTTCGAGTTCGGTTTGGCTGTTTGGGTCAATTGTCTTTTCACCTGGCTCGAGCCACCAAGTCAACGTGAACTAAGAATAGGAGTTATTTAGCATGTAGGACCCGTCGGAGAGCAAGCCTCTCGGAGCAGTGGTCTGAGAGGAGCGAGAATGGCTGTCTTGTTTGGGTGGTTGTTGTTTTGAGCTGCTCTTACACATTCAGACTTTCTGTCCATTCAGCCAGAGAGGCCACGTGTCCGAAAACTGAAAGGGGCTAGTGCTTTAGAGCAACGTGGTTAAACTTGCCTTTTCATATGTGGGATTTTCCACGTGGACAATATTTGTTCTCTAGGCATTTTGAGAAGCCTGCTCATATATGGATGCTTTTCAATGTTTATATTTTCAAGTAGGTGTTTAAAAACCAGCATAAATTGTGGGGGATGTGAGAGGGTAGGAGGAAGAGAAAGTAGAAATAAACAAAGAGTGGTCAGTAACTTCTTCCATCACAGGCTGCATAGACACCTGCTGGAAAGTCACAAGTCCCGTGAAATGACTCGCCGAGTGTTTTGATCTCCATGATGCCAAGTGGCTGACTTTTCCAATGAACTGACCAGTTGTTTTGGCATCTTTCAGGAACAACTCTGCTTCATTCTGAATTATTTAGAAGTAATTACCCCATGGGTGGATAATCAAGGCCTGTGCTTTCTTTCTATTTTCTTTCTAGGCACCTGCTTTTTGGGGCCTATTTTAATACTAATTCGTACCCCAAACTTGAGAAGAGTGTTTCAGTTTAGTTCAGTGAACATTTTTATCGAACATCTGTCATGTGCCAAGCACTCTGCTAGCTTCTGGAGATGGAAAGATAAAAAGAGGTGATTGTTGCTGTCAAGAAGTTTGAGATTTTGTGGGAGACAGACACGATTTAAAGTAATGTCATGAAAAGAAACCCAGTGTGGTTTGGAGCTATTGGGAAGGAGACTTTTAGCATAACCTGGGACTTTCAGGAATGACCTTTCAAGGCAGTGAAGAATGGGCTGAGATTTGAAGAATATGGAGGAATAAACCAATTAACCGAGTGAGAAAGAAATTTCTGGAAGAAGAAGCCATGGAAGGCAAAGAGGCACAAAATGGTGGGATTAGCAGTTCAGTAGACCTGGAGCATAAAATGTGAGAACAGAAAAAGAGGGGATGAGATGGAGAAAAAGAATAGTGGATTATTGCACCGTGGAGAGTCCAGCCACCATTTTAAAGCATCTGTACTTTGCCTCAAGGGCAACAGGGAGCCACTGAAAGTCCAAATCAGAAATATGAGGGGATCAGATCTAAATTTAGTTATATCTTCATGTAAATGGATCTGAAAACAGGACGTGGGAGAATGGTTAGCAGACTATTATAACCATTCAGGGAAGAAAGAATAAAATTCAGAATGACGGATTTGGTGGTCCAGTTGAGGAAGAAATTCAGATTTGTAAAATGTATGTCAGGCAAAATTAGCAGGATCAGGAAAAGGGAGAGGCTATGATAATTCCCAGATTTCTAGTTTAGACAACAGGATGGTGACAGTGCTGTTGACCAAGACAGGGCCTCCAGGAAGAATGATCTGAAGGTGAAGGAGGAGAGGAGAAGTAAACAGGGAGCATGACAAATTCTGGTGCCTCCTGGGACAGTGGGACAGAGTTTAGGAGGCAGTCAGACACTGGTAGAGTGAGCTTCCAAAAATCAGTGATTTAAACCATGCCTTCCCAATGGAGCCAACATTTCCCTCAAAAAAAAAAAAAAAAAAAAAAGGTGAAAATTTACTTTTGGTGGGAGGAGTCAGCAAAAAGCTCTTACATATTACAATGGTTTGTGGCCCTTCAAAGGGTCGCAAACACATACCTATATATCTATAATGCTATTACAATTTCATGGCGAGGAGGGGAGAAAATTAGGTGGCAAGTAGGAAAAAAACATGTCTGAAAATGATCCTTGGGATGGCAATAACGAACTAAAGATTGAGAAACAATGACTTAAATCTGTGGTTTTATTGTTGGCTGTTACAAACTCAAAGAGAGTTGACTTCACTGGCTAACATGAAGTTTGGAGCAATATTTGCACTGGAGAAAAAGCCCCTGGATAGCTTAGCACAGTTCTCTTGGGTCAGGATCTTCCAGGTTGCTGTTTATTCACATGCAGATTCCAGGACTCACACCTTCTGTGATATTGATTGAGAATTCCACATGAGTAGAGCCCAGTGATCTGCATTTAAAATAATTTCCTTTTTATTTTTGAGATGGAGTTTTGTTCTTGTTGCCCAGGCTGGAGTGCAATGGTGTGATCTTAACTCACTGCAACCTGCACCTCCTGGGTTCAAGCGATTCTCCTGCTTCAACCTCCTGAGCAGCTGGGATTACAGCCATGTGCCACCACACCTGGCTAATTTTGTATTTTTAGTAGAGATGGGGTTTCTCCATGTTGGTCAGGCTGGTCTCGAACTCCTGACCTCAGGTGATCTGCCTACCTCAGCCTCCTAAAGTGCTGGCATTACAGGCATGAGCCACCGTGCCCAGCCCATTAATTTGCTTTTTATACTTTGACCTAACTAATTTAAAAATTCAAGGATCTGGGTTGCACGTGGTGGGTCACGCCTGTAATCCCAGCACTTTGGGAAGCCGAGGTGGGCAGATCACAAGGTCAAGAGATTGAGACCATCCTGGCCAACATGGTGAAACCCCGTCTCTACCAAAAATACAAAAATTACCTGGGCATGGTGGCGCATGCTTGTAGTCCCAGCTACTAGGGAGGCTGAGGCAGGAGAATCATTTGAACCCAGGAGGCAGAGGTTGCAGTCAGCCAAGAATGTGCCACTGCACTCCAGCCTGGTGACAGAGCAAGACTCCATCTAAAAAATAAATAAATAAATAAGTAAAAATTAAAAAAAAATAAAAAATAAAAAAAATTCAAGGATCTGAGATCGAATTAGGAAGCAATATTCCAATCGTGGATGAGAAATTTTCAAGAGAAGAAGCATTGTAAAAGCATAAGCATACCATAAATGGAACTTAGGAGCTTAGGTCTCACTTTCCAAACTTTGAAATGGGTCACTCAACAACAACAAAATAGATGTCCCTCTACAAAAAGAAGAAAGACAGAGGCGGAGGTAGCTTTGGCAACATGGCTACATTTGTTTCAGCTTGAAACACCAGTAGCCTGTGTAAGCTGAAAAGGGGAAGTTAATCTGAATCCACTGGCAGACATCAGTTCTCATGGGAGCCCCAACGAGGTTAATTTTACATAAACTGTGAAAGTACCAGAATGATCTTCTTCATTCACCCAACAAATTCTACTCTGTAGCAGGTACTTCCTAACCTCTAGAATTACACCATATCCATCAAAAACTCACCAGAGAAATAGCATTTATGGAGATTGCCTGAAAGATATCCACTCATCTATAACCTATACCTCTACCCCTACCCTGTCTCACAGGCAGGGAGAAAAGCTAAGACACATTTATTAAAATGCTAGGCTGACTTTGGGAAATGCCATAAGCTTATATTGTATTTCCCTAGGATGAAAGACTCCTTCTCATTTTGCCACCACGTCACTTGTAAGAATGATGTTGAGTGTGGTCATTACGTTGCCTAGTAATTAGAATGACCACTCTTCTGGTGGTTGTTTCTGTTAGGTGATTAGTAATCATAGGGTTTTTCTCATGTTTTTATTTTGTTTTAACTCATGGACACTGAGAATTACATGGCTGGTCTTTATTCCCCCCTGTTAATTTAGGCTGCTAAAAAAGCAAAAACCAGACTTGCTCATTCCCAATAGCAAGTAGAAGGGACTCAATACTATGTATGTTTTTATTAGCCTCATTCTTACTTCCATTTTATGTTCTTAAATAAAATATATACCAGAGCCATGGCATTTATTGGTCTTTTAAGGGACTTGTAAATGAGGTTAAGGCATTATGTTATCTGGAAGTTACCAGCTGAGAAGGGATTAGTTATCTGATTGACCCATCCTAGCTCAGGGCAAAGCTGCAAAGAAACAGATATGAAATAGGTAAACTCTGAAGAAAATGGCAAAGAGAAGGAGCAGAGCAGGAATGGTAAGATCAAGAGAACAGCGTTGACCCAGTTCTACCCATGTGATGGCATTGCATTCAGTAGTGGGTACCCTAAGGGAAGAATTGGGTGAGAAACAGTTACTAATAAAGGTTTAGTTCATGGCACACTAACCACTAGGGGTTTTACTAGTACCCTACCCTCAACTCCCTCCTCTTACATTTCTATTTTTCATATAAATTTTTATTGAGATAATTGTATGTTTAAAATAATAGCAAAAGACTTCAATACCCCCCTTGAAATAATGGACAGATCATCCATACAGAAAATCAACAACGGAGGCTTAAACTACACTGTAGAGCAAATGAACCTAATGATTATATACAGAACATCCATTCAACAGCAGGAAATATACCTTCTTCTCAAGCACATATGGAACATTCTCCAGGACAGATCACATGCTAGGACACAAAACAAATCTTAACAAATTTTAAAAGATTGAAATTATTCCATAAGTATCTTTCCGAACCAAAATGGAATAAAACTAAATATGAATAAAAAATGAAAAGGAAAAATTCACAAATATACGAAAATTCACCAACACACTCATCAACAACCAATGGGTCAAAGAATAAATTTAAAAAATTAGAAAATATCTTCAGATGAACAAAAATAAAAACAACATACCAAAACTATGAGATACAGCAAAAGCAATATTAAGAGAAAATTTATAGTGATAAGCACCTATATTTAAAAAAAGAGAGAAACTCTAAAATATTTAAACAATCTAATAGTTTACCTCAAGGTACTAGAAAAAAGAAGAAAAAACTAAGCTCTAAGTTAACAGAAGAAAAAAATAATAAATGTCAGAGCAGAAATAAATAAAGGATAAAAAACAGGAAAAAATTATAAAGCTGAGTTCTTCCCTCAAAAAGATAAGCAAAATCAACAAGAAAAATAAGCAATTAAATAAAATAGGAAATTAAAAAGGGGACACTACAAGTTCCACAGAAATAAAAAAGATTGAAAGGAATTATTATAAACAATTATACATCAACAAAATGAACAATCTATAAGAAATGTATAAATTCCTAGAAACATACAACTAAGAAGACTGAAACCAGAAGAAATAGAAAGACTGAATAGGCCAAAAACAAAAGAGATTGCATCAGTAATCAAAAACCTTCCAATAAAGAAAAGCCAAGGACCAGAAGGCTTTACAGGTGAATTCTACCAAAGATTTTTTAAAAAGAATTAATACCAATCACTTTTAAACTAGAAGAGGGAATACTTCCAAACTCTTTTTTGCGAGCCCAGCATCACTCTGATACCAAAAGCAGACAATGGCACCAACACAAAACTATAGGCCATTATCCTTGATGAATGTGAAGGCAAAAATCCTCAACAAAACATTTGCTAACAGAATTCAAACCACATTAGAAGCATCTATACCATGACCAAGTAAGATTTATCCCTGAAATGCAAGCATGGCTTAACACATGCAAGTTAATCAGTATGATAGTCCACATTAACAAATGAAGGATAAAATCATATTATCATCTTAATAGATGCAGAAAAAGCATTTGAAAAAAGTTAACGTCATGTTAAAAAAAACTCAAAAAAATTAGATATGAAGAAACTTACCTCCACACATAATAAAGGCTATATATGAAAAACCCATAGGTAGCATACTCAACAGTGAAAATTGAAGAGCTTTTCCTGTGAGATCAAAACAAGGCAAAGATGCCCACTCTTGCACTTGTATTCAATAGAGTACTGGAATTCCTAGCCAGAGAAATTAGGCAAGAGAAAGAAACAAAAGGCATCCAAATTGAAAAGGAAAAAGTAAAATTACCTTTGCTTGAAAATGACATGATCTCATATCTAGAAAAGCCTAAAGGACTCCACAAACTGTTAGAACTAGTAAATAAATACAGCATATTTTCAAGAAACAAAATCAACATATGAAAATTAGTTGCCTTTCCATACACTAACAACAAAGCATACCAAAAGAAAATTCAAAAAACAATTTCATTTACAATAGCATCAATAATAGAATACTTAGGAATAAACTCAAGTAAAAAGGTGGAAAACATCTACAGTGAAAATCATAATGTAAACACTTATGAAAACAAAGAAGACAGAAAATAAATAGGAAGACATCCCATGTCCATGGATTGGAAGAATTAATATTGTTAAAATGTACATGTTACCCAAAGTGATCTACAAATTAGATTCAATCTCTATCAAAATTCCAATAACATTTTTTCCAACTTTTATTTAGTTTCAAGAAGTACATGTGCAGGTTTGTTAGGTGGGTAAATTGTGTATTGGCGGGGTTTGGTGTTCAGATTATTTCATCACCCAGGTAATAAACATAGCACCCGATAGGTATTTTTTTCAATCCTCATTCTCCTTCCACCTTCCAGCTTCAAGTAATCCCTAGTGTCTATTTTTCCTTCTTTGTGTCAATATGTACTCAGTGTTTAGCTCCCACTTATAAGCAAGAACATGCAGTATTTGGTTTTCTGTTACTGTGTTAATTGGGTTAGGATAATGACCTCCAATTCCAACCATATTGCCGCAAAGCACGTGATTTTGCTTTTTTATGGCTGTGTGGTATACCATGGTGCATATGTAGCACATTTTCTTTACCCAGTCCACCACTGATGGGCGTCTATGTTGATTTCATGTCTTGCTTTGTGAATAGTACTATGATGAATATACACATGCATGTGTCTTTATGGTAGAATGATATCTATTCCTTTGGGTATATACCCAGTAATAGAATTGCTGGGTTGAATGGTGGTTCTGTTTTAAGTTCTTTGAGGAATTTTCAAACTGCTTTCCAGAGTGGCTGAACTAATTTACATTCCCATGAGCAATGTATAAGCATCCTCTTTTCTCCCCAACCTTGCCAGCATCTGTTATTTTTTGACATTTAATAATGGCCATCTTGACTGGTATGAGATGGTATCTCATTGTGGTTTTGATATGCATTTATATTATGATTATTGATGTTAAGCATTTTTTCATATGCTTGTTGGATAGATGTATGTTTTCTTTTGAGAAATGGCTATTCATGTCATTTGCCCATTTTTTAATGGGGTTGTTTTTTGCTCATTAATATTTTTAAGTCGCTTATAGATTCTATCAGATTCTGTCAGATGTATAGTTTGCAAATATTTTTTCCTATTCTGTAGGTCATCTGTTTACTCTGTTGACGATTTCCTTTGCTGTGCAGAAGCTCTTAAGTTTCATTAAATCCAATTTCTCAATTTTTGTTTTTGTTGTAATTGCTTTTGGAGTCTTTATCATGAAATCTTTACCAGGGCCTATGTTCAGAATGGTATTTCCCAAATTTGCCTCCAGGGTTTTCATAGTTTTAGGTTTTATATTTAAGTTTTTAATCCATCTTTAGTTTATATTTGTATATGGTAAAAGGAAGGGGTCCAATTTCAATCTTCTGCACATAGCTAGCCAATTATTGAATCCCAGCATCATTTATTGTATAAGGAGTCTTTTGATATGGGCATTTAGTGCTATAAACTTTCCTTTTAACACTGTGTTAGCTGTATCCCAGATGTTTTGTTATGTTGTAACTTTGTTTACATTAGTTTTAAATAATTTATTGCTTTCTTCCTTAATTTCATTATTTATTCAAAAGTCATTCAAGAGGAGATTGTTTAATTTCCATATAATTGTACTGTTTTGAGAGATCTTCTTGCTGTTGATTTCTATTTTTATTGCTGTGGTCTAGAGTATGTTTAATATGATTTCGTTTTGTGTTCTTTTTAATTTGTTCAGAATTGTTTTATCACTGAGTATGTGGTTGATTTTAGAGTATATGCCATGTACAGATGAGAAGAATGTATATTCTGTTGTTGTTGGGCAGTATGTCCTGTAGATGTCTATTAGGTCCATTTGGTCAAGTACTGAGTTTAGGTCCCAAGTATTTTTGTTAGTTTTCTGCCTCGATGATCTGCCTATTACTATTAGTGGGATATTGAAGTCTGCTACTCTTATGTCGCTTTGTGGGTCTTTAAGAATTTGTTTTATGAATCTAGGTGCTCTAGTGTTGGGCATATATATATATATATTTAGAATAGTTAAGTATTCTTGTTGAATCGGTCTTTATTATTATGCAACACCCTTATTTGTCCTTTTAAATCATTATTGGTTTAAAGTCTGTTTTTTTCTGAAATAAGAATAGCAACCTCTACTCTTGTCTTCTGTTTGCTTGATATATTTTTTTCCATTCCTTTTCTTTGAGCTTATAGGTGTCATTGAATGTGAGAGGGTCTCTTGAAGATAATATACGTTGGGTTTTGCTTCTGTATCCAACTTGCCATTGTGTGCCTTTTAAATGGGGTGTTTAGCCCATTTACATTTAAGACTCATATTGATATGTGCAGATTTGATCCTGTCATCATGTTCTTAGCTGGTTGTTATGTAGACTTAATTGTGTAGTTGATGTATAGTGTCATTGGTCTATGGACTTAAGTGTGTTTTTGTGGTAGCTGGTAATGTTTTTTTCATTTCTGTGTTTAGCGTTCCCTTAAGTACCTTTTCTAAGGAAGGTCTGGTGGTAACAATTTCCCTTAGCATTTGCTTGTCTGAAAAAGATTTTATTTCACTTTTGTTTATGAAGTTCAGTTTGGCTGGATAAAAAATTTTTGGTTGGAATTTATTTTCATTAAGGATGCTGAATGTAGGACTCTAATCTGTTCTGGCTTGTACAGTTTCTGCTAAAAGTTCTGATGTTAGCCTGATGGGGTTCCCTTGGTGGGGCTCTGAGATTCTTTCCTCAGCTTGGTCTATTCAGCTGTTAATACTTCCGATTATATTATGAAATACTTGTAGTAAGTTAGTTTTAGCTTTTTAAGACCAGTTTGGTTCCTTCATAAAATGACTGTTTCATCTCTCAGATCTTGTATTGTTTTACTGCATTCCTTAGATTCCTTGGAATGGGTTTCAATTTTCTCCTGAATCTCGATGATCTTCCTTGCCATCCAGATTCTGAATGCTATGTCTTTTATTCCAGCCATTGAAGTCTGATTAAGAATCATTGCTGGAGAGCTAGTATGGTCACTTGGAGGCAAGAAGACACTCTGGCTTTTTGAATTGATAGAGTTATTGCGCTGGTTCTTTCTCATCTGTCTGGCTGATGTTCCTTCAATCTTTGAAGTTGCTTCCTTTGGATAGGGCTTTTTGCTTTTATACTCTTTGATGGTTGTGAGGGTTTGGTTTTTGTATGAGTTGGGTTCAGTCAACCGGCTTTATTTCTGGATGACTTCAGTGAGACAAGCCTCAGCTCAGCACTCCTGGGCTGCATGCTGTAATTGTAGGGGGCTGGGACCAGGCCCATGGCTTTGTTCTCTGGCCCGTTAAGGTTGAGCACCTTGCTGTACTGAAGAGACCCAGGTGTTCCCAGTCCACTGACAATAACATTCCGATGGGGGAGGGGGTCCCAGCAAAAGTGTTTCACTGGGACAGAGGCAGCAGGATCCATGGTCACATGTGTGTGCTGCCAGCAGTAGAGTAGCAGCACCTGTGCACATACGCACACACAGAAGCAGGCAGTGGCAGTGAGGTCTGCACACATGCAATAGTGGTGGTGGAGAAACAGGATCTGCATACACACTCCAGTAACACAGTGGGGGATGGCCGTGGGTGAGTGAGTGCCAGCAAAACAGAGGGAGAGGCTGTGGGCAAGCATGCACTAGCTTCACCTGCAGAAGCTCTTTGACAGCTGGGTGAGCTCTGCCAGTGAAGGAGCTATGCCAGTGGCACTGGGAAGCACTGTGGTTGGGCATCTGAGGCTGCACTGCAATTGAGTGCAGCCAGGCAGGAACCCTGGGAGAGGCCGGGAGATAGATTGGTGCTCAGATCACACTGACCCCACTCCAAAAGCAAGACCACCCTACTCTGTCCAGGTCCAACAGTCACCAAAGGCCAAAGCCACCTAGAGGAGCATGGTGATCCTTGGGAGATGGGCATCCCTGGCCATGCTCCACTGTAACTCTTCTCATGCCAAACCATCTGGGCTCTGCACAGGCTGCAGTCCTGTCCCTGCCAACTCTGCAAGCAGCTCTCTCTTCCAGCTCAAATATCCATGGGGTTCATGGGGTCCCCTGCAGCTAGGATTCCTGAGGTCTATGGCAAGAGTGTGCTACTCCACACCTGCTTAACTCACCCTTTCCCTGGGATTTGCTTAGGATCAGGAACAAGTCCCTGTGTTTAGCAATCCCATGCAGGGTTTCTAGCTTCCTCCCCCATGATCCCAGGATCTGCATCTTCCCTCCATCCACTCTCAATGCCTTCCTTCCAAGGATTTACTCAGAATGTGCCAGTCTTCTTGATGGTCTGGTCTCTAGGTGGGGGCAGCTCTTCCTGGCTACTTCTAGTCAGTTATCTTGCTGCCCCAATAGTAATTTTTACAGATATAGAAAAATATTAGAAGACCCCAAATAGTCATATGAATTTTGAGCAATATGAATGAAGCTGGAAACATCACACTAACTGATTTCAAAATATATCATAAAACTACAGTAATCAAAACAGTGTGGTTCTGGTGGAAAAACAGACATATAAACCAATGGGACAGAATAGAGACCACAGGAATAAATCCAGGTGTATACGGTCAACTGATGTTTCACAACAGTACCAAGAATACATAATGGGGAAAGAATAGTCTCTTTAATAAAGTGTTGCAAAAGCTGGATATCCACATTCAAAGGAATGAAATTGAACCCTCAACTCACACCAGACCTAAAAATCCACTCAAAATGAATTATAATAATAATTCATTATAAACACAATATTTGAAACCACATAATTCCTGAAAATGAGAATAAGGGAAAGCTTTTGGACATTGACATTGGCAATAATTTTTTGGATATGACACAAAAAACACAGGCAGTATAGGTAAAATTAGATAAGTCAACCTAAAAATCTTCCTCACAGCCAAGGATACAAAATGAGAAGATGACTGACAGAATGGGGGAAAATATTTGTAAACCACATATTTGATAAAGGGTTAGTACCCAAAATAGGTAAAGAACTTCTACAACTCAATAGCAAAAAACCAAATAACCTAATGTTAAAATAGGCAAACAAACTGTTAATAAACATTTCTCTGAAGAAGACACACAATTGAACACCAGGTATATAAAAAGTTGCTCAGAATCAGTAATAATCAGAGAAATATAAATCAAAAACACAATAAGGTACCAACTCACACCTGTTAGGATGGCTTTTGTTTCTAAATCTTTCCATTTAGAAAATGGAAGACAAATACTGGTGAAAATTTGGAGAAAAGGGAACCCTTTTACAATGTTAATGGATATGTGAATTGGTACGGCCAACTTGGAAAACAGTTTGGATGTCCCCAAAAAACTAAAAGTAGAAGAACTGTATGATCCAGGAATTTCATTTTTGAATATGGATGCAAACACATTGAAATCAGGATCTGGAAGAGATATTTGCACTCCCATGTTCATTGCAGTTTTATTAACAATAGCAAAGATATGGAAACAATCTAAATGTCCATTAATAGATGAATGGATAAAGAAAATATGGTATACACATACATGGAATATTAATCAGGCTTTAAAAAAGAAGAAAACCCTGCTTATCTGAAACAAAATGGGTGAACTTAAAGGACATTATGCTAAATGAAATAAGCCAGACACAGAAGGGCAAATACTACATGACACCCCTTGTATGATAAATCTGGATTAGTCAAATGCATAGAAGTAGAAAGTGGAATGGTGGTTGCCAGTGACTGGGGGAACAGGGAAACAGAGAGGTATTAGTCAAAAGGCATAAAGTTTCAGTTATACAACTTAATCAAATTACAGAGATTTACTGTATATCATAGCACCTAAAGTTAACAATACTATATTGTATATATACCCTAAAAGGGTATTATTATATTGTGTTCTAATCACACACACAAAAAATAAGAGCAGGAGGAAACTTTTAGAGGTGATGGATAGGTTTATGGCATAGATTGAGGTGATGGCTTCACAGGTGTATACTCTCCAAACTCATCAAGTTGTACACATTAATTATGTATGTTGAATTTGAAAAAAAGAATGACATTATTTAATGCAGTAAACATTCTCAATAACATCCTTACAATAAGTAGAATTACTTTTGTATGCCTGTTTGTTTTTCAATAACTTCTCTTAGTGGAAGTGAAAGACATTACAACTAAATATAACTATGTTTTAGGTTGGTGCAAAAGTAATTGCAGTTTTAGACCGAGAATTTTAAATCATTATAATTAGGCTCAAACACATCTTTATTCATCAAAATAGGAACAATTACAATCAACACATTTTTGCCAATGAGAAATAAGCTTGTTTATTCCTGTAGCATAAAAATCTGTGCTTTGGGATTCGACGATCTCTTGGAAAGCAATTTCTGCGTCCTGCTGGTTATGGAAGCATTTTCCCTGCAAAAAATTGTCAAGGTGCTTGAAGAAGTGGTAGTCAGTTGGCGAGAGATCAGGTTAATATGGCAGATGAGGCAAAACTTCATAAGCTAATTTACTCAGCATTTGAAGCATTCGCTGTGCGACGTGCCATCAGGCATTGTCACGGAGAAAAATTGGGCCCTTTCTGCTGACCAATGCTGGCTGCCGGTATTGCAGTTTTTGGTGCATCTCATTGATTTGCTGAGCAGACTTTTCAGATATAATGATTTTGCCAGGATTCAGAAAGCTGTAGTGGATCAGAGTGGCAGCAGACCACCAAACAGTGACCATGACCGTTTTTTGGTGCAAGTTTGGCTTTGTGAAGTGCTTTGGAGCTTCTTCTCCATCCAATCACTGAGCTGGGCATCGTTGGATGTCCTGTAAAATCCACTTTTCATCTCAAATCACAATGCAATCAAGAAATGGTTCATTGTTGTTGCATAGAATAAGAGAAGACAACACTTCAAAATGATAATTAAAAAAAAAATTTCACTCAGCTCATGAGGCACCCACTTATCAAGATTTTTCACCTTTCCAATTTGCTTCAAATGCTGAATGACCATAGAATGGTCAAGGTTGAATTCTTCAGCAACTCCTCACGTAGTTGTAAGAGGATCAGCTTCAATGATTGCTCTCATTTGGTCGTTGTCAACTTCTGATGGCCAACCACCATGCTTCTCATCTTCAAGGCTTTCATCACCTTTGCAAAACTTCTTGAACCACCACTGCACTGTACGTTTATTAGTAGTTCCTGGGCCAAATGAGTTATGTTGTGAGTTGTCTTCTCTGCTTTATGACCCATTTTGAAGTTGAATAAGAAAATCACTCGTTTGCTTTTTGTTAACATCATTTGCATAGTCTAAAATAAATATAAAATAAGCAAGTAATAAGTAATTAGCAAAAAAACTTAAAGCAAGAAATGTGCATCAAAATGATGTGTAACATTACCACATTTATTTAAGATTGTATTCGAATATCAAACGGCAAACTTCAACAATGCAAACACCTAGTAACCAAGTAACTCTACCAGGGCCTGCAACCACAGACTCTGGGAATCCAGCTTTCTGTAGCCCTGGATTAATCCAGCGAAGTCTTTGTTTCTCTAAACTTACGATTTTCTGTGGAGTACTGGAAGGATCCCAGTGATCTCTAGAATTTGCCAAGGCTGGCAAGAATCAGGACGAGTAAAGGTGGATCTGTGTCCCAGAGTTCCATTCCATTTACAGTATCTTCTTGGATCTGTTTACATACTTCACTTGAAATAAAGTAGTTTGCTAAAGAGTCCAAACAAAGGCCTTTTGAGACCCATTGACCCAGGGAAAAGAATGGGTCTACCCATTCTTCAGATGAACCTCTACAAATACTGCTTCTTTCCAAGATTTTCTAAGTGTAGAGGGACAAGGATTTGAGATCATACACCCTGAAAATACCTGGAAAGGAGTTAGTATATCTCCACTTAACAGAAGACCATTGAGTGTTAACAGTTGAGTCTAATTGGAAAATCTGGGAAGAATAAACTGTGTATGCTTGCCTCAGCTCATCCATTTTTCCCTTTTGGAGAAGCTGCCACAGGAAGTTTTCTGCTTTTCTGTGCCATAAGTCTTATTCCACTTACCGTTTTCCTGACTCCAATATAAGGAGCATTGCTTCTGTCTGGTGGACAAATCTGTCTCCTTCTAGGGCTCAGGCAGCAAGCTTTTTTGTCTCAAGCTAAGTCACTTCCTTCAACTTAGCTTTCACTGGTAACATGGGACAAATAGTAAAGACCCTGCATTGACATAGTAGGTGGTGAGGGGGCCAAACAATTCAGTTGTTGGATCTTCAGTCAGTTTATTGTGAGATTGACGGACTAATCAGGTACGCCTGTATAGCTAGCTGGTCTTTCGATTTGTGATCTAAATTTGTCCTAGCACCTGGTTATGGTGTTCCAATTTGTGATCTAAATCTATTCTGGCACTACACCATTGAGGATGACTGACTCAAGATTTTGTGCCTGACTAGAACTTGCAGGGTAGTGGCAGCAACTTCAGGCTCTCCCAGATATTTGATACTTGTTTTGTCATACTGATTCAGGGATATTGGGCCAGGAGAATACCAGGGATATGGAGACCCACCTTTCACTTCCCCATTTGTCAAGATGTGGTTGTCTGAAGTTTCCTCACCTAGCTTTGCCCTTCCCTCTGTGTCGCTCATCCCCTGTAACTTGAGAGAGGGAGTTGGATGGAGGATTGCCCCGATCACCAATCCCATGATTTCATAGGGCATGTTATCACAGGATTTTTGTCATAGTTCCTTTAGTGTTTTGTTTTATTTTTTCAATTTTGATCAAAACCTATGCAGTGAAAAAGAATAATGTTTACTGGATCCATGCAAAGTTTGGAAAATGTTGATCTTGAGTGTTTATTGAAGCCAAGTGGGTTAACCTATCAAAACTTGGAGACTTGAGGATTTAAAGCTCATAATTACTTTAAAAAGAATGTCCTCTCTGAGTTAATTAATTGGAAGTTAGGGGTTGTTCACATCCTTACTTGAGACAGAAATGGAAATTTAACTTTTCAGATGGGACCTCCTCCTGGCACAAGGACACACAGATAAGACATCACTAATAGCAATACTGCAGCACAATGACAGATTGGGTTTCCCAAACATAAGAGCATGACAATTCCCCTTTTGTGGCCAGTCACTAAATAGTACCAATTATCTAGCTAGCAACAAAAGGAGAGGTGTGGTTGCTTGATATCGGAGACTCTCAACTTTTGGGTTACAGCACAGATATGTGTAACCAAACATCTACTGAAAAATTGAGATGCAATGCTAGGAAAGATGAGCACCCAACACTTTAGGCCAGAGAACAGCAAAGATGTAAAGGAGAAGAGCAGAAATTTATTTTTGATAGGAAGGACATTATTGAAGGAAAAGCCCAGCCCCAGGACCAGGTTACTTTCCCCCATAAGCTCCAGCTTCTATGATGATAAAATCACTTCTTCAGCTGGCAAAACCAGCAAGATGTACAAGTCAAACTCCCACTATGCAGGCACAGCTTCAATCTCCACCATCTTAAATTTGTGCCTACATTCTCGGCCCTGGGAGATGCACAGGGGAAAAGGAAATTCGCAGTTTGAAATATGTCAGGGTCAAATAGCCTTGCTAATGGCCAATGATGAAATGGCTTTAAGGAACTGCTGGGAGTCATTGCCCTAAGTGACATAGTTCTTAAAAGGTTATGGACAGACCCTAAAACTTTCAACTTCTTTAAATAATCCCATTACAAAACCATCAGTCCATTAACTCATTTAAACTCTTTTCATTTTTCCAGCTTGTACATGACAGATTTTCTTTTCTGCCTCCTGCTGAGTTAATTTTTTTTTCTTCAACTACTGCAACGATCATGTCTACTGAAAAGAGACTGCAACTTTGAAAAGTTAGTTGAATTTGAATTTGTACATTTTTATATCTTTGCAGGTCTCTTTTGTTTAAATAACTAGCTCCATATCCATGTGTATTCAATGGTCAAAATGAAAAGAACCTGAAGTTAAAATGAAGGTAAATTTATCTTGCAAAGCAAATCATTTCTCTTTCCAGACACTCAAAATGCTTTTTTAGGAAAAATAGCACAAGATATCGTCTCATCACACAATTGAATGAGATAGTATATTTCACTGTATCTGTATATTTCAAGGTATATGAATCCAAACTCCTTATGCAAACTCAAGGTCACAGCATTTCACAAGACAAAAATAATTTATAAATTTTGATTACCTTAAAATTAAAAACTTTTGGGACATGAAGAAGAAGAAAAGGCAGCCATAAGGTAGAATAAAATATTTGTAATATTGACCTAATCTACAATATTTATACATCTAAAATATATAAAGATCTTATTTAATTCACTAGGAAAAAGAGAAAGTTAAAAAAGGGCAAAAACAGGCTCCTCTACAAAAAGGAAATCTTAACGAATAACAAATATATTTGAAAAGGTGCTCAAATTGACTAGTCACCAGGGAAGTGGAAGACAAAACCATAATGAGACATGGCTGAATAGCTACCATATGGCTTCATTAAAAACAAGCAAACAACAAAAAAGATGACAATTAAAAATAGTAAGTGCTGATGAGGCTGTGGAACAATGGGAACACAAACGCTATTCGTTGGAAAATAAGCTGTTCGATGTTATCTTGGAAAGTTGAAAGTATGTATAGCGTGAGTACTAGTTCGTTTTCACACTGCTAATAAAGACATACCCGAACCTGGGTAATTTATAAAGGAAAGAGGTTTAATGGACTCACAGTTCCACATGGCTGGGGAAGACTCACAATCATGGCAGAAAGTGAAGGAAGAGAAAGTCACATCTTACATGGTGGCAGGCAAGAGAGCATGTGCAGGGGAACTCCCCTTTATAAAGCCATCAGATCTCATGAGACCTATTTACTATCATGAAAACAGCACTGGAAAAACTTGCCCCCATGATTCAATTACCTCCTGCTGGGTCCTTCTCAAGACTTGTAGGGATTATGGGAGCTACAATTCAAGATGAGATTTGGGTGGGGGCAAACTTGAGAGAGGGAGTTGGATGGATTGCCCCTGATCACCAATCCCGTGATTTCATAGGGCATGTTATCACAGGATTTTTGTCATAGTTCCTTTAGTGTTTTGTTTTATTTTTTCAATTTTGATCAAAACCTATGCAGTGAAAAAGAATAATGTTTACTGGATCCATGCAAAGTTTGGAAAATGTTGATCTTGAGTGTTTATTGAAGCCAAGTGGGTTAACCTAGTATCTCAGCAGTGCCACTCCTGCTTATCTACCTGAGACACACACGTGTATGTGCACCAAAAGACATTTATAGCAGTATTCATAGCAGAATTAGGTATACAGCCAAAGGCAGGAAGCAGTCCAATGTCTCTATAGTACAATGGGTGAATTGGGGTATAATCATAAAATAGAATACAATGCTGACATGAAAATGAATGTGTATTACAACCACAGCCAACTGTTGAATCTTAAAAATGCAATGTTGAGTAAAGCAAACCAGGTGTTTAAAACATACATAAGAGGCATATGTAAGTGTTCAAATTAAAAAGTATATAAAAGAAGGAGCTATAATAGTTCTGTGGATACTGTGGTTCCAGGATTCCTTCTTCACATCCCATGTTCCATTCTCAGCTGCTGAGAATATTCTCTGCTGATGGTTCACACCTGAGTGACAAACTGGGAATTACTCTTGGCCACGGGGAACTTCTTCACTCAAGGCCACACCCCCTATCAGGGTTTGCCTAGTGACTAGGGTTTAGTGCCTAGTGATTGGCTGATGTGGGAATATAAAGATCCAGCGCTCAACGCCAAAGGGCTAGCCCAAATCAAAGAACCTATGTGGGACTGACACAGCCACTGATGGAACCACTGTGAACTGGCTTCTTCCTCTACTCGTCTTGCCTTCCTAATGTTCTTACAGGTATTTCTCCCAAGAATATCCCCAGTAAATCCTCTGCCTGCAATTTCCAACTTAGAGTCTGTTTGCAGGAAGCTCTAAGACAGCCTTTACTGGTTATCTTTGCAGAAAAATGAGGGAGCTATTACTGGGAAGGGACACTTTGAGGCTTCTGGAATATTGGCAATGTTCTATATTTTGAGTGGTAGTTGCATAAGTGTTATCTCTATAATACATTAATCTTTTTTGGATCTTTTCTATATTTATTACACACACACACACACACACAATGATTAAAAAGTGACTTTCATTCCTTGCAGAGAAACAAACAAACTTAATTAATTAATAACTTAAGAGATGGGGTCTCACTGTCTCACCCAAGCTAGAGTACAGTGGCAGAATCAGAGCTTACTATTTTAATTTAAATAAAGTGTAAGTCATATTTGAAAACAGTTTCTCCTAGGTTCACTGATTTTTTCCTTCTTTTTCCACAACTACTACTCTGCTGTGATACATACATTTCATCCAGCCAAGTGAGAATTTCATATTCACCATCCATAATATTATGGTCATGGAGCGTTCTCTGCACTGGAGCACCTCCAGCAGATCTTCCTAGCTAGAACTGCTGCCTTACAGTGCCACTGAATGGAATCAGAGCTCTCTCACATTACAGATAGGGAAACTGAGCGCTGCCAGAGATTATGTCACTGTGCCTCCAACCAGTTCTGTTTCCCTCTTGTGGAATTCTTATCTCTCCCCACCCTGGTGATGAAAAGGTAGCTCTGTGGCATGCTTTCATTAAGGAAATGCGACTTGTGCCTCCTGTTAGCGGAGGTTTAAGAGTCAGTGCATGATTCGTCATGTCCCTCTGCCATTAGAGAAGTAATGTCCCAGACAGAGGTTGTTCCCTCCACCTGAGTGCAGGCAAATGGCAGAGAGCACAGCTGACCCAGATAGAAATATAGCATGATTAACCAAACTTTTTTGTTATGAACCACTGAAAATTTAGGGTCGTTTGTTACCAAGACATAACTCAGACTATGCTGACTGATATGGAGCCCTAACAGGGGATCCTGATACCCAAGCACCACACAGAAATATTTGAGTAACTGGACAGATTCTCATGCAATATGCTTTTCAGAAGCCACATTGCCTCCTTTCCTTTGTATGTTAAAATGCGCACGCACTCACATTCATGGACATAATGAGCCACTGCTGATAAACAGACATCACTTCCAAGTTAAGCTTTTCTGGATAAAAGAGAAAATAAAACCCAGAAGGAGAAAAATGTACATAAAATGACAGCCATGGATTTGATCTTGCTGGAAAACAACTCTGCATTGAAAAGCTCATTGTAGCCCCTCTGCAACCAAGCTGAGAAATTTTGATTAAACCACATTTCTTGCCCCAACACCTGAAAATTGCCAGTGACTGCTATCTAAATCCAGAGATTTTCATCTGGGCCTATCACTTAAAACAGTTCCTTGGCATATCTGACCCATCTTCTTGAAGATCCATTGTTCTCTACCACCACCACAACACAAAAAGGCTAAGAAAAGAGAAAGATTTTCATCACTGGTGCTTACAGGCAAGCTTAATGGAGTACAAGAGAAAGGCTCATGGGCTTCATTTTTAACTTGCTTGAACTCCCTGTGACAGCTGGCAAAAACTTGATCAAACCAAATCTTCAGATGCTGTGACTCTGCCACATCAGGCCAGAATGGAAAAGCTTTTGTTTCAGCCGAATCCAGGCCTTATCATCTGATTCTGCCACTCACACTTCCTCAGTCCACCCACAAATCCTCCAGGATTTACTGCAGATGTAGCAAGCTTGCTGGAAATAATGGTACAAGCAAAGAGGCTAGTCGGCTATCGACTCCAAGCTCTGGGTAATACCAATGGGAAATTATTTGCACAAAAGGTGCGCTGGGGTGACAAATGAAGAGGGGCTGGCCCATTGAAGATGCTGGGACTTAGACAAAGCTAACACACTAATACCAAGCCACTAGCTTTATCTGATTACTTCTGGGGCTGATGGCTCCCCACACTGCCCCCGCTTCAGATCTCCCCACCCACCCACACTCTTGTGTAAAAGACACAGGTTGCTTTCTTTGGTGTGCAGTGTACCATGAAATGGTAATCTAGAGAATTACTACATTTATATAAAACGCAAAGTGTTTTGAGCCCCACAAAAACAATTTTCAGATCGACAATAAATTTGTTTTTACATTGTTGACTAAAGAAAAATGTAACAGAGGAAGCATTACATTATGACAAAGGGAAATAAGACTGATTTTTGCCCAGAAAGAGCAATTTTTTGGCATTATCTTAGAAAAATTTTTCTTGGACTCTAGTCAGACTTGATTTAGAAAAACATGCAGAACAATAGCAATTCCATTCTTCACCCATATTTTTGTAAAAGAAAATGTGTTATTATTTCCCCCACTTTAATCTTTGAGTAGGCCTGTGTTTTAGGGTAACTTCTTGCATTCATTTTTGTTATTTTTGCTCAGTTTGCTCTCACTCTAAGCAGGTGCAATGCTAAATTCTGTGTGATGTAAAATGAGCTTAGTGTTCCTCATTATAAAAGCCCTCAGCTCTTAAAGTGAGAAAGACTTATCCCCATGAACAGTTTCCTCCTTTTTCTAATCTCCTCATTTTCACAGAAACAAAGTCGAATTCTTTTTTATCAGTGTCCCGATTGACTGTTAATGTCTTAAACCAATTTCATCAAGAAATTTCCCTTCACAGTGCTTCTCCTCAAGTTTAGTAAAAGCACAGTAGAATGAATAAACAATCAAATTTGAGCATCATTAATGCAACTCCAATGTGGTTTGGGAGTGAGGTGTTACCAGCAGAACGTGAAATATCAATTTCAGAAAAAAAAATTATTCTTCAGAATGTACTCTTAATATCTGTATTTATATAATGATGTAACTTAAATAATGTGTAATGAGATATATTTGAATAGGAAAGTTGTTTACCTCACTCACAAAGATTCCCTCCCTCAAATGCCAATAGTTTCCAGTTCATTGATTATATTAGGTGAGAAATACATACGTCTTAATTGTAACATGGTTGAGGAGACACAACAGAGAACAAAATACACTCCTGCTTTGGTGTTTAAAATATACATAATTAATTAGAAAGCTGTGTAAGTCAGCACCTTTTCAGCAAAGTTTCCTTCTCCGATTGCTCTTTGTTAGTGTGTGTTACACATTCCTTGAAGTATAATATTAATAAAAGGTGATTTGCAAACCAAGAAAATTCTAAAATTCTAAAATTCTACCATCTATTCTAAAATGCCCTTGGTCTGACTCATACTCACACAACGGCCAGCACTGAGACACAGAATTAGGACCGTTTTCAAAGGAGAGGTCTCAAAGGCAATCCTTGGGAAAACTCACTCCTAAAATTATCTCCCAGCAGATTGGAGAGTCTCAATCTTTCAGCTTTTCCCTTGATGATCCCTCCACCTTGCTCTTCCTCATTGTGCATGGCCAGTCAAGCCTTCTGGTCTGGCTTGAACTTTCTATTCAGTACCCACACGTCTATGTATATGGTGGAAAGGAGTGTTTTCTCCATGTTGATTTTCAGTTTGTATCCTCCAAACAAATTCTTTCTTAATGCAATTAAATTTTGCTTTGATCAAAGAACCACACACACATAGTTTAATAAGATACATGGAATAAATGTGTTTAAACAAAACCTGGAAATCTCCTGCCTTATTGTTCTCAGTCCACTCTTTAAAGACAGCCCTTTCCTGGCATCTTAGCTGTTTCTTCCATACTTTTTTTTTTAAAGTGTCTTCTACTATGTGAATTTTAGACATTTTCTATTGTGTTTCTAAAGTGAAAGATGGTAATTTTCCACTTTTATGTTCCTCCTGCCTATTTTTCCTCTCCCATTATTCCAAATTATAATTCTATCACAATTTTTGGTTAAATGGCTATGAGATATTTACATTGTCGTGTCTAGGTAAATGTTCTTTCCTGAGTCAAGTTGTGAAACAATTCTATTTTTCTGTTTGCCTAACCTTTATCTTGAAGCAACCATTTCATTCTTCCATTTGTAAATTTTTTAATATTTCTATAATTCTTCCCAAACTCACCACTGAACTGTAAATCACTTCCTAATATTCTTTCCCACACAGTTAGATACGTACATATTCTACCACTTGCATCTCTCCTCACCTGGAGGCTGCTTCCTTTTTCACTCTGTGGGGCCATCATCAGGGGACTTCTCATTGCTATTGCCTGAGAAAGCCCATTGCCCCTTTGCCTCTTTTATGGGCTATATTGCATTTCATGAACACTGTTCTTCTGCTACCATTGTTAATATCCTCATCTTGGTGTAACACCCTCCATTTCTAACAGAAGGTATACAAAAAGCTTTCTTGTGCATGTGGAGATTTTGTTTATCTAAACATGTTTAGAAACTAATGCAACCTCTGGTGGCACTTCCTCTTCTTATAAGGCCACCAATCCTATCTAATTAGGACCCTATCATTAGGACCTCATTTAACCTTTATTACTTCCTAAAAGCGCTATCAAAAAACAGTCATGTTGGGAGTCAAGGCTTCAACATATAAACTTTAGCGGAATCCCATTCAGCAGCCTGTTACTACTAAGATTAAGTTATGAAAACTGTGGCTTCCATCTTAGGTTTTGTCTCTCAAATCACTTGCCGTGAGAGAAGCCAGCTGCCAGGCAACCTATGAAGCTGGCCATGTGCTAAGGAATGAAGGCATCCAGCCAACATCCAGAGAGAAACTGAGTCCTGACATTAACCATGAGAGTGAGCAGGAAGGTCAGTTCTCCAGCCTTGAGAATCACAAGGCTAAGGCTGGGGAAGTCAACCTGATTGCAATCTAGTGAAAGACCCAGCTAAATCATTCAGAACAACTAGCTACATCATTCCTAGATTCCCAGCTCTCAGAAACAGTGGGAAATAGTAAATGCTTATTTTAAGCTACTATGTTCTGGAATAATGGTACACAGTAATAGATAAGTGATACACAATGGCACTTGTCAGATATATATGTTGCAAATATTTTTCTCAGTCCCTTTTGCTCCCTCAACATTATTGTTTGAAAGCATTTTTTAAAATTTTAAGGTATATTTTATAATTTTTTCTTTCATAAAGAGTACATTTAGTGTCCTATATAAGAAACTTTGCCTAAACAAAGATTTTCTCTTAAGTTTTCTTCTAGAACTTTAACAGTTGTAGCTCTTACAATTAAATATTTGATTCATTTTGAACTAAATATTGTACTTGGTGTGAGATAAGCGTTGATGTTTATTACCTATATTTTTTCTTTCCACAAAGATAACCATGTGTTACCTTTTTAAAACATAACTTCAATATTCTTATTACCCACCAAAATTAACAATTATTCCTTAATATAATTATTCTTTAATATAATCAAATACCTGGTCAATGTTGATATTTGATTGTCTTATAAATGTGTTTCTCCTTTTCACAGTTTGTTTGTTCAAATTGGGATCAAAAGGAGGTCCATACAATGCAGTTAACTAATGTATTTGTTTCCTCCTTTCATTTATATGTTTTCCTTTTATGTTTTTTGTTTAACGTTGTTGAGAAGAAACAGGTTATTTGTTCTTTAGTGTCTCAAATAGTTTGAGTTTTGCTAGCTACATCTCTCTGGTGGTGTTGAATGTGTTCCTCAGTTCCCTATATGTTTAGTGAATTTGTTGACCAGATTCAGGTTCAGATTTTGGGCGAAGGGCAAAACTATTTCATGCATAGTGTTGCGTATATCCATCAGAAGGCACATGACACCTGTTTGTCTCTCTTTTTATGATGTTAGTGGCTACCCAAAGTCATTGCCTATGTTCATTAAATCATTGGGAGTTGAGACATAGTAGAATGTTAATTCTATTATTTTATCATTATTAGCATAGTTAATTCTATTATTTTATCATTATTCATCATTATCATCATACTTCCCTAAAAAAACACTTGTCCTTACTACCTATCCAATTTGGCTATCCTGAAACACAGTATGTATGATTATTGTAGGCATCCTCCTGACTTTAACAATAAACATTTGGCTCCAGATATGTTTGAAACTCCATTGATAACCTACTATTCTGCAGTTAGATACACACACACACACACACACACACACACATATATATATATATATATATATATATATATATATACACATATGGTATATGTATGCATATATATATAAAATCAAGATAATTATACTACTTTAAGTGATTATATTATTAAAGTTATACGATAATGAAAATACTATGCAAACTTTGGATATTTTTACCAAATCTCAGGATGGGGTCACAATTTAAAATGCTGGAATTAAAAAAAATATTTTAGGTCACAATCAAAGGCAGTACTGCTCAAAGCTGAAGAATCCTTAGGCTTATGATGTGCCAGGTACTAAGTACTTTCCATAAGAGATCTCATCCTCTTAACAATAGTACAGTGCTACTATCATTCCCATTTCACAGAGGAGAAAACTGATGCCAGGAGAATGACTTGCCCAAGCTCAAGTAAGTGATAGGATCAGGATTGGAACTTATGGTGTCTGACTCCAGATCCTACTCAAGATTATCATTGCTTTCAATCACACAAAAAATTTTGTAAATCTCTTTATTGAAAAGAGATTAAGCATCTCTCCCCAAATCAGCTAGCTAGACTCCAGAAGGGCTTGAATTAATTTGGGGATATGTGCTCTTGTGTCCAAAGGGAAGCATGCATATCTAAAGCATAAGTGTATATGCTTCACTAGCATAGCAAAACATATGGCCTCAGTGCCAGCAAAACAGAAGCCATCCTAGGAACACTGGCCAGCACTCCTTCCTTTCCCTTGGATCTTCACGTGGTTGTACCATCTTTAGTTTTCTCGAGGAGATTCAACACACGGGTGCAAAAAGTGAAAGTCAAGAATCAAATAGGAAAATCTGTCCAGAGGAATCTAGGGAGCTGAGAAAAACTCACCAGAAAGTTTCCGATTGCTGCAGTTCTACTGTTTCATTTTTGACCATGGACTATGAGTCCCCCAGCTGTCTTTTCCCCATAATTTGTATTTAAAATATGAGTTCTCTCCCTTTGGACTGAGTCTGGGCTTGTCAATAGGACAGAATTTCATGAATCTCATTTTCCATGGATTGATACACAGCACATGAGCTGAGAAAAAGTGGACCAGCTTATTTCTAAGTCCTGTTTGTTCAACAATGATCAGATGAAAGGACAATGATCATGATTAACAATGACAACGATCGCTAATGCTCTTTAAATACTTCCTTAACAGAGTTTGGCACTTTTCTAAGCACTTTGTATGTAATTCCCCATTTAATATTCAGGTGGCTTAACTTGAATACTGAACTTGGTCCCATCAAGTTTGAACAAGGAGCCTGTTCTCTGAATAATTACACCATAGCTTCCATGACTGGATGCTTGTGCCTTAGAATATTAGCTTTGTCAGATATCACAGAAGATAAAAAGAAAAATTTCATTGTACAGTCCATTAGTACAAGTCTGTAGTTTCTCCTTTTCTTTTTGTCCTGTAGGGATGATTTGGGGGCTATTGAGATGCTTCATGAAGGCTTGCTGAATGATGTCTATCTTTGTGAGGAGGAAACTGAGGCACAGAACAATGGTCTGAACATCCTCCTTTCCAAATTACTGACAAATGCAGTTTCTACTGACTGGGTCCCACCTCACTTTAGTGGGACCAGTTCAGTTCTCCCCACACAGAGATCTGGTTTATCCAGCAAGTGGCATCCTAATTCATAAAACGGGTCAACAAGCTGTGATTTTAAAAATTTATCCTGAGTAATAAGATTGCTGATGTAAGAGCAAATCAAGATCACCCCAAGAAAAGCAAGTCCTCCCCAGGGAAGATATTTTAAGGGGAAGCATCTCCATTGCCCTTATTGGTTGTGTGGAAATAACTGTCATAGTTAAGGGAGTCCACTGAAAACCCAAAGAGATTTTCTCCAGCTTAGCTGGATGAGTCTACTGAATTGCTTATCACTATTTCTGTTGCATGTTTCCAAGCTTGGCCCATGGAGGGAAGGAGTTTTTGTTCATGCCATGCCACCATCACCATCCCCTGACATCCTGACCTCTTTACTTACCTTTCCTAGACCAAACCTCACCAAAATTGTCAAAATAGTTTTCCTTCTCTGCAGAAGGCTGCACCATGTTCCCAGGAATAAGTCTACTATGCAACATTCCTCTCGAGCAAGAATATTCTCTATATACCAAAGACAATACTCTGCAGTGGCAGTTCATTTGATTTAGTAAAATGATTCTTAATACATATTTATTGCATGGAAGAGAAAGTACCAATCTTTCCCAAAAGACAAAGCGGGAAATTTCAGTGCAGGGGAAAAAATAAACATGTCTTGAACCCCCATTTGTGCCACAATATTGTTCTAGATGTTTTATTATATTAATACTAACACTTTTTTATATTAATACTAACACTAACTCTGACACTGATACTAATAATAATGATTACACCAATACTAATGCAAATATAAATACATATACTAATATTAATACCAAAGCTCATATATATATACTAATACAGGTATTAATACAAATCTGATACTGACACTGGTACTAATAAAATATTTCTCAGGGTTTTTTCTGCATGGAAGGACTTCCACTTGAGTATCCCTCCTGGCATCTTATCCCATCACTTCTGTATCCCTCTCCACAGAGAAGCAATGAGTAACCTAATGAATGGGTAACAGCCTCTGATCATTTAAAAGGCTATAACCCCCAAAGATTTATTCTCTTTTCATCTCTCTTTGCCCAGACACCATCTACAAAAGGCAGTAATCCTGGATAAGAGAGTCTGCTCTGTCCTTCACACTCTGTGTAAAGGCCGGGATTTCAGGGCTGGTGCCTTCAAAGAGGAAAGCAAGCCAGCCCATCTGAATGATCAAGAAAGTGCGCCCTCCAACCTAGCTCTATCCATAGCAAAGCTGATGCTATGATGTCCACCCTTAGACAGAATGAAAATGCCTGAGCTTTGGAACACAGTATTCAAAAGAGAAATAGAAATGAGACTTTCTGAACATGCTGGATGAGAAAGAAAAACCTGGGAATAAGGTTTCCTCTGCTGCAAATTTCTAAATCTTCTAAGAAGACAGAAATATCTCAAATGTCTCCCTCTCAGAGAGGAGATAATAGAGTTCATTCTAACAGAGTGCATTCTCTCATGTCATGCCAGCCCACCATATCAAAAGGCAAAAATGATGTTGACCTAATTTCTTGAAGGGAGAGTTCTCCCAGTTGTGGTCAAAGTCACATATCACAGATTCGGAGAGAAGTTTGGATTCTCTGGCATACATACTGACCAAGAAACTATGATAAATTTTCTCTCTGTCTTTCCTTCTTCTCTCTAATATGAGCCTATGGTCTTTGGCAACACAATTATTGGATTCTAGGAATATGATTTTTTCTGAGGTGACAGCTCTAGGGAGTATGGATTCGCTTCTTTGCAGGTTTGGGGTCAGATGTATAAAAATTTGTGTTCTATTATTTCTTTTTATACTTTAAAATGTGAAATTTCAGACCCAGAATTCTCTCTGGTGGAAAACAATACTTTTTTTTGAGACAGAGTCTCGCTCTGTCACCCAGGCTGGAGTGCAGTGGCACAATCTCCGCTCGCTGCAGGCTCTGCATCCCGGGTTCACACCATTCTCCTGCCTCAGCCTCCCAAGTAGCTGGGACTACAGGTGCCTGCCACCACGCCTGGCTAATTTTTTTGTATTTTTTTTAGTAGAGATGGGGTTTCACCATGTTAGCCAGGATGGTCTCGATCTCCTGACCTCGTGATCCACCCACCTCGGCCTCCCAAAGTCCTGGGATTGGAGCACAATACTTTTTTAAGATCATTGAAGTTTATCTTCACAATATAGAATCCAATAAGGAAGGCAGGGTATGGCATTTTGGTCCCATTTTTCAGATGCAGAACCACACCCAGAGATCATGTCCATTCCCCAAGGTCACACAGAGGACAAACACCAAGTCCTCCACTGTAAGCCAAGACCTAATTTCTTTTTATCTCTTTCTTTTTTTGAGATGGAGTCCCGCTCTGTGGCCCAGGCTGGAGTGCAGTGGTGAGATCTTGGCTCACTGTATAACCTCTGCCTCCCAGGTTTAAGGGATTCCCCTGCCTCAGCTTCCCAAGTAGCTGGGAATACAGGCACGCACCACCACCACTGGCCCATTTTTGTATTTTTAGTTGAGACAGGGTTTCACCGTGTTGGCGAGGGTGGTCTCAAACTGCTGACCTCAAGTGATTTGCCCACCTTGACCTCCCAAAATGCTGGGATTACGAGCATGAGCTACCACTCCTGGCTGACAAGATCTATTTCTCTGGTTAACATGGTTATAAAATTCTGGTCCAGAACACACTGAAGTGCTGAAAAATGCTTGTTAAAAGAAGCTGCTTCTTAGATGAGTGCAGTGGCTCACACCTGTAATCTCAGCATTTTGGGAGGCCGAGGCAAGAGAATCACTTGAGGCTAGTTCAAGACCAGCCTGGTCAGCACAACAAGACCCTGTCTTTGCAAAAAAACACACAAACAAGCAAAAAATTAGCTGAGTGTCATGGTGCATGCATGTAGTCCTAGCTACTTGGGAGGCTGAGGCAGGAGGATCCCTTGAGCCTCAGAGGTCGAGGCTGCAGTAAGCCATGATCATACCACTGCCCTTCAGCTTGGGTGACAGAGTGAGACCCCATCTCAAAAAAAAAAAGCTACTTCCAAAAAATTAGATATAACTCTTTTTTCTGCTGTTATTGCTCTCTCCAGAACACCCTACAGATCACAGACACATCTCCCCAGGCTGTGCCGGCCACTTTCCTACTCAAAACCTTCATGAGAGGCTTGCCGCTACTTACAGAATTCAATCTGAAACTTACTGTGTGGTGAAATGTTTTTCACAAAGGAAGAACTGCTATTCCTCTCTAATTATGGTTATATATATTTGCTCACAGCCTTTCCTTCCCTGGAGAGCCCCCCTTACTCCCATACTGCATCAATCTGTCCCTTCCTGGTGTGGTCCCAGGGTGTCCTTGCTAACATCTTTCTTATCAGAGCCCCTGGTTATCTCACTTACTGTTGAAATCCTGACACATTTCTTGTCTATACCATTCATTTGTCTCTGCGTATCTCATCATCCCTTTTCACTTATAGAAACAAAATCCTCGGTCAGGCACGGTGGCTCATGCCTGTAATCCCAGCACTTTGGGAGGCGAGGTGAGTGGATTACCTGAGGTCGGTAGTTTGAGACTAGCCTGGCCAACATGGCAAAAGCCTATCTCTACTAAAAATACAAAAATTGGCTGAGTGTGGTGGCGCACTCCTGTAATCCCAGCTACTCGAGAGGCTGAGGCAGGAGAATCACTTGAACCTGGGAGGCGGAAGTTGCGGTGAGCGGAGATCTCACCACTGAAATCCAGCCTGGGCAACAAGAGCGAACTCTGTTTCAAAAAAAAAAAAAAGTCTTTCCTTCTCCCCACTAGATTATACTCTTCCTGAGGTCAGGGAAAATAGACTAAACCTGGTTTTAGCTACAGACAATGGTTGCACAATGTTGGCACTTAATAAAATAATTTCAAGTTGACAGTGATGTCCTCTGAATATTTACTCCCTATACACTCTTTGACCTCTCTAGTACTGAGCATAGGGATTTGAATTGGTGCTACTAAATACTAGTGGCAAACTGCAAAACCCCAGTATTCTGGGAAATGCTTCACTGGACTCTTGCATCTGTCTTGGGTAATTCTGGTACTACCCAGACACGGCAGGCAGAGGCAGAGGTGTCTACTTTTTATTTGAATTGTGGAGTCAGGCTGTGGACTGTGACAAGTGGCTCAGGATTTTGGCTCAAAGGAGAAAATATACAACCATCTCTGTTACATGCACCAATAAAGGAAAAATATGAGGCAGAAAATAAGAAAAGCTATTTGTACTTTCTGGTCATTTCCACAGTAGATTGACCTTTCCAATTTACAGAACAAGAATTGCAAAAAAATAAAAAATAAAAAAACTTAGCAAAATCTTATTAACTGCCATTTTACATTTGAATTGTTACCACAACCCTGTTATGCAATCTCTGAACACATAGAAGAGATTCCCTCAGGTGCCTACACCACCAGGGCCCTGGGTTTCAAGCACAAAACTGGGCAGCTGTTTGGGCAGACACTGAGCTAGCTGCAGGAGATTTTTCATATCCCAGTGGCACCTGGAATGCCAGGGAGACAGAACCGTTCATTGTCCTGGAAAGGGGGCTGACGCCAGGAAGCCAACTGGTCTAGGTCAGCGGATCCCACTCCCATGGAGGTCTTGACTCTTCATCCAATTTGCCAGTCTGTGTCTTTTAATTGGGGCATTTAGCCTGTTTCCATACGCAGAAAACTGAAACTGGATCCCTTCCTTACACCTTATACAAACATTAACTCAATACAGATTAAAGACTTAAACATAAGACCTAAAACCATAAAAACCCTAGAAGAAAACCTAGGCAATACCATTCAGGATATAGGCATGGGCAAAGACTTCATGACTGAAACACCAAAAGCAATGGCAGCAAAAGCCAAAATTGACAAATGGGATCTAATTAAACTAAAGAGCTTCTGCACAGCAAAAGAAACTGTCATCAGACTGAACAGACAACCTACAGAATGGGAGAAAATTTTTGCAATCTATCCATCTGACAAAGGGCTAGTATCCAGAATTTACAAGGAACATAAACAAATTTACAAGAAAAAAAAACTCCATCAAAAAGTGGGCAAAGGATATGAACAGACACTCCTCAAAAGAAGACTTTTATGTGGCCAACAAACATATGAAAAAACAGCTCATCATCACTGGTCATTAGAGAAATGCAAATCAAAACCACAATGAGATACCATCTCACACCAGTTAGAATGGCGATCATTAAAAAGTCAGGAAACAAAAGATGCTGGCGAGGATGTGGACAAATAGAAATGCTTATACACTGTTGGTGGAAGTGTAAATTAGTTCAACCATTATGGAAGACAGTGTGGCAATTCCTCAAGGATCTAGAACCAGAAGTACCATTTGACCCAGCAATCCCATTACTGGGTATATACCCAAAGCATTATAAATCATCGTACTATAAAGACACATGCACATGTATGTTTATTGCAGCACTATTCACAATAGCAAAGACTTGGAACCAACCCAAATGTCCATCAATAATAGACTGGATAAAGAAAACGTGGCACAGATACACCATGGAATACTATGCAGCCATAAAAAGGATGAGTTCATGTCCTTTACAGGGACATGGATGAAACTGGAAACCATCGTCCTCAGCAAACTAACACAGGAACAGAAAACCAAACACCACACGTACTCACACATAAGTGGGAGCTGAACAATGAGAACACGTGGACACAGGGAGGGGCCTGTCAGGGGGTGGGATAGCATTAGGAGAAATACTTAACGTAGATGACGGGTTGATGGGTGCAGCAAACCACCATGGCACGTGTATACCTATGTAAAAAACCTACACGTTCTGCACATGTATCCCAAAACTGTAAGTACAATAAAAAATAGGTAGAAAAGGGGAAAAGACTGGCCAATAAATATATATATATATTTACAGACTTTGGCATGAAACTGGCTTTCATTTGTAGACATATCAGATTATACCAAAGATCTCTTTTTATACATTTTTTAAAGGGTGGCAGCTTCAGTTCAATAGCGTTTGTGAGACAATCCTTTAAGCTGTGTCAAAATGCCAGTTATCCTAAATGCCACCCAGATTTGAATAATTTAAAGAGAAACAAAACACACAGAGACAGAAGGAATCATCTTTTGACGACCGTTGCTTTTGACGAGTCGGCCTCCCCCTGCTCCCTCCCTCTTTTCTGAAGCATCTTCCTCTCTCTATCAGTGGTGACAACTGCCAATCAAGCCTTCTGTGGCTGAGGGAGGGGGAGGAATGGGCAGGGGAGAAGCCAAGGGCAGGGGAGAGGGGAAAAACATGAAACATTCTTGAACAATTGCTCAAGGAAGATTCCCTGTCAGTGTGTGGTCTGGGGAAAAGAAGTCTTTTCCTTTTTTCATTTCTAATCTCTAACTGACTATTTACCTCTTTTTACAAACTTGAATCTCTCTGTTGCTCCAAAGGTTCCCAAACAAATCGCCAGTCAGCCAGGATTAAGCTGCTTTGTTGCTGACGATTAGCAGGTTTGCTTGTAGTTTTAACATCTTCAGTAACAGCTGAATGTCAAATGATTCAGGAAATACTTGTCTTATTTTGTCCAAAGCCATATAAATGTTTGAAATAAGCTGAGAGAAAGATACCACACAGAGAGGATTATAGAACATTTCAGAGAGATGGAGTTTAACATGAACAACTGAGAACTCTATCAACACTTGTACTTCCGTTGTTTTTATGCCACCATTATTTTTTAAAGTGTTATATTTTGGTCAACTCCCTTTCCCAAAGAAAAATCTGTAAATGTCTATTTGAATGCCAAACTCTATGAGATGAGCACATTGTAATTTACAAATCCTCATAGCACTCATTTATTGAATATCTACTGGGTACTGAGTACTGTGCCAGAATCAAGTCCAGTCTCAGTTTTCAAGAGCCTTCTATTGCATTCACTTGTATGTCCATTTCAGCATTTAATCATTTTTAAAAAGCAATTAAATTACTTATGACTCTGTGTTACTTGCAAGACCCTGAAGGACAAAGACTATGTCTTCCTTCTCTACCATCCCTTACTGTGTTATTTCTTATTAATCTTCTAAATGTTAGCTACTCAAGAGCATCTCTTCCTTTTAAGCATCATGATACAGAGAAAGGCACTGGTTTGGAATCAGGGGCTCTGGCTCTAGCTCTACCTCATTTTATGGCCGTGGACAAACCCATCCTTCAGAAAGCCTTTGACTTTCAGCATTTATAACGTGAGGGGAGTTCTTTTCCATTGTTCCTTCCAATGCCAAAGTCTGTGATTCCTTGACCTCAGGGCAAGGAGACAGAATAGCAAGGCTGAGGGACCCCTGCCCAATTTTAACCACCTTGAAGACAGGATTTGTCTTCTTCATTGAACCCCCTCTGTCAGCAAACATAGTGTCCTGTAGTAAAGGTCTACACACTTGAAAGGAACTCAGACTAGGAGTTTGTGAAGCAGAAAAGGAAACAATTTGGTAGGCATCAACATGGTCCTGGGAGGTAAGCCATAAGAAGGGCAAGATGAGAGCAGGCCCAAGATGTCATATGTGTATTTTTGAGTTAATCAGCAGCCACCATGTTCATGGGGTGTGCAGATAGGAATGGAAAGTCTCATCAGGGCCTTGCAGGTGAGAGTATAGGAAGTGAGACTGGGGATGAAGGGAAGGCTTCTGTCCTGCTATATCTTGAAATACTTTCTATACAAATGTAAATTTACTTATTTCCCTTGTACTGAGTATATTTTACGATATTTTTCTATAAGAGCAATTTCTCCTGTCTCTATATGGATAGATCTACTCTGTCCCCACGCAGATGTCCCACATCAAGCCACTAATACAATAATGATCTCACCCTGTGTAGGGTATAAGAAGCATTCTAGATCAAGCCCAGGAGCTTTGCAACTTTCACTTCTCACTTGGGAATCTTGCTCTGTTATTTCTCTCATCTTTTCCTCTACCTTCAGTCTCTTCCTCTTCACTGGCTTCTTCCATTCAGTCTACAAACGTAATCTCATTCCATTTATTCATTGATTTCTTTATTCAGTCATTCACATTAATTGAACACCTATTATACACAATGTATAAAAATTATTAACCCTCATCCTCAACAACATATGTTTTCATCACTTTAAGCAGATATCCTCTTCTTCTTTCTCACTGGGATCAAAGTGAATTAATGAGAATATCTTCAGTATCCCTTTCTTCATTATAATTCTCCACATCTGCCTTCCTTCCTGCCTCTTCACTTTTGTCTTACAGGAGGATATTTCTGGTCTTCATTTATCAGTTAGGATGGTTTCTGCATGCCTCTTAATAAGGAAATGTATTATTTCATATAGCAGGAAATCCCATGATAGTACAGGCTCCAGGTAGAGTATGACCAAGGCTCTGGTTGCTTTCCTATGAGATTCTCTCAGCGATTCAAAAACACAAAAGCAAGGCAGTGGTTGTATTTGGGAAGGTGAGGGAAGAGAGAGAATGGAACAGTAAGCAGGGATCGTCAATTATATTTATAATTTATTTCTTTTAGCTGGTTTGTGGGTACTTGGGTATACATTAGTCTAGTCTTACCATTTTGTGTGAAAAGAAATATAAGATTTAAATATATTAATACGATGATTATTTGTAACCACACCCAACTCAAGAGTGCTTCTGAAGTCCCTTGTGTTTCCTTCCACATTTTTATTTTCCATCCAGACTCCCAGAGGGAATGACTATACGGAAGTGTGTGAATCTTTGAATTTTATGTAAATTGAATAATTCTATATCTCATTTTTTACTTTTATTCTTCTATAATTTGACTTGTTTCTCTAACATAGTATTCTAGGATTCATACATGCTAATGCATATACTACAGTTCATTTGTTTTCAGCAATAAATAGTATTTTATTACACAAATTAGCTACAACTGAACCCTGTGGGAAATGCCAAGAAGCCACCACATCTGAGGAGTGAGAATTTTGAGGTATACCCAGGAAGTTTGCCAGATTTCATGAAAAAGTTTGTAAACCTGACAGTTTGATAAAGTTTGAGTTTATTGAACATATATTACTGTTCTATGCTGCAAAACAAATTATTGGCTAAGTGATTTGTTTAAATTATCAAATATTAATTGCATTGAATTTAAATTATTAAACATATTGGCTGAAAACAACACACAATTATTATCTCACAATTTCTATGAACCAGAAATATGGGCACAGCTTAGCTGGTTTCTCTGCTTGGTTTTCACATGGCCGCAAACAGCATGTTAGCAAGGGCTGAGTTCTCATCTGGTGGCTTGGCAGAGAAAACTACCTGCTTCTAAGCTCCCTTGGGTTGTTGGAAGAATTTATTTTTTTTAATGGCTGAAGGAGTCATAAAAGGTTCCTTATTCAAAGCCAGGAACTGACAGAAAGAACTACTCTAGAGCAAGCTGGCTTGGTACCAAGGAGGAGTCTTATTTAATGAAATATAGTCATGGATGTGATAGCCCTTCATCTTTGCCATATTCTATCACTTAGAAGAAAGTATCAGGATCCACTCACACTCAAGAGAAGAGGATTATATAGGAAATGAACACCAGGAAACAAGAATCATAAGGGCTATTTTAACATGTGTCCATCACAGAGCCATCTTCAAAGATGCCACATTTGACAAGGCCTCTTGTCTGACCCCCACTACCACTGGAGAACAATGGCCTCTCCTTCACTTATTCATTCCCGAAATTATTGAAGTTTTCCTTCTCTGTCTTCATTAATCCTACTAGCTACATAAATGTTGGTCTTCTAAAATAATTAACTTTTGCTTTGTTGATTCTGTCAGTTATATGTTGATTTGCTATTTCATTTTTTTTGCTCTTATATTAAACATAATTTTTAAAAATTTCTTTGGACTTACGCTGTTCTTCTTATAACTTGAGTTGGATTTTTAGTTCATAATTTTTGACCTTTGTTTTTCTAGATTTAAGCATTCAAGGCCCTGCTCTAGCTATATCCTACAAGTTTTTATACATACTGTCTTTTATTATTTATATAATATTTACAGTATAATTTCCAGTATATTTTCTTCTATACCTATGAAATATTTAGAAGCACATTTTAAATTTACAAATGTATGGGGTTTTTGTTGTGGTCTGACATATAATGTTTTTGATGGACCTCACATTTTATAGCAATTTTAGTTTTATAGCAAAATTGAGCAGAAAGTCTAGAGATTTCCCATATATCCCTGCCTTCACATATGCATAGCCTCCACCATTATCAGTATCCCCCCCGCCCCGCAGAGTGGTACATTTATTACAACTGATAAGCTGCATTGGCACATCCTTTTCACTCAAAGTCCAGAGTTTATATTAGGGTTCACTCTCGGTACTGTACATTCTATGGGTTTGCACAAGTTTATGATGACATACATCCACCATTATAGTATCATACAAAGTAGTTTGACTTCCTTAAGAATTCATTGTGTTCTGCCTATTCATTTTTTCCTCCTCACTACCCCTCACAACCATTGATTGTCTTGCTGTCTTCATAGTTTTCACTTTTCCAGAATATTGTATAGTTGGAATCATACAGTATGCAGTTTTTCAAACAGTCTTCTTTCACTTAGTAACATGCATTTAAGTTTTTTCCTTGTCTTTTGATGGCTTGGTAGCTCACATCTTTTTAGCACTCATCATGATACATCCATTGTCTGGATGTATCAGTCTGTTTATCCATTCATCTACTGAAAAATAACTTGGATTCTTCCAAGTTTTGGCAATTATGAATAAAGCTGTTATACACATTCATGTGCAGATTTTTATGCGGACATAAGTTTTCAACTCCTTTGAGTAAATACCAAGAAGTGCAATTGCTGGATCATATGGTAAGAGTATTTTTAGTTTTGTAGAAAACTGCCAAACTGTCTTCCAAAGTGGCTGTACCCTTTTGCATTCCCACAAGGAATGAATGAGAGTTCCTGTTGTTCTACATCCTTGTCAGCATTTGATGTTGTCAGTGTTTCAGATTTGGCCATTCTAATAGGTGTGTAGTGGTATTTCATTGTTTTAATCTGAATTTCTCTGATGACATATGATGTGAAGCATCTGTTCATATGCTCATTTGCCACCTAGATATCTTTGGTGATAAGTCTGTTTAGGTCTTTGGGCCAATTTTGAATCATATTGTTTGGTTTATATTAATGAGTTTAAAGAATCTTTTCTATATTTTGGATAACAGTCCTTTCTCAGATATGCCTTTAGCAAATATTTTCTCCCAGTTTGTGGCTTCTCTTTTTAATCTCTTTATAGTATCTTTAGCAGAGTAGAATTTTTTTATATTAATCAAATCCATCTCACCGACTTTTTCTTTTATGGATTGTGCGTTTGAAGTTTTATCTTTAAAGTCATCACCAAATCCAAAGCCATGTACCTTTCTCTCATGTTATTTTTTAAAAGTTTTGGCTGGGTACAGTCCCTCAGACCTGTGATCCCAGCACTTTGGGAGGCCGAGGCGGGCAGATCACGAGGTCAGGAGATTGAGACCATCCTGGCTAACACACAGTGAAATCCCGTGTCTACTAAAAATACAAAAAAATTAGCCAGGCATGGTGGCGGGCGCCTGTAGTCCCAGCTACTAGGGAGGCTGAGGCAGGAGAATGGCGTGAAGCTGGGAGGCAGAGCTTGAAGTGAGCTGAGATCGCGCCTCTGCACTGCAGCCTGGGCAACAGAGCTAGACTCCGTCTCAAAAAAAAAAAAAAAGTTTTATAATTTTGTGTTTTACATTTATGTCTATGATACATTTTTAATTAATTTTAGTAAAAGGTGTAAGGTCTGCATCTAGATTCATTTTTTTTTGCATTTGAAAACATTTGAATGTCCAGTTGGTTCAACACTATTGTTTCTTTAAAAAAATATTTTGAAGTTTTGAGTTTTTTTATTGATACATAATAGTTGTACCTATTGGGGGGCACATGTGATATTTTGATACATCACAAAATGTGTAATGATCTAATCTGGTAATTGAGATATGTGTCACCTCAAAGATCCGTCTTCCAATTCTGCTCTTCTAGCGACTTTGAACTATACACTAAATTAACATTGCTAACAAGACTATCTCTGCTCCATTGAGTTGCCTTTGCCTCTTCATCAAAGATCGATTGACTATATTTATGCAGGTCTATTTTTGGTCTCTCTATTCTATTTCATTGTTATGTTTGTCTGTTCTTTTACCAATACCACACTGTCTTGATTTGTAGCTTTGTAGTAAGTCTTGAGGTCAGATAGTGTCAGCCCTCCAACTTTGTTCTTTTCTTTCAGTATCATACGGGCTATTTTGGGTATTTTGCCTCTCCATATAAACTTTAAAATAAGTTTGTCAATATCCACAAGATAATCTTTGAGGATTTTGATTGGGAATGCATTGAATCTATAGATCAAGTTGGGAAGAACTGACATCTTGACAATATTGAGTCTTCCTATCCAGGAACATGAAATATCTCTCTGTTTATTTAGTTCTCTGATTTCCTTCATCTGAGTTTTGTAGTTTTTCTCATAAAGAATTTGTGCGTATTTTGTTAGATTTATACCTAAGAACTTAATTTAGGAGCAGTGCTAATGTAAATGGTATCGTGTTTTTAATTCCAAATTTCACTTATTCATTGCTGGTATTCAAAAAAGTGATTGACTTTTATATATTAACCTTCCATCTTGCAACCTTATGAGTTCCAGGAGTTTTTTGCCAGGAGTTTTTGTCTAGGAGCTTTACAGATATTTTTACAGAGACAATCATGTCACCTACAAAGAAAGACAGTTTTATTTCTGAATTCCCAATCTGTATACATTTATTTTGTTCTTATTGCATTAGCTAGGACTTTCATTATGATATCGAAAAGGAGTGGCAAAAAGAGGCATCCTTGATTTACTCCTGCTGCTAGTGGGTAAGTACAATATTAGCTATAGGTTAAATTGTAGATATACTTCAACAAGTTAGGGAAGTTCCTCTCTATTTGTATTTTCATATAAATAGAAACTGAGAGTTTTTATGATGAATGGGTATTGGATTTTGTCAAATGCTTTTTCTAAATCTATTGATATATTATGTAGATTTTCTCTTTTAGCCTGTTGATGCAATGGATTACATTAATCAATTTTTGAATCCTGAGCCTTGGCATCCCTGGGATAAATCCCACTTGGTCATGGAGTGTAATTCTCTTTATACATTGTTGGTATACTAATTTTTAAAGGTTTGTTGCTTTATTCTTTATGATATATGATATGGTCCATCTATATAAGTGTTCTTCATGTGCTTAGGTATAATATTCCATTTATGCCTATTAGAATAAGTGCATCAATTTTATTCTTCTCATTTTCTATATCTTATAATTTTGTGTGTGATTATTGTTCTAAAGAGATTTGTCATGGTGACTTTTTTGTGAATCTGAGGAAGTGAGAGGACTGAAGAAAGGGTTCTTAGTATTACTGTTATATTCATTGAAAAAAAATTGTTTGGGTAAGAACACAATGCCAAATGGGACCTCACCCTGCTAATGCCTACTCCATTGGTACACAGCACATCCCAATTACTGCTTAGTGTACTGGGGGATCATGGATCTCACTACATCTTACATTAAATTTACTTTCTTGGACTTTTTTCCAAAAATCACTAATACATTAGACCACTTAACTTGCTTTGTTTTCGAACCCCGTCTTGCCTTTGTTCCTTCAGTTCCCTCCTCTTCTTCTCTTATAATGTCTTTCCCCAAACCACAGACACATATTAAAACCCACCAGGTCCTTTATGAGACATCTCAGGTTTTTCCTTCTGAACATATATAGCACTTACTTTATTGCTCAATTATGAATTGTTCTATTTTACACTGCATGAGAATCTTCATGAACATACTTTCTTTCTCCTACTGGATTACCGAATACCTTGACGTCTGGAAATTAATCTTGTTCATTTTTGTAATCCCAACATTACCGAGGAAGAATTCAATATATAAATGTTAAAATAATATGCAAATTTCCATATTCAAATGCAAAATGTTTCATGGCAATAATTTCATTATTTAAAAATTATTTTGAAAGTGTCTATCTGCCTGAACATCATGTGTTCTGAGTTACAGCAAACTAATTGTTGGATATGAATAGACTTCCATAAATACTTCTGACATTTTTATACTAATTGTTATGTATTTCAAGACCCAGATGTTCCAGAGTTGTTGTGCTAAAACAACTTTAATCAATTTGGCAGCTCAGTTTACACCCATGGTAGGCTTTGTGACAAGTAAAATTACATTTCCTTTTTAGCTAGATTTGTCCCTATTTTCTGTTAACTTGAACTGGCTAAAGAAACCAGGAGAGATTCAATATGAGGGTCAAGAAAACTATAATATAATGATTGTTTTAGAAGTTTCTTTCCAACTGAAAATTTTCTTATTCCACATCCCCATTATTTTAGATGTTTTCAAATGTTTAACCAGCCTTGCATACCTGAGGTAAATACCAATCGGTCATGGTATATAATTATTTTAATCCATTGTTGGTATACTAATTTTTGGAAACTTATTAACGTATCTTTTATGATTTATAATAAAATCCATCTGCATAACTTCCTCATGTGTTTATGCATACTGTTACACGTATGTATGTAACTGCCCTGCACTTCAACTTACTCATCTCTAAGTGGCTTTAATAACAGCTCGTGTCTGATAGTGTTGAAATGAGCATCAAAAGAGTTCATATATGCAAAGTTTCTAGAGCAGTGCCTTTCACGTGGTAGGTGTTTAACCACTACCACTGTATTGATATTGTGCTTGGAGATCCAACTATAACCACCTTCCATTTACATGTTGAATTTATGTTTTCAAAATAAAGCCATGAAGAAATTTGAGCTTAAGACATATGCATGCACTAACTTTGGAATAACTTAGTTTAAAATTCTTGCCAACTATGGTGGTGCTTTATGTTGGTAAAATAGCTCAGAGATGCTCCTTATGGTTCTGGAAATAAGGTAAGCCATGCAAGATAATTTCTCTGCCACATCTACAGCCCAGTTGCCATTGATGAAATGCTCTGAGATTGCACTTTAGGAACTTCTATGTTTTCCAAATATTTTATTTTTTTCTTCATTTTATGAACAAATAAATTTTATTTAAATATTCTAATTACCTCTCACTTTTCAGAATCTTAGTCATCTACAAAATGAGTTGTGAGCCTGGTGCATATTCTAAGTCGACAACTGGATTTGATCTTACATGTCAGAATGCTATATAACACTGAGATGCTTAAGTGTAAAACTGAGATAATAAATTACTGGGCCTGATTTTGCCAGATGAATAAATTCTTTCAATAACGACAGAAAATCTTGTTCCCTCAATGACTTGAAAAATGACTTGAAAAACACATCTCTGAAAACACTTACCTTGAACTCAATGAGCTGTTGATTTACCCCACGCGAGCTGCTCAGTTTTATCACCTGAAAGTGTCTTCTTTAATCATGGCTGAAATGTAGGTTTGCACTTGGATGGTATTTGTGATTATCTCAGTTCACTAAACTGCAAACCTGATTATTCTCCCAATTAAAACAGCAGTGGGTGCATATTTCTCAGCAAGACACATGGAGGGTCTTGAATGACCAAGATTTCATTTCTTTCTCAGAATATTTTATACGATTCAGTAATCAGTAAAATTGGTTCTTCTACAATGGGCCCCCTCTGTCATTAATGAGAATTAGCAAAGTTCTATTGCCTTAAAAAAAAGTAAAGTGGTCCATTACTGTGAATGAACCTGCTTTTTTGTGAGAGGACTTCTTTTAATTTTAAGGGGGGCTTTCATGCTTTTGTGTTGTGAATTAAATCACCATTTCATGAGGTTTATCCTTGTCAAGGAAGAAAATCAATCTTTCGTTAAATCTATGAGACCAAAAATCCTGCTCACAAAAAGGACTATAGACCTGGCAGATTCAGCGGCATATCGTAGGTAGGGTGTCTAGGGAAGCATTACATCCTCATCCAATGTCTGCACTCTGCAAAAGGTGCATTAATATTTCTTTCAAGGAAGCACTATACTTTTTAAAGTTTTAAATAGTATACAAATGTCAATATTTCTTAAGTAGCTTGTTAGCATATTCGTTTGGCTATATTTGAGGTTAAATCTTGCCTGCTCTGAAATATATCACAGGCAATCTGGCCTAAGAGGTATAACACAATTGCAGAGTTGTTTTACAAAACTCCCTCAGTATCAATGTTGGCTGCTTTTCCTGGTGGGCTTGAACGTCTAGTCTTCAACAATGGTGTGTGTGTGGCATGTGTTGGGGAGATGCTGGGATTGAGGATGGAAATGAAGAGGGGGATATCAAACCTAACTGAGATGACAGACAATATTGGCACAGTGACAAGATCCCAGGGTCTACAGTCAGTTAGAATCCCAGCTTTGTCACTTACCCACTGTGCTCCATTGGGCAAGTTTACTAGCTGAACCTTGGCTCATTATTTGTAAAATAGACATAATACTGAATGTATGGGGTAGTTCAGAAGATCTTTGATAAGTCGCCTGTTTATCACATAGCAGGTGTATTGGTTAGCTTTTACTGCATAACAACCAACTCAAACTCTGTGACACGAAATAAAAATTCATTTGTTTATCCATGAATCTGAAATTTGGCAATTTAGACTGCGCTCAGCATGGCAATTCTGGTCTTGGCTGGACTCCCCCATGCATCTGTCAACAGCGCTGCTTCTGCAGTTGCTGGGGTGCCTTGGCTCTCCTCCTTGTGCTTTCTCATCCTTCATTGGTTAGTGCAGACTTGTTCCTTTGGGGAAGGAAGGATTCCAAGAGAGCTAAAGGGTGGAAGGCCTCTTGAGGACCAAGGTGGTAACTGGTGCTACGTTAGTTCTATCATGTTCCATTGGGCAAAGAAAGTCACAGGAAACCTGGATTCAAGTAAAAGAGAAAGAGATTCTACCACCTCTTGAAGAAGAAATATGCAACATCACATTGCAATGAATGTAGATATAGGGAGGCCATCAATGGAATTAATATACTGCAGGAGGCATGTGGTGGATTGTGGCTGCCACTACAGAAAGACAAATCTGCTCCCTAGAGTAGAGTATGGAGGGACATGGGACTAATATGGCCATGGCTTGATTTTGTAAGTAAAATACTACTGAACTCCCCAGAGTAGAGTAGGAAGGAACATGGGACAAATATGGCCATGGCTTGATTTTGTAAGTAAAATTATATTGGAACACAACTGCATCCTTTTTTTTTAACCTACTGTGTGTGGCTGCTTTCACACTGCAACAGTACAGCTGAGTAGTTGCAACACAGATGACATGGCCAGCAGAGCCTAAAATACTATGATTCTTTAGAGAAGGAGTCTCCTCTAGAGTTTTGATACTCCAAGTATTGTCTGTGGATCAGCAGCTTTGGCATTGCCTGAGAACTTGTTGGAAATGCAGAATCTCAGGTCTACTGTACCAGAATCTTCATTCTAAAAAGAATCCCCCAGAAAATGCACACTACAGTTTGGGCACCACTGGACCAGAGAGCAGCTACACTGCTTGGATATAATCTGAGGAGTGTAGGAGTCCCAGTGGTAATTATTGAAAGGATAAACTCCAGATGGAAAACCCAACAACTGTTGTTTCTTTGGAGCCAGCATGACTGCTGTGCGGCTTCCAGGAGCTCTGTCCATCCTTGGGAGAGATTATGCCCTTGATCTAGGAAAACAGAGGGAAATGAAGGCCCTATGAGTGCAGCACCGTGAGAATGAAGCAGTAGGAGGCCCCAGTCAAATCAGCTGGCCAGGACTGAGCTCTGATTCCTGAAAGACTAAAGGAAGAGGGACCAGGGAACAGCCAGCGACATGGTCTGAATCAAGGTGGTAGTAGCCAGTTCTATAAGCTCAATGGAATCAAAAAGGGATAAGAGATTCTAGTTCAGAGATTGACCCTGGTACTGCAGATGTTGACCATGGCTGGCAGCTGAGGAGAATTGTGGGCAACTGTTGCTGGGCCATTGGGCTTGCACCTGGGAGCGTGGCTAGTCTCTGCTCTAGTTTTCTTCTTGGGCCTTTAGTTTTTTCTCAAGGGTATATGAGTAAGAATTAGTGCATATGGGGAATTTTTGTCAGGCTACAAATAGGCACTCTATAATATTTGGATAAAATAAAATCTTCCTCATGGATTTCTTGTGAGCATTGAGTTAATCCATATAAAGACTTAAAATACTGCTTAAAACACATGCAATGCTCATGAAATGTTACCTATTGTTATAATCATTGTCAGCAGCATCATCTTTGTTGTCATCATCATGATCACCATCAGAATAAAAACTCAAAGTCATTAGGGTCTCAGGTAGCTCTTGGCATCAACTATAATCAGACTTCTTCTTATCTTTCTCCCATGTCTCACCTGTCTTCTCTCTGCACCACTCTCAGGATGTCTTTCCCTTTCTGCAAACCATCTTCCACCTCTTCCAATCCATGTGTTTTCTCGTCTTTCACAATTTTGGTTGCAATTGGCCTTGGCTTACCATTCTGAGTCAACCCGCTCCTTCAGCTATATTACTAGCTAGAAAATTCCCTTCATGTTTCCTACCATAACAGAATCTCATGGGCCCTGCCTATCTTTCTGTATCAGACCATAGGTGGTTAGCTTGTTAATCTGGGATCAGCTCCCCATGAGTCAGGTATCCATCTTTGGTTCGATCAGCTGTTGGGGGGCAAGGGTGGGTGATTTCCCTTGGAAGTGGGTGTGCATGAATAGGTATTGAGACTTAGTCTACTCAGTACTCTTTTAAACCATGTTGGTCTGGGGATAAGGAAGGAGATACTGAAGATGCAGGTGGTGACGGCTTTATTATCAGAAGGGAGGAAGGAACTAGAGACAAAGTGCTCCTGAACTTCCAGATGGAGACTGGCTTGGGTCCTATCTTGGAAGAATTGTGGAAATAAATCAGAAGTAGGAAAGAGACTATATTACCAGTAAACACTGCTCTGAAAATGAGACATTCAACACAGAAACAATTATAGAACTTCTACTATGGGCAAAAGATACCTTATTGGAATTCTTCATATTGAGAATTATTAACACTACTAAGCATTTGCTAATATACTACATACAATAAATATTATTACTATCAATATTATAAACGTCAACATTTATTAGGTGTTACCATGTGCTAGGCACTAAGATAAATCTTCACCATGTATTTCTTATTTAGATCTCATAGCAACTCTATGAGTCAATCATAGAGATCCTCAAAATGCCTCACAGACTATATAGTCCAGACATCAAGTGACCTAAACAGATGCCAGCCAGAAATAGTTAAGACCATACAAGGGCACATGGGTTCAACATCCGCTCTAGACATAGCTTCTATTGTCATCATCATTAGTAAATGAAGAAACTAAAACACAGAAGGAGAAACACATGCTAGCAAGTCATGATGCTGGGCATTTGAGGCCAGACCATCTGGTTTCAGAGTTCTCATAGCCTACCTACAACCTCCACAGCTCTGAGGAGTCACACTTGCTCCTGAAGTCATGAGAACTGAATTAATAGTGCACTCACAAGACACAAGAGTAGTTGGACTATGTGTAGGCTTATAGTTGGAGTCTTTATTTAATGCCAGAACTGCTGTTTCCATGTCCCAGGCTAAAAGAAATGCCAATCAATTCCTACTTCAAAATTCACTCCAGTATTATATTTTTTTGCAGCATTTCCCAAGTGTCTCTACCCTGCATGATACATAGAATTGGAGTCACGCCATCTTTAATGCAAGGAGCACTTTACATTGCATTAAAATTATGTGAATGTACATTTCCCCAAGAAAACTGTAGGCTCCTAGAAGTCAGGGACTGTGGCTTTCTTGACTCTGTATCCTAAGCACTTAATATAATATTTAAAACACAGTAGATGCCCTGCATGTGTTGCTGAATGAATTAAAAAAAAAATGAATGGTTGATGAAACAAATTGCTCATAGCAGAATGCAATGCTCTAATATCTTTTAATCATTGTAAAGAGACAGTCAGATAAAGTTATTGTAGGGGAATTGCAAATGTCTAATTATATTTCTATTAACCTACATTTTTAGAAAAAGAGGGCATACTTATTGACAAAGAAGTTATAAAAACCATTTCGTCTCAAAATACACAGTGGCATTGTTTTCAAACCTCTATGAGAAGCATAGCTGTTTTGTTTAAAAAAAAAAGAAAACATTTTATTAGGTTTTTCTTCCTGAGTCTTCCTTCTCCTGTTCCTGACAGCCCCCACCCCATAACAGCATACAGCTCTAAGATGTCACTTCATTTATTTAGATTCCATTTTAGTGGATTAGTCATTTACCTAATGGAGCTGGCCTCTCTTGTTCAGAAAGCAAACATATTGAAAGGTAAATACAACTGAACAGATCAAGTAACCACGTCCGGTGGCTGCACCTGCCATTTGGACCACTCTCCATGGGCAATTTGAAAAATATCTGGCAAATTTTCCTATTTACCTTATAAAGGTGGAGGAGTAGAAACAGCACTGCAACATGAGTTAGGAAATTTAGGTCACAGCCATAGCTTTCATCTTAAGTGCAATGTGACCATTGGCTGGTCATTTTCCTCTCTGGGTCTCATTGTCTTGGCTTTTAAAATAAGAGAGTTGGACTACATTACTTATAAATGTCCTTCCAACCTTAAAATTGTATCTTCATTCATTTGATAAATATTCTCTCAAGACCCAGTCTGAGTAAGACACTTTGCAAGGCATTGTGGGAGAGACAGAGGCACAGACAGCATGGCTTCTCCCCACCTCTTGGGCTTAAAACAAACAGAGGATCAAAAGGAAGCCTGAAAACCTGTGTTACACTCATTTGTTTTAAGACTGTCTATTTAGCCTGTGTTATTAGTCTTCTTCAAAGAATGATTTTAAAATAAATGTATAGGTACTAAACCTCAAGGTCATTACTAAGACCTCTAGATTTAGTGCCTACACATTTATTTAATAAAACTCTTGCTGAATCCTAAGCAATTTGGAAAGCTCTTCCAAAGACAAGGTAAAGTGACAGCTTTGAGAGGAGCATTTTCTCATGGTGGATGTGTCTTTTTTTTCTCTTCCTTTTCATTCATTGGCTCATGGAGTCAACTACTCTTCCAAGTCTCAGAACATGAATCTTGTCTTGTCTAAGAGAGCCTAGAAAGAAAGTAATTGTTAACTTTCTTCTTAAGCACTTTCCAAATTCAGCACCAGAACTCAGCTCTGAGATCCACCTGTTGTAAGACTGGAAAAGGTAAGGACACTCTAGATTGCAGTTGTGTTTGACCTAAATTTATTTTCTTTCAGTTGTGCTACGAAACGTTTTCTCAGACTTCAATTCAGCCTTAATTTTTACAATGGAAACTACTGGAATAATAGCTAAGTTGTGTTTTCTGCACTGGTAAGACCACATCAATATCTTTTTTTAAAATAAATAGTGGTTTGAACAAAAAGTTTATTGGTCTGTGAAATATTGTTTTTAATACTTGACCCTGTCTTTTTAAAAAGTTCTTTATTACACTTTTCAAATTTTTTTTCTGCTTAAAAAAAGTTTAAAAGATCACAAAACACCAAAATTCTAATTTCTGAGAAGTCATTTTATCCCACTAACCAGCTGCAATAAAATAAGCATCAGATGTGCACTCACAAGATATTGCCACCCTAATATTTGGAATAGAAATAAATGGAAATCAAGTTGAAATAGGTGATTAAACATGTATTTTAAGAAAGGAAAAACAATATTTTAATAATTACTTTGAAAAAGGTATATGGAAATCCAAATCAATGCAAAAATATATTTTTAATAATTCCCTTTACAAAAAGACTCAAAATAAAATACATTTCATATTAGATTTTCCTAATAAATCTAATAAAAATTCTACTTAAATCCAATTTTCATGGCACTTGTGTAATATTGAAATCATAATCTCCAGCATTATTATCATGACTATTACTTTACTACTTGCCATTTACTTTAATATAATCATAATTAAACTCCGAATGTTATGGGAAATTTTTTTTTAAGAGATGGGGTCTCACTCTGTTGCTTAGGCTGTAGTGCAGTGGCACAATCATAGCTCACTACAACCCTGAAATCCTGGACTCAAGTGATTCTTCTGCCTCTGCCTCCTGAGTAGCTGGGAATACAGACACACACCACCATGGCAGCTATTTGGTTTTTTTTTGTTTTTTTTTTTTTTTTTCAGAGATGAGGTTTCACTATATTGCTGGGGCTGATCTCATACTCCCGGACTCAAGCAATGCTCCAGCCTCGGCCTCCCAAAGCTCTGGGATTAAACGTGGTAGCCACTGTCCCCGGCCAGAAAATATTATTATATAATGTATATGAAAGTAAGTAAAAATGGGGAAATATCAAAATGATATGTAGTTGACAACATTCCCATGCTATATATATGCCCCAGTCTTCACAAATACATTCACAATATCTGTATCCTTACTGTAATTATTAAAATAATTGTATCCTTATTGTAATTATTAAAATAATTTTAATTAGATACTCAGGAAGTAATGCCCTGTTTTATTAAATGCCTTTTGCATTTTCCTGAAAGGCATATTAATATTATAATTATATATTTAATGATTGATGATGCCTTTCTCGTAAGCAGAAAATGCTTCTTTGTTAGTAAAACTCTGTTCACAATAAGCTTAACAGTGTACTGGTAATTATTTGTAGTTGCTACATTTAATTTTATGAAAATGCTCAGATTTATCCCTTTTTCTCAGCTGTAGAGGACAAAGTCAAGTCACTTGTGTTTTGTCAGAGAAATGGATGTTGTCCATGGCAGTGCCAGCAAGGAAGGAAAGCAAAATAAATGTGTGTTATATCAGGAAAGAAGACATCCTTTAGGGCAGAGGCTCTCAGTGTTGGTTGCCCATTAAAATTACTTGAGGAGATTGTCTAAATCCCATTCTACAGCTACGCCTCATTCCAATTAAATCAGAATATTTGGCAGTGTGGCCTAGGCATCATTATTTGTTAAATTTTCCAAGGTTGATTCCAATGTTCAGCCAGGGTTAAGAACTGGAGCTACAGGGTAGGCAAGAGAAAAATAGGAATCTGACCTCAGACTGCCTTTGTATGTCCCATTTCCAGTAGGTCGCATTTATGATGTTACCAAAAAAACATTCAGCCACCTGGATCTTCTGGACATGAACTTTCTAGTCCCATAACATGCACAGGTCTGAATCCCTGGCCTGCTGGAGGCTTGGGCTGATGTCAATCTAACAAGGGCTCTTGCAGTGATTGGCAGATACCCTCTAAAAAGACAAGGGTTAACTGCTCCAAGCACCCACACTGGCAGTGTGGCATCTCTGAGATCACCTGTTCAAGGTGTTTTGGTCCATGCATAGGTTGGCTCAGGAATAGATGCCTAGACATAGGCAGTGATGGTACTCACTCTAAGTACTCCACGTACTAGGGGAATCTTCCCCCATGTTCAGCCTGAGCCCCTGAAGACCTGTTCTGACAGTTCTCTGTCAACTGTAAATATGTCTCTTTCCCTAAGCAGTGTTCAGCATTCTTTGAAAAAAAAAGAGGAGAAAAATTTCTAAATTAGTATAAAATCTCTAAATTAGTAGCATTCTGAGCAACAATGTTGCTATGAACATATATAACTATACTCTAAATAACCACATATAGAATTTCCCCTCTTTTGGGACAGCATTAGGAGATACACCTAATGCTAAATGACGAGTTAATGGGTGCAGCACACCAACATGGCACATGGATACATACGTAACAAACCTACACTTTGTGCACATGTACCCTAAAACTTAAAGTATAATAATAATAATTAAAAAAAGAATTTCCCCTCTTTTTTTATCTTGATTCCAAGGCCATACATCTAACTTATTTTTCACTTAGATACAAGGTATTTTTTACTTTCTTTTCTCACTTCCTTCCTGACACCCATCTTGTCATTAATGTTCTCTCCACTTCCTCCTTAAAATCTATCCAGTGTGCCATGGACACACCATGTTTAAACTAATATTCCTGCTAAATAAGCGAAGATGATTCCAAGGTACATGGACATCTCTGTAGGTCTTTTTATTTGTGGTGACATCAGAAGCACATATCTTAATTCATCTCTTTAAAGAACATGCTTAATGATAAAGAGTCAACAGAAGCAAAGGGGGAAAACAAGGAAAGAGGATATTGTTGTATTATCCTATTTTCACCAAGTGTCAGGAACAAATGTAATAAATAAACATCTAAAATGAATAGAATTGCTTAAGTAATTCCAGAGGATGAACAGTAATAATGTACTTTTCAAAATTTGAGCCCCATTCCAACAGTGTGACAGGTAACTAATACTATTATGTTAAGAAAATTCAGTTGGAAACAGGTAGTAAAAAACTCACCTAATGAAGATAAATGAGCCCAAGCTTCAGCGGTGGTTATTTTCTGTACAACCTTGGGCTAGATTATGAAGCTCACTTTGTTCCAGCTCTCTTACCTGTACAATGGTAATCATTCTTAAGGGACATTATTTGTTCACAAAATAAGTACAAGCTATGGAATCACAAAGATGTGTGATTGAATTCCACTTACGTTGAACACTAGAGGAGTAATCATAGGCAAGTCGATTAGCTTTTCTGAGCTTCACATTTTTCGTGTAAAAAAAGAGTGAAAATAAACCCTAACATAGAGAGTTATTTTTAAAATAATGAGATAACATAAATAAAATGCCTTGTTAGATGCCAGGAGCACTCTAAGCACTTTATAATTGATATTGATTATTATTTCTCAGAACACTAGGAGCTGCCACAAAGATTACTAATTGTAAGAGCCAAATACTGGGCCAAAAAATTCTTAATTTGTTCCATAAACATTTATTAAGCCTTGATACATAGAAGCCAATGTGCAGAAATAAACAAATGTATAAAACATTACTTTGCCCTAAATCAGTTATGATTTAGATGAGACATGGGATGCATATACACCTAACTATTGGACCAGGCAGTCTGTTGGCTATCAAGTGCCTGATACCTGCCCAAACCAAGCCCATTAAGATACTTGGAGTGTCTAGCTAGAGCAATACAGAGGCCAGAGGGAAGAGGTGGCCTTTGAGCTGGACCTCGAAGGAGTTGAACAGGCCAACATGTGAGTGAAGGACATCTAGGGGTGACAGATGTGAATTAGTCAACAAAGTAGCCAAAATAATGGGCAAAGTTCATTTAATTTGGCCACTTTTTTTTTTTTTTTTTACAAAATAGAAGCGATTGGCACTAGTTAGCTTGCTAACCAATTATTATGAGTTATCACAAAGTTGCCAATTTGGTTCCAACTTACAGATTCAGTCATAGTAACCGGAAATAAACTAATATTTTAAAATTCAAAACATGGAAGCCCTCCATGTAACTCCAAGAAATGTTCTCTTTAAATAGTTGAAGCAGAAAGATGCCATGTCGTTGAGAATATCAACTCTCTCAATACCAAATCAAGTTTGGCGATTTCTTTTAAGTAAACCCAACTGGAAATCGAGGTGACTTTTACTGAGGGAAGTTTTGCTGGATAAACATTTACCATACATTAATTTACCTCTTTAGCAATTAATTCTATTTTAAGAGGGCTGGATTTAAAGGATTTGGAAGAATACCAAAATATATTCAAATGATCTTATGCCATATGACTCTGTACCATATGCGAACAAAATTAAACTGATTTCAAAAAGAAAAGATGTCACTGTTTGCCTACAGTGTGGATATAACCCTTGGAACCTAAACATTCCAAATATTGGAAATGAAGTCATAAAAGTAGTTCAACCGTGCAAAGATTTAATATCTTTTTAAAGACATAGACCTGAGTGAAAGGGATTATCTATTCATATGGTCAGAGTAAACAATCCACTTTCGGGCCCAACAGATGGAGGCTTTGAATCTGGGAAGGAGAAAGCAGAGAAGAATAAAAATGCAGAGCTTAAAATGACCATTGGACTATGTTTTTAAAAGCGTTCTTCCCTACTCAGTGTGAGCCCAAAGGCTCATTATTACAGGTAGAAGGAAACATAAAAATCCTTTGGGTGTGAAATTTATCAGTCTATATTATTTATTCCTAGTAGGTATGCTTCAATTTTAATATGCATAGTTAATTTTGTAAAAACTGAAATAAGATTTTCATATTTTATTTTCTCTATTTGCAATAATTTATTTCATTTTATTTTTATAAAGCCATGTTTTATAAGAAATGAAAAAGTTTCATGATTTTTAAAAAGGAACAAACTATAAAATCAATATTTGATAAGAAATTTCAAGACTGAATTCTCAAGTTGATTCTCACTGCAACAAGTACCATTTTTTCAAAAAAACATTATCAATAGTCATCATCTTAGTATTTTGAGTTAATATTTAATTAAGATCATATTGGGAAAATATAATAGAAGTGTAAGTATTATAGAAAAACATAAAACAACAAAGTTCTTTGCAGTTTCTCAGACTCATTCCTGCTTGAAAAAAATAGAGCAAGAACAAGCTTTTTATTTGTTCTAGACCTCATAAAACAGTATGAAGCCTGGTAAATAAATTAGTCTAACATTCTGTGCATTTTATGTCAAAAAATTTTATATGTAATGAGATATTGTTTATGACATCAATATTTCTTGTACAGTTTCAAAAAGTAACTATTCATCATTCTATTTAGGGATAAAATGTTTAAATGCTATGAGATTGAAACAAATAAGCAAAAGTAAATTTCTGACCCTCTAGTGCCCAGGAATATTCCTAGGCCAGCTTGTCCTCCTCGCACCCACCCCAATTCTTCTTTTCCTTTCTAATGAGTTCTCCTCCCTTTAAGATTCACTTTACTCATTGCCTTTGGTATGTGACTCACCCTAATTGCCCCTAGTCTAGCTGGGCCAAGCTTCCCGACTCCTCTGTACATGTCTCTAGTGGTTAGGCTTAGCCATACTGGTTGGGAATTTAAAGCTTTTTTAAATGGTCAGGTAGCCATAATTGAACTGTTTAAGACTTAGTTATGAAGAGAAACAGTAGCTAATAGCTATTAAATGCTCAGCGGGGGCCCAGGCAATATGCTCAACCCTTTTACATGGATGCCATTCCATTCTCCCAATAATCCTATAGGGTAGGCACTCTTATTATTCCTATTTTACCAATGAGGAAACTGAGGCTTGAAAAAGATAAGTAATACACCCAAAGTCATGATGCAAGTAATTAGCAAAGAGAGAAAGCACTTCAGCTCAGGTCTTTCTGCCTTCAGTCTGTTTCCTTAATCACTGTGGTGCACTTCTTTTCCTTAGGGTCTTATTCTGTGCTTAAGACCTAAAATTCCTTTGAGTTGTAAATTTGAAATTTATAAGAAGGATTTATGAGAAGAAAACAACTTCATTTTCTTTGTAAAACAATGAATCCATTTTTCATAGCAAATGTTTAGCCATTATACAATGAATTGTCAGCATACACCATCATTATTCGTTTACATCTATGGAAATCAACATGATTATGTTTTAACACTCAATGCAAACATTATGGCCTGATATTACAGTAAGTCGATAGTAAAGTACTCAAAATAATTTGACTTAAACTCTCTAAAGCAGAGTGTTCAGAGCCAACCAATAATTCAGATAATCCACTCAAGTCAAGGCAATTATGCATTTAAAGGTTCTATGTGAAGAAAACATTTTTAATTCAAAAGTCAAATTGTCTTTCAAATGTTGTTAAACATATTTGTTTTATTTATACGTATATTACATATATAATATATTTCTGACCCCTTTGAAAAGCATAGAGACATGACAGTGATTGAGAAAATTCCAAAGATTAAAGAAGTCATTAACGAAGTGAATTTGTAGTTTTTTGAGGCAGACTTCTGGGAACCAAACAGAAATGGAATAGGATCCTGTTCCAACACCCTCTAGCTGTGAGACCTTGCACAAACCACTTGACCTCTTTGTGTCTTAATTTCTCCATCTGTAAAAATGGTTTCTGGAAAGAATTAAATGTAATTATGTATGTGAAAGTGCCTTTCACAGTGTTTGGTATATGGTTGACTATTTTTTAATGTTAATTCCTTTCCTTTGAAAGTTCTACATATAATTGTTGAACCCCAACTAATATTCTAAACATGGTTCATTCTCTGCGAATACATAGATTGAAGATAGAATTTGGCCCCCAAAATGGTCCACAGTTTAGTGGGTAAGAATGATCAGAAAACCAACTAATAAAACACAACATTAAATGTGTTGCCATAGAGATGACCACAGAGTGGAAGGAGGAATCAAGCTTGAGTCGGGGCCGTGAGGGAGGTCATATTAGAAGGAGACGCTTAAGATGAGTCTTAAAAGTTCAGAGGATTGGAGTGAGTTTGGGGAGGCCAATCCAAGCTTGTGAATACTCATGGAGATTGGAAGCAAGTTTTCTTTACTTATGTTTTTTCATTTAAACCTCACAACAACCCTTCAAGTTACATATAACTGTTCTTACCTTCTGGAAAATGAAAAGGCAGGACTTAAAGAGTAATTAATAATTATTAATTTTTATACACATGAATAACAGAAAATAAATAAAGATTACAATAATATGCTACCATGAGTCAAAGACAGCAAAAGATGATGGTTGACTAAGACCAGCTGGTCCAGAATCTCAACATAAGTGAAGGAAGAAACTAAAATAATTCTAGTTTCAACTCTAGACTCAGTCTAGATTTCTAAAGATAGCAAAGATCCTATTGGAAGTCCTTGGAGTGGTGAAAAGTTTGGGAGTAAATAAGAAAATCTCCTATTCTTACACTATCCCATATCTATTTTCCCTGGTTCAATTCAATCCAAGAGAGAAGGCAGGCACTCACAAGAGGCCACTGAACAAACAGGGACTACCCAGTTTCAGTACAGCACATATTAAATAAGAGAACAAACTCAAACACACAGGGCTGACAATACCAAGTGATGCAAATCAGTCTGCTTTATGTTATCATGCTGAAAGACTAATATTACCCATTCGTTAGGGAACAAAAGCCAGGGTAAGTGAGCAAACCAGTCAATCCTTAGATTTTCTAACCTTCCAGGAAAGAGTTACAAATGTCAACATTGACTCACCAGGGCTAGTTGCTATTCAAAAAGAAAGTCATGTTTTTCCCACTAAGGTTTTTGTTCAAGTTATGACAATATTCCCTGTAGAACATCAGTTTCTGCAGTTAGACTCATGATCTTAGTTGATGCAAATAATGTTTTTCCACTTTTAAGAAATCAAAGATGTCTATATATATATATATGTTTGATTTTCTAAAGGAGTCTAGTATGTTTTACCTCTTGGAATGTCAGCTAAGATTTTTTAGGTTAAGATTAAAATGCAAAGAGGTTTATCAGCTCATATAACTGAGATAGGACTTGCTTCAGGAATGCCTTAATTGGGGGTTCCAATTACATCACGAGACCCTGGTTTTCTTGTCTCTCAGTTTTTCTCTCTTCCATGTTGGCTCCTTTCCCATGTTGTGGTTGCAAGATGGCTTCCACAGCCCCAGAGCTAACATCTTTCACCTTCACATCCAGTAGAAAAGCACAAGCCTTTTCTCCAACAGCACCTACATTTTAAGGCCCAGAGATGCAGTGCAATTGGTATGGCTTCGAACTGCGCCCATCCTGAATAAACCAATCATTATGGCCACTGGGATGCAAAATGTTGCTAACCCGGGGAAGGGAAAGGTAAACAATGAATGTCCAGTGCTCCTGTTCATGAAATATTGTTCAAGAGTTCCCCCAAAGGACAGAGGGAGAGGGTAAAAGCAAATTAAACTGATCTTCAAGAAATGTTAGGTGAGAAATAATTCACTATTACTGTAGATGTTGACTTATAGCAGTCACGTGACTTCAACAGAAAGTTTTATTTTCTATCTTTCTTGTTTTCTCCAATGCCACTTTTTCTTGGTTCTCTTCTTTCTCTAATCACTTCTTCTCAGAATCCTTCACGAGCTTTTTCCCTCCCACCTGTTCCCGTGAGTGTGAGTGTGTTCTTTCAGGGTTCTACCCTTGAGACTCTTTTATCACTGTGTGTGTGTGTGTGTCTGTGTGTGTGTGTGTCTGAATTAGTCCATCTACTCCCATGACTTCAAACATTACTCAAATCCATATTTCAAATTCAGACCCCTCTTTGGTAATCCCAAAGGCCACCCCTTTTTGGCACTTAAGTGACAATCATTCATTCATTCATTCATTCACCTAGTGTTTATCAAGCAACTGTGATATGCCATTCACTACTTGATATGCTAGGATGACAACAAAGCAAATGCAAGAAGTCGTTCCTGACCTCATGGGCTAGTCATTCTGGCATGAAAGGCTGGCACCATCAGACACTTGGTTGCAAATTTACAGTCAGTGCCCACAAACAGCAACCAACTTCTACACCATCCCCCTTTCCCAACCCCACTATAGCAGCTAGATGTGCCTAGCTTCCAGAGGTCTCTGCAAGCTTTGATTTGTCCATTGACATCTCTTCCTCATGACGGCTGGTTAGTGCCTCTTCTTTGATCCTCTAATTCCCTTACACAAACTTTAATGCCCAGCTCTTTCTGCATTGGGGAAATTCCAATTTCTATAATACATTCCTTAATCTGTATTATTCATACAGTGTTCTGCTTCCTTATTTGAAGCCTGACTGAAAATTGCAGTCCTTGTGCTGAGTCTGTAACCCAAGGGTTTTATATATTAATAGTATGTTTTACATCTCCCACTATACCTTCTGTAGAAAGGACAAGAGATTGCTCAAACAAAGGAAGAGAAACTTGACCATATACTCTTATTACCTCAACTAATTTTGAACATGGCCTGCATAGTATGACACCTACTAGGACTTAAAGTATCAGTATTGGTCATGAGAATCCTTCACATTTACAATGTTTTATAATTTTTAAATGCTTTCATATATATCAATTAATTTTCACAACTGCTACAAGTGATTGTTTATTGCTACGCACTGTCTTCACTGCACTAGATCAGACACTATATATAAGCATATAAGACCCTCACCATGTAATGAAATAAAAATATAAATTTTCTTAACAGTGACCACCAAGGTGTCTTTTAAGACAGAAATTACTTGGGGGCAGGAGGTATATTGATAAACAATTTATTTTATTTTATTTTACTTTAAGTTCTGGGATACATGTGCTGAATATGCAGGTTTGTTACATAGGTGTACATGTGCCATGGTGGTTTGCTGCACCTATCAACTCATCATCTAGGTTTTAAGCCCTGCATGCATAAGGCATTTGTCCTAATGCTCTCTCTCCCCCCAAAAATTCTTTTTTATGGCTGCATAGTATTCCATGGTGTATATGTGCCACATTTTCTTTATCCAGTCTATAACTGATGGGTATTTGGGTAGGCTCCAAGTCTTTGCTCTTGTAAATAGTGCTGCAATAAACATATGTGTGCATGGGTCTTTATAGTAGAATTATTTATAATCCTTTGGGTATGTACCCAGTAATGGGATTGCTGGGTTAAATGGTACTTCTGGTTCTAGATCCTTGAGGAATTGCCACACTGTCTTCCACAATGGCTGAACTAATTTACACTCCCACCAACAGTGTAAAAGCATTCCTGTTTCTCCACATCCTCCCCATCATCTGTTGTCTCCTGACTTTTTAATGATTGCCATTCTAACTGGTGTGAGATGGAATCTCATTGTGGTTTTGATTTGCATGTTGCTAATTACCAGTGAGGATGAACTGTTTTTCAAATGTTCGTTGGCCGCATAGATGTCTTCTTTTGAGAAGTGTCTGTTCATGTCCTTTGCCCATTTTTTGATGGGGTTATTTGTTTTTTTCTTGTAAATTTGTTTATGTTCCTTGTAGATTCTGGATATTAGCCCTTTGTCAGATGAATAGATTGCAAAAATTTTCTCCCATTCTGCCCAACAGATAGGTTGCCTGTTCACTCTGATGATAGTTTCTTTTGCTGTGCAGAAGCTCTTTAGTTTATTTAGATCCCATTTGTCAATTTTGGCTTTTGTTGCCATTGCTTTTGGTGTTTTAATCATGAAGTCTTTGCCCATGCCCATGTCCTGAATAGTATTACCTAGGTTTTCTTCCAGGATTTTTTTTTAATGTTTTAGGTCTTACGTTTAAGTCTTTAGTCCATCTTGAGTTAATTTTTGTATAAGGTGTAAGGAAGGGGTCCAGTTTCTGTTTTCTGCATATGGCTAGCCAGTTTTCCCAGCACCATTTATTAAGTAGGGAATCCTTTCTCCATTGCTTGTTTTTGTCAGGTTTGTCAAAGATCAGATGGTTGTAGATGTGTGGTGTTATTTCTAAGGCCTCTGTTCTGTTCCGTTGGTCTATATATCTGTTTTGGTACCAATATCATGTTGTTTTGGTTACTGTTGCCTTATAGTACAGTTTGAAGTTAGGTAGCATGATGCCTCCAGCTTTGTTCTTTTTGCTTAGGATGGTCTTGGTTATACAGGCTCTTTTTTGTTCTATATGAAATTTAAAGTAGTTTTTTTCTAATTCTGTGAAGAAAGGCAATAGCAGCTTGATAGGAACAGCATTAAATCTAAACATTACTTTGGACAGTATGGGCATTTTTTTTTTTTTTTTTTTTTTTTTTTTTTTTTTTTTTTTTTTTTTAATGTGCATTTTTTATATGTTCATGTATTTGATTTCTCAATTTCTTTTTTTTTTTTTTTTTACAACAGTCCATTATGTTCCCTTCTGTGTCATGATTTCATTGTTAATTCCTATGATGAAACATGCTTTTGTTTTTTCTTGCGATAGTTACTGAGATATGTTCAGTTTCATCCATGTCCCTACAAAGGACACGAACTCATCATTTTTTATGGCTGCATAGTATTCCATGGTGTATATGTGCCACATTTTCTTAATCCAGTCTATCGTTGTTGGACATTTGGGTTGGTTCCAACTCTTTGCTATTGTGAATAGTGCCGCAATAAACATACGTGTGCATGTGTCTTTATAGCAGCATGATTTATAGTCCTTTGGGTATATACCCAGTAATGGGATGGCTGGGTCAAATGGTATTTCTAGTTCGAGATCCCTGAGGAATCGCCACACTGACTTCCACAATGGTTGAACTAGTTTACAATCCCACCAACAGTGTAAAAGTGTTCCTATTTCTCCACATCCTCTCCAGCACCTGTTGTTTCCTGATTTTTTAATGATGGCCATTCTAACTGGTGTGAGATGGTATCTCACTGTGGTTTTGATTTGCATTTCTCTGATGGCCAGTGATGATGAGCATTTCTTCATGTGTTTTTTGGCTGCATAAATGTCTTCTTTTGAGAAGTGTCTGTTCATGTCCTCTGCCCACTTTTTGATGGGGTTGTTTGTTTTTTTCTTGAAAATTTGTTTGATGCCGCATAGCTACAACTATCTGATCTTTGACAAACCTGACAAAAATAAGAAATGGGGAAAGGATTCCCTATTTAATAAATGGTGCTGGGAAAACTGGCTAGCCATATGTAGAAAGCTGAAACTGGATCCCTTCCTTACACCTTATACAAAAATTAATTCAAGATGGATTAAAGACTTATATGTTAGACCTAAAACCATTAAAATCCTACAAGAAAACCTAGGCAATACCATTCAGGACATAGGCGTGGGCAAGGACTTCATGTCTAAAACACCAAAAGCAATGGCAACAAAAGCCAAAATCGACAAATGGGATCTCATTAAACTAAAGAGCTTCTGCACAGCAAAAGAAACTATCATCAGAATGAACAGGCAACCTACAGAATGGGAGAAAATTTTTGCAACCTACTATGGGCTATTTATAACTAGTATGATATTGATTCTTCCTATCCAGGAGCATGGAATTTTTTTCCATTCGTTTATTTCCTTTCTTAGTTCCTTGAGCAGAGGTTTGTAGTTCCCCTTGAAGAGGTCTTTCATGTCCCTTGTAAGTTGTATCCCTAAGTATTTTATTTCACTTGTAGCAATTGTGAATGGGAGTTCACTCATGATTTGGCTCTCTGCTTGTCTACTTTTGGTGTATAGGAACGCTTGTGATTTTTGCACATTGATTTTGTATTCTGAGACTTCGCTGAAGTTGAAGTTTTTAAAGTAAACTTTCACTCCTGCTTTGAAACTTGCCTCAGTCTCCCCTGCCTTATGCCTCTCAGTCAAATTCTTGCCCCATGGTCTCAGCCCAAAAACTCCTTAAGCTGATAAACAACATTGTCCATTTTTAATGGGTTTTTTTTTTTCTTGTAAATTTGTTTAAGTTCTTTGTAGATTCTAGATGTTAGGCCTTTGTCAAATGGATAGATTGAAAAAATTTTCTCCCACTCGGTAGGTTGTCTGTTTGCTCTGATGACAGTTTATTTTGTTGTGCAGAAGCTCTTTAGTTTAATTAGATACCATTTGTCAATTTTTGCTTTTGTTGCAGTTGCTTTTGGTGATTTTGTCATGAATTATTTGCTCATGCCTATGTCCTGAATGGTATTTCCTAGATTTTCTTCTAGGGTTTTTATAGTTTTGAGATTTACATTTAAGTCTTTAATCCATCTTGACTTAATTTTTGCATAAGGTGTAAGAAAGGAGTCCAGTTTCAGTTTTCTGTATATGGCTAGCCACTTTTTCCAGCACCATTTATTAAATAGGGGATCCTTTCCCCATTGCTTGTTTTTGTCAGGTTAGTCAAAGATCAGGTAACAAACCTGCACATTCAGCACGTGTATCCCAGAACTTAAAGTAAAATATAATTTTTTAAAAATCAATGTTTATCAGGGATATTGGCCTGAAGTTTGCTCTTTTTCTGTTGCATCTTTGCCAGGTTTTGGTATCAGGATGATGCTGGCCTCTGAAGGCATCACATTACCTCACTTCAAACTACACTACAAGGCTACAGTAACCAAAACAGCATGGTGCTGGTAAAAAAACAGACACATAGACCAGTGAAACAGAATAGACAACTCAGGAATAAGATAGCACATCTACAACCATCTATGCAGCCATAAAAAGGAACAATATCATGTCCTTTACAGGGACATGGATGAAGCTGGAAACCATTATCCTCAAACAAATACATGAAGAGAAAACGAAACACTGCGTGTCCTCACTTATAAGTGGGAGCTGAGCAATGAGAACACATGGACACAGGAAGGGGAACAACACAAACTGGGGCCTGCTAGGGGATTGTGTGGGGAAGGGAGAGCATCAGGAAAAATAGCTAACACATTCTGGGCTGAATACCTAGGTGATGGCTTGATAGGTACAGGAAATCACCATGGCACATGTTTAGCTCTGTAACAAACCTGCACATCCTGCACGAGTACCCCATAACTTAAAATAGAAATTAAAAATTTTTAAAAATTATAAATATTTCATTCATCCTTCAAAAAATATGTATTCTGTGTTTTATGCAAGATTCTATTTATATATTCATTATATCAACTTTGATTATCATATTGTCAAGCTTTCTGTTCTCCTACTGATTTTTATCATACAGAATATGTGGGCCAGGCCTGATGGCTCACACTTGTAATCCCAGCACTTTGGGAGGCTGAGGAGGGCAAATCACGAGGTCAAGAGGTTGAGATCATCCTGGCCAACATGGTGAAATCCTGTCTCTCCTAAAAATACAAAAAATTAGCTGGGTGTGGTGGTGCATGCCTGTAGTCCCAGCTACTCGGGAGGCTGAGGCAGGAGGATCACTTGAACCCGGGAGGCAGAGGTTGCAGTGAGCCAAGATCATACCACTGCACTCCAGTCTGGCGACAGAGCAAGACTCCGTCTCAAAAAAACAAAAACAAAAACAAAAAAATGTGTGTGTGTGTATGTATATATAATTAAATGAATGGCATGTTAAAATCTCCCATTTAAATTTTAGATTTGTTTATTTCTCCTTGAAATTATCCATTTGTTCCTCTATATATTTTTGAGAACTATTTTCCTAGGAGTATACAAGTTCATCGTTATATACACTGTTAGTGAATTGTTTTCTATTTAATAATACTATTTCTTTTTCTTTCTTTTTAAAAATTACTTATTGTTTGTTTTAAGGACTATTTAGTCTAAAATTAATATGTTAAACCACCCATATTTTGATTTAAACTTGCCTAGTACATTTTTTCTATCCCGTTACTTCAAAAGTTTCTGCTTAAATATGTCATTATTATATCTATTATAAAGAATATATGGCCAGGCACGGTGGCTCACGCCTGTAATCCCAGCACTTTGGGAGTCTGAGGCGGGTGGATCACGAGGTCAAGAGATCGAGACCATCCTGGCTAACACGGTGAAACCCCATCTCTACTAAAAAATAAAAAAATTAGCTGGGCGCGGTGGCAGGTGCCTGTAGTCCCAGCTACTCAGGAGGCTGAGGCAGGAGAATGGCATGAACCCGGGAGGTGGAGCTTGCAGTGAGCCAAGATCGCGCCACTGCACTCCAGCCTGGGTGACAGAGCGAGACTCCATCTCAAAAAAAAAAAAAAAGAGAGAGAGAGAATACGTAACTAAATTTATTGTAGTAGTTGTAGTTTTTGCTTTTTAAATCCAATCTAGAGATTCTGGGAGGATCATGATAACAGTGACAGTATACTTTCCAATCTTTTTGAATCCTCACTTTAAAATAGATAGAGCAATTAAACAGCAAAACCAAAAATCCAGGAGCAATGTTTACAACAAAACTAGGCAGCAAGATATGTGCCCTGATACAAACAAATGGAAACAAACCACCAAGAGCCCCAGGACCCACATGGTATTGGCATCTGTGAAGGAGAAAGTAGAGGAAATCAAATGGTGCCATGTCTAAAGGTGAATGGATCCCCATAAAAGCCAACAGTTATTTACTGAAAACCACAGTGGGCCAATTTGAGAACACCTATGAAACTGAAAATATATTTTTCTCTCCTAATACCAAGTGAGTTCAAAGAGCATGAAGTAAGGATTAAAGGGGTTGGAGCAGCTTAACTGTTGTGAAATCTCAAAACTGAAATGGGCTCCTTTCTAATACAGGAAACACCTATGGAGAAACCACTAGAACTAGAATAAAAAATGAACAAGTTGGGGAAAACAGAGCCTAAAACAGAAGATTCTTGGTTGGGGAAGATAACCAAGAAATATCAAGAAACAAGCAATTATATATTTTTAACATTACATAAAATTTACACTCCTACAAGCAGTGTATAGGCATTCCCTTTTTCTCCACAACCTCACCAGCATCTGTTATTTTTTGACGTTTTAATAATAGCTATTCTGACTGTGTGAGATAGTGTCTCACTGTGGTTTTGACTGGATTAAAAAAATGCAGTACATATACACTATGAAATACTATACAGCCATAAAAAAGAATTAGATCATGTCCTTTGCATTTGCTAAGGCCATTATCCTTAGCAAACTAATGCAGGAACAGAAAACCAAATATTGCATATTCTCACTTAAAAGTGGAAACTACATGATGAGAACACATGGACACATAGAGGGAAACAACACACACTGGAGCCTTTCAAAGGGTGGAGGTGGGAGGAGGGAGAAGATCAGAAAAATAACTAATGGGTACTCAGCTTAATACCTGGGTAATGAAATAATCTGTATAACAAACCCACATGACACAATGACACAAATTTACCGTAACAAACTTGCACATATACCCCTGAATATAAAATATAGTTAAAAAAAGAAATGAGCCAATAAGGAGCTCAATATTATTTCCAGAGATAATTAAAGCATGCTAAAATGTTACACCCACAAAACAAAACAAAATACAACTTCCGTTTCAAAATCAACTCAAAGACATTAAAGTATACAAGACATGAAGAAACAATAAAAATCAGAATTTTTAAAGCTGAGAACTGAAGTGATAGAAAATAATTAGAAATAAAAGAACATATCATTTTGAAAATGAGGACTAAACTAGGATACAGTGTGGAAAAACACATAGTTAAGGGAAACAGAAGACAGAAAGGAGCATTTCTGAAAGTCAAAGCAGAATAATGAGGTAAAGGGGTTCAAGAGAAAGTAGCAAATACAAAAATAGCAAGGAATATCTAATATAGAGATACTAGGAGTCCCTGAAGAAAAAAACAAAGCAAGAAGAGAACAAAATTATAATTAAAGAAAACTTTCCTGATATTTAAAAAAAGATTTAAAGCAACATATTGAAACAACGTACTGACTACCTGAGACTATTGACCCAGAATGACCAATATCAGAAAAATTCTAGTAAAATTAATAAAGATTTTTTTAAAATCCTATGGTCATCTAGAAAAAAAGGTCATGTGATTTATAAAGAAAATAAAATTAGATTTCTACCAGACTTTTAACAGCAACACTTTATTTCTGAAGAAAATAGAGTAGCATCAGTAAGCTGTTTAAAACAAGAAAGTATAAGCTCAGGGTTTTATATTTATTAAAACAGACTTTAGAGAATAAAAGATACACACAAACTTTCATCAACATTCAAGAACACATGGAATATTATCCCAGTGAGCCCTTCCTGAGGACTTTACTAGGTAACTAAGTTTTAAACAATCAATATAGAGAACTAAGTCTAAATAATAGCTTAAGAAGAGAGTACAGCAGCCAATGGATGAATGCTGTGATCATATAGATATTGTAAACTGCTCTAAAAAAAGTGATCAGAATAAAAATAGATATGTCATCTCACAAAAATTTCAGCAAATGTATAATTAAAAATGAAGCATTCAATTTAAAGGAATAAACAGGTCTAAGACGCCCCATCACCACATCAACATTATACCAGTGGTCCAAGCCAACAGAATAGTGCAAAGATATTATATTGAATTATAACATTTCTCTTGTTTTTTTTTTTTTTTTTTTTTTTTTTTTTTGAGATGGAGTCTCACTCTGTCGCCCAGGCTGGAGTGCAGTGGCGCAATCTCGGCTCACTGCAAGCTCTGCCTCCCGGGTTCACGCCATTCTCCTGCCTCAGCCTCTCCGAGTAGCTGGGACTACAGGCGCCCGCCACCACGCCCGGCTAATTTTTTGTATTTTTTAGTAGAGACGGGGTTTCACCGTGGTCTCGATCTCCTGACCTCGTCATCCGCCCGCCTCGGCCTCCCAAAGTGCTGGGATTACAAGCGTGAGCCACCGCGCCCAGCCTGTCTTGTTTTTTGATTTATATATATATGTTTTAAAAATATATAGAGAGAGAAATCAAAAAATAAGAATAAAATATTATAATTCAGACATGATAGTCCAAGAGACTATACAAACCATTAGAACTAACAAAGATCCAAAAAAGTCCTGTATATAAGATCAATGACCAAAAACCTTGTCTCTATATATCAACAAAAGCAATCAGAATATGTATTCTTTCAGGGTACCTTTGCAAATAGCATCAAAACCTATATGATACCTAGGAACAAATATAACTGCAGTTGTGCAAGATTTTAATGAAGAAAAAATCAAAAGACACAAAAGGGGATTGAAATAAGTGGAGAATTATACTATGTTCATGGATGGGAAGATTCAACACCATAAAGATATCAGTCCTCGTCAAATTTATCTGTCAATTTAACATAATTTTAAGTTGAACCCCACTAACATGCTGATCATAAAATTCACATAAGAGAAAATATGGCCAAGCAATTTTTAAAAACAAGGTGGTGTTCTTGCCCTATGAGACATAGAAAGTTGTGGTAATTAGGATAAGGTGTTCTTGGTACATAGATAGGCAAACAGACCAATTGAATAGGGCAAAGAACCTAGAAACAGAACCACATAACTGAAAATGTAAAGCCTAAGCCATAATTATGTTTTAGTAGATTTTGTTCTAGTGAATTTAATAGTTCATCAGGGCTCAGATTTCACTACATTAAGACTCTGAACTGAAATTGGATTATAACAAGAACGGTTCTCCTACAGTCAATTTGTTACCTTACCTTTGTTTTTTCTTGAGACAGAGATTCACTTTTGTTGCCCAGGCTGGAATGCAATGATGCAATCTTGGCTCACTGCAACTTCTGCCTCCCGGGTTGAAGCAATTCTCCTGCCTCAGCCTCCCGAGTAGCAGGTATTACAGGAGCCCACCACCATGCTTGGGTAATTTTTGTATTTTTAGTAGAGACAGGGTTTCACCAAGTTAGCCAGGCTGGTCTCGAACTCCTGGCCTCAGGTGATCCACCTGCCTCGGCCTCCCAAAGTGGTGGGATTACAGGCATGAGCCACTATGCCTGGCCATCTTACCTTAACTTTAAATCTCAGGATGTTCAGTTTTTATATAGGTTTTTGTTTAACTATTAGTAAGACAGCGTGAGAAAACCTTGGCATAGCAGGCAGGAAATGTCAATGTCAGTGTTGACTTTTGTCAGTGGTTCATTTTGAAGCACTTTAAAAATTCACACATACCTCTCTACCTCATGGTCATAAGTAATAATAATAACTGTTATTGGAGACTTTCTCATGCTCCAGACACTGTACCAAACACTTCGCAGTACATGGACTCTAGGCATTAATTCTGGAAACAACCATATAGGCAGGTACAATTCGTTTAATCTCTGGCACATTCCAGTTTAGAACAGTTAAATAACTTTATCCAAGGGTCAGGTCAATCAGATAGTAAAAAAAAAATGGAGCTATTTGTATCTATCGAACAGCAGCTCCTGAGCTCTTAAAAGCTACTCCACAATGTCTCTCTATAAAATATTGTCATTAACTTGTTTGAAATTGAACTAGTACATTTTCAGCCTTAAAATAGAAGAAAAAAAATTGTACAATCTGAATTAATTAAAACCAACTAATGATACCTCCCAGAAACATCTTTATAAAATAAATTGGCTTCTTTATAATTTAGTCTGCTAACAAGAAATACACAGGGGACAAGTAGGTACTTCTAAAAAACAACAAATTTGAAATGTGTGAGAAACTTGGAGAGAATGCTGTTTCCTGAAACAAGAGTAAACTCCTAATGCCCTGTTTATGGAGGAGGTCTTGCACTGACACATGAAGAAGCTCTTTTTAATTAACTGGATAGGAATTTAATATCTTCACATATGCAAGGCAAGTCGACTTGCCCAGGCAACCAGATACACCAAGCTTTGTATATTAGTTCTGCTCTTTTGGCTTCCAAGTGAACCTTCTAAGTCATGGGCATTAAGGCTGGGTCTTAAGTAATGGTTTTGTACTCAAGTGTTTCTTGGGAAAACTAGGATATGCTAACTAGTGGCAAAGAGTACAAAGTGACCTAGCAAATTAAAAATTATTAACAACAAGAATAAACCACAAGAGCCCAAGTTAAAACATCCAGAAGATTAATTTGCTGAATATCATGTTGTTTTCACTGAATGTGGCCAAAAAGATCTTCAGAGCGATGGCAAAATAGGAAACTGACAATTAGGCATACCATGCAAATGCATATCTGTTTTTGCATAGTTTATCCAGAAACCATTTCCAAGATGCCTGAAATGTGAGTTTTGCCACTTGAATGTAGTTGTAAGTGTGAAGGTATATTTTCAGACTCAGGGATAGTTCTAAACTCTGATATAGGATTTCTGGCTTTCTTAGTTGTCCCGAGTAGTCATGTTACCAAAACTGAGAACAGTTTTTCTATTATTTTTTTCTGATATTTTTATCCTAATATTTTGCACTTAGGATAAACATAACACCTCCTACGAAATTTCTTAGTTGTATTGTTTACGCTAAAAATTGTTCAAAATTTTTCTCGACATTTTATTAGTGTTATTTCATCTGAGTACACAAACTTTGGGTCTCTTTATGAGATTAAACACCCTAAGAGCAATTGGTATAATTCCTATTTATTTATAAATTTCCCCCATCAAAATTAATGTACGGGGCCAGGTGCAGTGGCTCATGCCTGAAATCCCAGCACTTTGAAAAGCCAAGGCAAGTGGATCCCTTGAACACAGGAGTTTGAGACCAGCCTGGGTAATACAGTGAAGTCCCATCTCTACAAAAAAAAAGTATATATATATACACAAAAATTAGCTGGGCTATGTGGTATATGCCTGCAGTCCCAGCTACTGGAGAGGCTAAGGCAGGAGGATCACGTGACCCAGGGAGGTGAAGCCTGCAGTGAGCCAAGATCGTGCCACTGCACACCAGCTGGGTGACAATGAGACTCTGTTTCAAAAAAAAAAAAAAAAAAGTATGGTTCTTGTTGCAAAAATACTTCAGGGCAGGAAGTATTTTTCTGTTTATATTTCTGTCTTCCATAATACTTAACATAGATTATTTCCCAGAGGAGACACTCTAAATTATACTTCGACTGGAATTTACTTTGTTTAATTACATTTTTAAAAAATATTTAACTTAATTTTATATATCTCATTTTATAATTTTCATTTCCCCTTATTCAACAAATATTTATTGAGCCTGTACTTTGTTTCAGAAATATCTTAACATTGTATTTCTTTTGAAACAATTTTTATGACAAAATTACAAAGAATAAAATAATAGAATTTTACCATTAGAAGGAGAGTTGAGGATTACTATTCAACAATTTGTTTTAGAGAAGATGAAGAAATTTTGCTAGGGTTTGAAAAAGTAAGTTTGCAAGAGTAAATAGCTGAGCTGAAGGGAAAATAGCTGGTTGGTGCAGAAGGGAACTAACACTAACAGCCAGAACTGTTGATTTTGCTGCCAAGACTTGCTCTGTCATGAGTTATTTCTAACAATTTTAAGTATAGTTATAGATATGAAGTTCACAAGAATATGTCATGGTTTGTACCTGGAAATGGTTACTAGTCACTACTTATAATAGTGCTACTTTAATAGAAGAGAAATAAATCTGTATAAAAAAAGTTCAAGATCACAGTCAAGAAACTTACAATTATTTGTACCTTTCAATTCAATAATTCTACTTTGGGGAATTTATCCTAAGGAAACAGTCAAAGATATACACATAAAGGTTTGTATTGCTGGTTTTTAATCAAAATGTCCAATCATAAATTATGATACACCTCTATGGTGGAATTATATGCAGTTTCAAAGGATGTGTAATTACGTGCCAAAATATACTTAGTATAATGTTAAGTTTTAAAAGGTACATTGCATACGGTTTAATTCCAGTTTTGTAAATTGAAATTGGATGTGTGCACCAGTGCATTCCAACCTGAGGAAAGCGAACACATTTATAACTCTAGTTATTTCTGAGTATTACAATGATCAGTACTTTTATTTTCTTCTTTTTATTTATTAATTTTTTGTATACCCAACTTTATAAAATAAACATATGTGCATGTATAATAAGGGAAGAGAAAAGGAACATTATCTTTAAAAGAATAGCTTCTATTAAAACAACACATGCTGAAGAGGATGTGGAGAAATAGGAACACTTTTACACTGTTGGTGGAGTGTAAATTAGTTCAACCATTGTGGAAGACAGTGTGGCGATTCCTCAAGGATCTAGAACTAGAATTACCATTTGACCCAGCAATCCCATTACTGGGTATATACCCAAAGGATTATAAATCATGCTACTATGAAGACACATGCACACGTATGATTATTGCAGCACTATTCACAATAGCAAAGACTTGGAACCAAACTAAATGTCCATCAATGATAGACTGGATTAAGAAAATGTGGCACATATACACCATGGAATACTATGCAGCCATAAAAAGGATGAGTTCATGTCCTTTTTAGGGATATGGATGAAGCTGGAAACCATCATTTTCAGCAAGCTATCACAAGGACAGAAAACCAAACACCGCATGTTCTCACTCATAGGTGGGAACTGAACAATGAGATCACTTGGACATGGTGGGGGAACATCACACACCAGGGTCTGTTGAGGTGTGGGGTCCTGGGGGAGGGATAGCATTAGGAGAAATACCTAAGGTAAATGACGAGTTGATGGGTGCAGCAAACCAACATGGCACATGTATACCTATGTATCAAATCTGCACGTTGTGCCCATGTACCCTAGAACTTAGAGTATAATAAAATAAATAAATAAATAAAAAAGAATACCTTCTATCTGAGGTAGGAGCAGCAAATGGTCAAGCTAAACAGTCACCCACAAAAAAAAAGTTTGATTTCAGTGAAGCCATAAACCACTACCCCCCAATCCCTGCATTTTAAACATTTAGTGATCGTTTCACTACTGGACTTCCATTATGTTATCTTTCCTATCTGAACTGTCCTGTCAGGTGAGGAAGGAGTACCTGCAAGCCCTGAATGCTCCAAGGAGATAGCGGTCCTGACAGCCTGGCCACTGGTGGGATAGAGCCCTACATGCTCCTGGCAAGGAACTCCTCTGCTCTTCTTCCGCACGCACTCAGCCTTATCAACCTAACCTGCATTTGATACCATAAGGTGAATCCCACCAGGCCCCTGCATCCCTATTTGTGATCTCAAGTCATCCCATATAATCTGGACTCTCATATGTAACTGATCCAGTCTGTCACACTCCTTCCAAATCCTTCCACTGCAGCCTAGGAAAGGCTGCTTGGTTAGCAGCAAATATCCTACATCATCAACCATCTCGCTTCATCATCATCAATGATTCCCTTCACTTATGTGCTTTAACTGGAACCTGGCTGATGTCTGGGACCACTCTCAGTAGTTCTTAGTAGAGAATGGCTGTTTTCTCTTCCATCCTCTACCATTGGACCTGAAATGTAAGTTACATTTCCTCTCTGTTTTTTACCATGACTTACAAAGTATTGTCCTTCTCCTTTTTTTTCCTGTGAAGTTCATGCCATCAGAACATATCCTATCTTGGACATATATTTATTTACTGCCTTGCATTGTCAGCAACCAACCTGAGAAAGTAACAATGCTTCTAAAATGTGTATCAAGACTAAGCTCCCTCCACTTAGAAGATTAGCCTGGTTTCAGGTCATAGAGCAGTACTGTGGCTGTAAAACAAATTCTGTCATTGGTATGCATTGTAAAATGAAATAAATGTTCTCCCTAAGCACTGTTGAGATGGTTAGAAGAGAAAGAGGTTTAATTCAGAGTGGGCTGCTCATTTGACTGCTCTGTCCCGGGGGATTAAGAAAAGAAACGAGCTGTCAACCAAGTAGGACAACTTCTGATGAGCCAAAGACCCCTATGGACCTTGGCATCTGCAATGCCCTCCATAGTCCAGGCACATGATAGGTCCCCTATAAATATTTATTTGCTAGCTTATTAATGGACTTTAATGCCATGCCACACATTCCAAACTAGTTTAGCCTATAAATTCCTCCAACCTGACATTTCCCATTAAACAGATATTAAGTTAGCATGTTATTTTATCTTTCAGCTTGAGAGGTTTACTGAAAGACTGGAATTTGTAGGGCCTGTACCATAGAAGAATACAAAACAGGTGTAACAACTGCTAAAAAAAAAATTATGTTTATTTATAACTTCAAAAGTAAATTCTAGAGCTGGAACATAGTCCAGTCATATATGACACTTTTATTTGAGTGGACGACCATTTTTACATCTTCTGGTTTCTCCTCTTTTCCTTTATTTGTCTGGCTACCTATGAGAATGGTCCCA